>NW_027139263.1:0-300000 GCF_035084215.1 Heptranchias perlo
TCGAGAGAGAGAGAGACCCGGAGAGAGAGAGTGAGACCCCGAGGGAGAGAGACCCCGAGAGAGAGAGAGACCCGGAGAGAGAGAGAGACCCCGAGAGAGAGAGAGCGAGCGAGAGACCCCGAGAGAGAGGGACCCCGGGAGAGAGAGAGAGACCCCGAGAGAGAGAGTGAGTGAGACCCCGAGAGAGACCCCGAGAGAGAGAGAGAGACCCCGAGAGAGAGAGACCCCGAGAGAGAGAGTGAGTGAGACCCCGAGAGAGAGACCCCGAGAGAGAGAGAGAGACCCCGAGAGAGAGGGAGAGACCCCGAGAGAGAGAGACCCCGAGAGAGAGAGAGACCCAGAGAGAGAGAGAGACCCCGAGAGAGAGACACCCCGAGAGAGAGAGAGACCCCGAGAGAGAGAGAGACCCCGAGAGAGAGACACCCCGAGAGAGAGAGAGAGAGAGACCCCGAGAGAGAGAGAGAGAGACCCCGAGAGAGAGAGAGAGAGACCCCGAGAGAGAGAGAGAGACCCCGAGGGAGAGGGTGAGACCCCGAGAGAGAGTGAGACCCCGAGAGAGAGAGTGAGACCCCGAGAGAGAGAGTGAGACCCCGAGAGAGTGAGACCCCGAGAGAGTGAGACCCCGAGAGAGAGTGAGACCCCGAGAGAGAGTGAGACCCCGAGAGAGAGAGTGAGACCCCGAGAGAGAGAGTGAGACCCCGAGAGAGAGAGTGAGACCCCGAGAGAGAGAGTGAGACCCCGAGAGAGTGAGAGAGAGACCCCGAGAGAGTGAGAGAGAGACCCCGAGAGAGTGAGAGAGAGACCCCGAGAGAGAGAGACCCCGAGAGAGACAGAATGAGAGAGACCCCGAGAGAGAGAGAGACCCCGAGAGAGAGAGAGACCCCGAGAGAGAGAGAGACCCCGAGAGAGAGAGAGACCCCGAGAGAGAGAGAGACCCCGAGAGAGAGACCCCGAGAGAGGGAGTGAGAGACACCCCGAGAGAGAGAGAGACCCCGAGAGAGAGAGAGAGACCCCGAGAGAGGGAGAGAGAGACACCCCGAGAGAGAGAGACACCCCGAGAGAGAGAGAGAGAGAGACCCCGAGAGAGAGTGAGAGAGAGAGACCCCGAGAGAGAGAGACACCCCGAGAGAGAGAGAGAGAGAGACCCCGAGAGAGAGACCCCGAGAGAGAGAGAGAGATCCCCAGAGAGAGAGAGAGATACAGATATACAGGGTGACAGATATGCAGAGAGACAGACATGCAGAGAGAGTGTGAGAAACAGAGACAGAGAAAGAGAGACAGAGAGAGAGAGAGAAACAGTCAAACCGAGAGGCAGACAGGCGGGGAGCGAGCGGCGGACAGGCGGGGAGCGAGCGGCGGACAGGCGGGGAGTGAGCGGCGGACAGGCGGGGAGCGAGCGGCGGACAGGCGGGGAGCGAGTGGCGGACAGGCGGGGAGCGAGTGGCGGACAGCGAGAGGCAGACAGAGAGAGACACAGAGAGAAAGCGACAGACAGACAGAGCGAACATATATAATGCCACAAGAGATCAGCTAATTAACGAGAAAAATTCAAAGCATAAAATAATCACTGGAATACCATTAACCAAAGTTCACTATGAATAGAAGAAAGCTGTCAAAGTAATTAAAAAATTGAAACAAATTCATAGCATTCAAGGAAGAAAAAGAAAAAAGCGGCTGAAATTGGACATGAATTTAGATTTGAGGTTAGGATCAGATCAGCCATGATCTTATTGAATGGCGGAGCAGGCTCGAAGGGCCGATTGGCCTACTCCTGCTCCTATTTCTTATGTTCTTAAAATATGAATTGAAAACTGGTGTCCTGGAGTCCATCTATCCCTCATCTGTCAGCTGTGGTTCAGTGGCAGCCCTCTTGTCTGGATTGGAAGGTCGTGGGTTCATATCCCACTCCAGAGACGAGCACATAATCCAGGCTGACACTTCAGTGCAGTACTGAGGGAGTACTGCACTGTCAGAGATGTCGGCTTTCGGTTGAGACATTAAACTGAGGCCCCGTTTGCCCTCTGAGGTGGACATAAACGATCCCATGGCACTATTTGAAGAAGAGTAGGGAGTTCTCCTGGTGTCCTGGCCAATATTTATCCCTCAACCAACATAATTAAAAACAGATTATCCGGTCATATATCTCATTGCTGTCTGTGAGTAAATTGACTGTCCCGTTTCCTACAACAGTGACTACACTTCAAAAAGTACTTCATTGGCTGTAAAGTGCTTTGGGACGTCCTGTAGTTGTGAAAGGTGCTGTAGTTGTGAAAGGTGCAAGTCTTTCTTTCTTTCTTTTGCTCTCCTGTCACTGTCTCTCCTCTGTTCTGCTCCTACTTTCTACCCCTCCCCTGTATTTCTAAGTGTCACATGGATGTGACCAGATCACATCAGCACTTCAAAGTCGATTTACAAACTGTTTCTTCACCTGTAGATGAGATGCAGAAAGCTAGTTAATAATTGAAAGCATACCAAAATGATGAATACTGCACCCATACTTCACACTAACTGAAGTCGACTAATTGTACTATCCAATATTACAATCCACTACCAGAAATGTGGTGCCCATCATTAAACGCACATCTGAAGCAAAGGCATCTTGGTTTTCCAGAGGTGGATTTATTTAGCACTGTAGAGAATTGGGCTGAATACTGTGCCTCATACACAATATGACAAACTGCAGCAAGATTAACCAGGTTCACTGAGATGAGAGTTATGAAGCAAGATGTTTCCTGGTAATGGGGCAGGGAGGAATGAAAAATTTACAGAGCCAGTTCCCGACTATTTCTGGTCACTTCAATGGGATGGTGCAAGAGCAGTCCAAATATGGCCGGGTGCAATTAAATAAGGTGATAATGACAGAGTAACATCATACATCACCTTCTCCATCACTATCACCTTGGCAATGCTAGATGCTAGTAATGTCAGAATCCAGTGTAACTCAGTAAGGTACAACACCAGGCAGGGTTTGAAAAACAAACAAGGCTGATAACTAGAATGCAGTGATAGAATCTGCCAATTAATCAGTCTGCAAAATTTTCACTGATCTGAGGCTGTTTAAGCTGCTGCTGGTGTCTGTCTCCATTCCCTGGACCATCTCCCACCCCCCAGCCACGAGCAGTGAGCTCCCATGGGCAGGCTTGAGTGCTGCTGGTGTCTGTCTCCATTCCCTGGACCATCTCCCACCCCTCAGCCACTGCTAGGAGATCACTGCAAAGACGTGCTGATTGCTGGCCCCAGAAAGCCCTGCTTTGCCAAGCCCCACAGCACTGCTGTCCCAGAGGAACATTTCACCTTTGGTATGTGATGAACATTTACTTCATTGTGAGGGTACGGTAGCATAGTGGTTATGTTACTGGGCTAGTAATCCAGAGGCCTGGACTAAAATCCAGAGTCATAAGTTCAAATCCCGCCACGGCAGCTGGTGAATTTAAATTCAATTAATTAATTAAATATTAATTAAATAAAAATCTGGAATTAAAATACTAATATCAGTAATGATGGCCATGAAACTACCGGATTGTCGTAAAAACCCATCTGGTTCACTAATGCCCTTTAGGGAAAGAAGCCTGCCGCCCTTACCTGGTCTGGCCGATATGTGACTCGAGACCCACAGCAATGTGGTTGATTCTTAATCGCCCTCTGAAATGGCCTAGCAAGCCACTCAGTTGTAAAATCTCGCTACGAAAAGTCATAATAAGAATAAAACCGGACGGACCACCCGGCACCGGACACGACAACGGCAAAACACCAAGCCCAGTCGACCCTGCAAGGTCCTCCTTACTAACATCTGGGGACTTGTGCCAAAATTGGGAGAGCTGTCCCACAGACGAGTCAAGCAACAGCCTGACATAGCCATACTCACAGAATCATATCTTTCAGCCAACGTCCCAGACTCTTCCATCACCATCCCTGGGTATGTCCTGTCCCACCGGCAGGACAGACCCACCAGAGGTGGCGGTACAGTGATATACAGTCAGGAGGGAGTGGCCCTGGGAGTCCTCAACATTGACTCTGGACCCCATGAAATCTCATGGCATCAGGTCAAACATGGGCAAGGAAACCTCCTGCTGATTACCACCTACCGTCCTCCCTCAGCTGATGAATCAGTCCTCCTCCATGTTGAACACCACTTGGAGGAAGCACTGAGGGTAGCAAGGGCACAAAATGTACTCTGGGTGGGGGACTTCAATGTCCATCACCAAGAGTGGCTCGGTAGCACCACTACTGACCGAGCTGGCCGAGTCCTGAAGGACACAGCTGCCAGACTGGGCCTGCGGCAGGTGGTGAGCGAACCAACACAAGGGAAAAACTTTCTTGACCTCGTCCTCACCAATCTACCTGTCGCAAATGCATCTGTCCATGACAGTATTGGTAGGAGTGACCACCGCACAGTCCTCGTGGAGATGAAATCCCGTCTTCGCACTGAGGACACCATCCAACGTGTTGTGTGGCACTACCACCGTGCTAAATGGGATAGATTCAGAACGGATCTAGCAGCTCAAAACTGGGCATCGATGAGGCGCTGTGGGCCATCAGCAGCAGCAGAATTGTATTCCAGCACAATCTGTAACCTCATGGCCTGGCATATTCCTCACTCTACCATTACCAACAAGCCAGGGGATCAACCCTGGTTCAATGAGGAGTGTGGAAGAGCATGCCAGGAGCAGCACCAGGCGTACCTAAAAATGAGGTGCCAACCTGGTGAAGCTACAACTCAGGACTACATGCATGCTAAACAGCGGAAGCAACATGCTATAGACAGAGCTAAGCGATTCCACAACCAACGGATCAGATCAAAGCTCTGCAGTCCTGCCACATCCAGTCATGAATGGTGGTGGACAATTAAACAACTAACGGGAGGAGGAGGCTCTGCAAACATCCCCATTCTCAATGATGGCGGAGTCCAGCACGTGAGTGCAAAAGACAAGGCTGAAGCGTTTGCAACCATCTTCAGCCAGAAGTGCCGAGTGGATAATCCATCTCAGCCTCCTCCCGATATCCCCACCATCACGGAAGCCAGTCTTCGGCCAATTCGATTCACTCCACGTGATATCAAGAAACGGCTGAGTGCACTGGATACAGCAAAGGCTATGGGCCCCGACAACATCCCAGCTGTCGTGCTGAAGACTTGTGCTCCAGAACTAGCTGCGCCTCCAGCCAAGCTGTTCCAGTACAGCTACAACACTGGCATCCACCCGACAATGTGGAAAATTGCCCAGGTATGTCCTGTCCACAAAAAGCAGGACAAATCCAATCCGGCCAATTACCGCCCCATCAGTCTACTCTCAATCATCAGCAAAGTGATGGAAGGTGTCGTCGACAGTGCTATCAAGCGGCACTTACTCACCAATAACCTGCTCACCTGTGCTCAGTTTGGGTTCCGCCAGGACCACTCGGCTCCAGACCTCATTACAGCCTTGGTCCAAACATGGACAAAAGAGCTGAATTCCAGAGGTGAGGTGAGAGTTACTGCCCTTGACATCAAGGCAGCATTTGACCGAGTGTGGCACCAAGGAGCCCTAGTAAAATTGAAGTCAATGGGAATCAGGGGGAAAACTCTCCAGTGGCTGGAGTCATACCTAGCACAAAGGAAGATGGTAGTGGTTGTTGGAGGCCAAGCATCTCAGCCCCAGGGCATTGCTGCAGGAGTTCCTCAGAGCAGTGTCCTAGGCCCAACCATCTTCAGCTGCTTCATCAATGACCTTCCCTCCATCATAAGGTCAGAAATGGGGATGTTCGCTGATGACTGCACAGTGTTCAGTTCCATTCGCAACCCCTCAGATAATGAAGCAGTCCGAGCCCGCATGCAGCAAGACCTGGACAACATCCAGGCTTGGGCTGATAAGTGGCAAGTAACATTCGTGCCAGATAAGTGCCAGGCAATGACCATCTCCAACAAGAGAGATTCTAACCACCTCCCCTTGACATTCAACGGCATTACCTTCGCCGAATCCCCCACCATCAACATCCTGGGGGTCACCATTGACCAGAAACTTAACTGGACCAGCCATATAAATACTGTGGCTACGAGAGCAGGTCAGAGGCTGGGTATTCTGCGGCGAGTGACTCACCTCCTGACTCCCCAAAGCCTTTCCACCATCTACAAGGCAGAAGTCAGGAGTGTGATGGAATACTCTCCACTTGCCTGGATGAGTGCAGCTCCAACAACACTCAAGAAGCTCGACACCATCCAAGATAAAGCAGCCCGCTTGATTGGCACCCCATCCACCACCCTAAACATTCACTCCCTTCACCACCGGCGCACTGTGGCTGCAGTGTGCACAGGATGCACTGCAGCAACTCGCCAAGGCTTCTTCGACAGCACCTCCCAAACCCGCGACCTCTACCACCTAGAAGGACAAGGGCAGCAGGCGCATGGGAACAACACCACCTGCACGTTCCCCTCCAAGTCACACACCATCCCGACTTGGAAATATATCGCCGTTCCTTCATTGTCGCTGGGTCAAAATCCTGGAACTCCCTTCCTAACAGCACTGTGGGAGAACCGTCACCACACGGACTGCAGCGGTTCAAGAAGGCGGCTCACCACCACCTTCTCGAGGGCAATTAGGGATGGGCAATAAATGCCGGCCTTGCCAGCGACGCCCACATCCCGTGAACGAATAAAAAAAAAGAAACCTTCATTGTTGCGACACTCCCCCGCTCCCAAATAATCCTTGTTTCATTGCAACATAAAATGCGTCGAAACGTAAATCTGCCTTTCAGTGAACGGCTGATCTGAATTGTTGTTAAGCTGTACGATGATAAATGAATGATATGATCGACTTAAAGCAGCAACTGTGCACTGATGGTGAGGAAATGTTAGTCAACACACTCTCCTTAAGAACATAATATGCTTTCGAAGCTGAGCTCAAGAGCATAATCGGGGCCATTAGGAAAGGTGTTAACCTTTGTACAACTGTACATTCTCCTGGGAGATAAGCTGCTGGTGAAAGATCTGCTAAAAGAGTACTTGTTTTACAAAACCCAGCTCAACTTAAGGAAATTAATGTTCTTTCTATCGCGTCACAAACTGCAAAATCTGCAAAAACGGTGTTACATTAACTGAAAGGTTTGTGCAACGAACTGAGGTTTAAACAAAAACAATCCTCAAACTGCCAGAGATTTTCTTTCAGGAAGGAGATAAACACAGATGGACTGTGAAATCACTGAATGCATTTTGATTTTGAATACTTGGTACCACAGAAACATAAAGAGCAAAATTAAGGACATCATACCCGTGTAAACAAGGTGAACATCTTTAAAGAATGTATATTGAAGAATCAGAGATGTTTAAAAGGCAAAACATTGTTTGTTTTTGAAGTTTTATTTTTTTTAAATGTTAGACTACTTACATTAGATGTGATCTGCCTCATTCTTTGAATATATCACAGCCTCTACATCGGCATTAATGTTCAAAGAGGGAATAACACAGGACACTGTCCTTCCACAGTGCTGTACCGAGATCACGTGTCAGGAGGTTTTCCCAGCCCCCTGTATGTAGGGAGCTCATTCACAAATGCACCTTAAAAGCTGAGCAGAGGCAGCAAGTGAAAGAAGGAAGTTTAAATACCCACAAACATCATTTCCAGGAGAGGGAACTATCTGTCAGACTATAAACTGAAACAAGTTATACCAAAGTATCACAAAGTACAGAGCAGGGTTCTCTACATTAAGATAAATGGGGATTATACTTAGCAAAAGTGCATTTCATTTTTAATTATGTGAAGACAATAGTACTGTAGGTCCATGCTGCCTTGCATTTGACCCAGTGTCGCACCAAGGAGCTTCAGTAAAATTGAAGTCAATGGGAATCAGGGGGAAAACTCTCCAGTGGCTGGAGTCATACCTCGCACAAAGGAGGATGCTAGTGGTTGTTGAAGGCAATTAAACCTCAGCCCCAGGACATCACTGCAGGAGTTCCTCAGGGCAGTGTCCTTGGCCCAACCATCTTCAGCTGCTTCATCAATGACCTTCCCTCCATCATAAGGTCAGAAATGGGGATGTTCGTTGACGATTGCACAGTGTTCAGTTCCATTCACAACCCCTCAGATAATTAAGCAGTCCGAGCCCGCATGCAGCAAGACCTGGACAACATCCAGGCTTGGGCTGATAAGTGGCAAGTAACATTCGCGCCAGGCAAGTGCCAGGCAATGACCATCTCCAACAAGAAAGAGTCTAACCACCTCCCCTTGACCTTCAGTGGCATTACCATTGCCGAATCCCCCACCATCAACATCCTGGGGGTCACCATTGACCAGAAACTTAACTGGACCAGCCACATAAATACTGTGGCTACAAGAGCAGGTCAGCTCCTGACTCCCCAAAGCCTTTCCACCATCTACAAGGCACAAGTCAGGAGTGTGATGGAATACTCTCCAATTGCCTGGATGAGTGCAGCTCCAACAATACACAAGAAGCTCGACACCATCCAGGACAAAGCAGCCCGCTTGATTGGCACCCCATCCACCACCCTAAACATTCAGTCCCTTCACCACCAGCGCACTGTGGCTGCAGTGTGTACCATCTACAGGATGCACTGCAGCAACTCACCAAGGCTTCTTCGACAGCACCTCCCAAACCCGCAACCTCTACCACCTAGAAGGACAAGGGCAGCAGGAACATGGGAACAACACCACCTGCACGTTCCCCTCCAAGTCACACACCGTCCTGACTTGGAAGTTCCTTCATCGTCGCTGGGTAAAAATCCTGGAACTCCCTTCCTAACAGCACAGTGGGAGAACCTTCCCCAGACAGACTGCAGCAGTTCAAGAAGGCGGCTCACCACCATCTTCTCAAGGGCAATTAGGGATGGGCAATAAATGCCGGCCTCGCCAGCGACGCCCACATCCCATGAACAAATTTTTTAAAAACTGAGAGAAGTTACAGATGGAGACAGCACACTCAAAATGGAATTACTGAAACTACTGTGTTATGATATCTCCCAGATCCTGGTTGATATTGATGTGCTAGGATAATTGTATAAAAAGATTTATTTTAGCAGTTATTACATCAACCCATCTATTAATCTGTCAATGTCTTCCTGCAACCGATTAAAGAAAGAAATTTGTATTTACACAGCGCCTTTCGTGACTGCAGGAAGGTGCCCTCGGAGAATGCTCACCAAGCCCGGTTACATGGAATGCCAAGGGCTGAACCCAACACCTCCTGTTCATACATTTTTCCATGGTCGCGTGTTCACCAAAGGCTACAGGCACTGCTCGACTGACTGCATTGTCCGTGTTTGCCTTTTGGGCAAACAACCTCCCACAGCCAGCTCTGTACCCCAGCAGCGGCTGAAAATAGCACGTGGACTTTAGCACTGGCTATCCCTGCCAGCTGCAGCAATCATATCCCACACAGCTTCACCCTCCTCCCAGCTACAGCGCTGATTAGGAACATAGGAACAGGAGGAGGCCATTCAGTCCCTTGAGCCTGTTCCGCCATTCAATTAGATCATGGCTGATCTGTATCTTCACTCCATCTACCTGCCTTGGTTCCATATCCCTTAATACCCTTACCTAACAAAAATCTATCAATCTCAGTTTTGAAATTTTCAATTGACCCCCAGACTCAACAGCCTTTTTGGGGAGAGAGTTCCAGATTTCCACTCCCCTTTGTGTGAAGAAATGCTTCCTGACATCACCCCTGAACGGCCTAGCTCTAATTTTAAGGTGATACCTCCTTGTTCTGGACTCTCCCCACCAGAGGAAATAGTTTCTCTCTATCGACCCTCTCAAATCCTTTAATCATCTTAAACATTTCAATTAGATCACCCCTTAATCTTCTATATTCAAGGGAATACAAGCCCAGTCTATTTAACCTGTCATCATAATTTAACCCATTTAGCCCTGGTATTATTCTGGTGAATCTGCGCTGCACTCTCTCCAAGGCCAATATATCCTTCCTGAGGTGCGGTGTCCAGAACTGAACCCAGTCTCCAGATGTGGTCTAACCAGAGCTTTATATAACTGGAGCAAAACTTCCACCCCTTTGTATTCCAGCCCTCTCGAGATAAAGGCCAACATTCCATTGGCCTTTTTAATTCTTTTTTGTACCTGTCCACTAGCTTTTAGTGATTTCTGTACTTGGACTCCTAAATCTCTCTGCTCCTCCACAGTTCCTGGCTTGTCAACATTTAGAAAATACTCTGATCGATCTTTGTTAGGTCCAAAGTGGATGACCTCACACTTCCCCACATTGATCTCCATCTGCCACAGTTTTGCCCACTCACTGAATCTATCAATGTCCCTTTGTAACTTTCTGCTCCCATCTACACTATTTACAGTGCCACCTAACTTAGTGTCGTCAGCAAACCTAGAAATACACCTCTCTATTCCTTCGTTCATAAATATAGTGAAAAGCTGAGGCCCCAGTACAGATCCCTGGGGGACACCACTAGTCACATCCTGTCAATCTGAGTACATACCCAATATCCCTACTCTCTCTCTCTCCTACCTCCGAACCAATTCCCTGCCCATGTCAATAGGTTGCCTCCACTTCCATGCACTTTCACCTTTGTTAACATTATTCATGTGGAACCTTATCGAATGCCTTCTGGAAGTCCATAAAATAACACCCATAGACACCCCCTTATCTACCACATTAGTTACCATCTCAAAAAATTCAACTAGGTTCATTAAACATGATTTACCTTTTACAAATCCATGCTGGCTCTCTCTGATCAGCTCATATTTGTCCAAATACTCAGTCACTCTGTCCCTGTCCCTAGTAACTTCCCCACAACTGACGTTAGTCTAACAGGTCTATAATTTCCTGATTTCTCCCTTCCACCCTTCTTAAATCATGGAGGGACATTGGGAATTTTCCAATCCAAGGGGATAATTCTTGAATCAAGAGAGTTTTGGAAGATCACGACTGAAGGACGGGGGTGTAGGCAGTCATGATTATATGACTGACTACACCCCCCCTTTAAGGGTTATATGACTGACTACATACACCCCCCCTTTAAGGGTTATATGACTGACTACAACCCCCCCTTTAAGGGTTATATGACTGACTACAACCCCCCCCTTTAAGGGTTATATGACTGACTACAACCCCCCCTTTAAGGATTATATGACTGACTACAACCCCCCCTTTAAGGATTATATGACTGACTACATACACCCCCCCTTTAAGGGTTATATGACAGCCTATATACACCCCCTACCACCCCACCCCCTGCCTTTAAGCAGGCAAGGCACATAATCACCTGGTCATAGAGCTGAGCTATGAAACAGTTACCATTCCATGTTTTGTATCCATGATGGACCACTAACATGTCCCGTGATAAAATGAACCTTGAAACTTCTCCTGTGCTGAGAGCTTTCCCTTGTTCTCTAATATCGGTTCAGTGAGCTGAACCTTCTTCAGTACTGTTCAGTTGATATTACCCTGATTACCCTGGACAGCTGACTAACTATTGGCATTCCGGATGTGATTTTCTACCACTGCGCATGTCTCCGCTATACTTCAAGCCACATCGGAGACAGACTGCCACCATGACCCTGCTCAAGTGTCTCACCCTGCACAACACCCATGCCTGCTGCACCTGATTACTGATCGAATAGAGGATGGACTCCCTTTTCTCGCTGAAGCATCCTCCATTCTAAGGAAGTTGTGAATGATTTCCTTAACGTTCAGAGCATTCCCCAGTAACATCTGATATCAAGGCAGCATTTGAACGAGTGTGGCACCAAGGAGCCCTAGTAAAATTGAAGTCAATAGGAATCAGGGGGAAAACTCTCCAGTGGCTGGAGTCATACCTAGCACAAAGATGGTAGTGGTTGTTGGAGGCCGATCATCTCAGCCCCAGGACATCGCTGCAGGAGTTCCTCAGGGCAGTGTCCGAGGCCCAACCAGCTTCAGCTGCTTCATCAAGGACCTTCCCTCCATCATAAGGTCAGAGATGGGGATGTTCGCTGATGATTGCACAGTGTTCAGTTCCATTCGCAACCCCTCAGATAATTAAGCAGTCCGTGCCTGCATGCAGCAAGACCTGGACAACATCCAGGCTTGGGCTGATAAGTGGCAAGTAACATTTGTGCCAGACAAGTGCCAGGCAATGACCATCTCCAACAAGAGAGAGTCTACCTACCTCCCTTTGACATTCAACGGCATTACCATCGCCGAATCCCCCACCATCAACATCCTGAGGGTCACCACTCGGAGCGGAGCTACAGGCGGGAGCGGACCAAGGAGAGAGCGCAGGACTCGGAGACTACTAAAGGCCCAGGCTCGAGGGCCTACCCGCACTCGGAGCGGAGCTACAGGCGGGAGCGGACCTAGGAGAGAGTGTGGGACTCGGAGACTTCTAAAGGCCCAGGCTCGAGGGCCTACCCGCCCTCGGAGCGGAGCTACAGGCGGGAGCGGACCGAGGAGAGAGCGCGGGACTCGGAGACTACTAAAGGCCCAGGCTCGAGGGCCTACCCGCAGAGAGGCAATCGGTGAAAAAAACAAGGATTGACGTCACAGGACAGCGGGTAGGTGATTGGCGAGTCGATAAAGGGAGCAGCGGAGGCCTGAGGTGAGTAATTAAACTCACCTACGTGAGTCTTTTTCCCCAGCGGGGAAGGAGCTTCGCGGCTTTTTCAAAGGCACGGGGCGGGGCCAATTCATTGGTACCCGTATATAGGTGGAGCGGTTGCTAAACCCGAGACACTACACTACACCACCCTCCCACCTCCTCTAACCTTTTGGGGGGTAGAGGGAATTTAAAGGGTAGGTTCGTTTTTATATTTTGTTTTCAGGGACTTAACTCCTGGACCTAAGATAAATAAGAAGCAAAAAGTAATCCAAAGTGGGACGTCACCAAGGAAGAGGTAAGTGATTGGTTGGTGAGTATTTCAGGACAGCCCAGCCTCGTGTTATGCTCTTCCTGCTCTATGTGGGAAATCAGGGACCCTTCCGGTGTCCCTGACGACCATGTGTGTGGGAAATGTATCCAGCTGCAGCTACTGACAAACCACATTGCGGCACTGGAGCTGCGGATGGATTCATTATGGATTCATTATGGAGCATTCGCGATGCTGAAAACGTCGTGGATAGCACGTTTAGTGAGATGGTCACACCGCAGGTAAAGGTTGTACAGGCAGGAAGTAAGTGGGTGACCTCCAGGCAGAGTAAGAGGAGCAGGCAGGCAGTGCAGGGGTCCCCTGTGGCCGTCCCCCTCTCAAACAAATATACCGCTTTGGATATTGTTGAGGGGGATGACTTATCAGGGGAAGGCAGCAGCAGCCAACTTCCTGGCACCAGAGGTAGCTCTGCTGCACAGGCTGGGAGGAAAAAAAGTGGAAGAGCTATAGTTGTAGGGGATTCTATCGTAAGGGGAACAGACAGGCGTTTCTGTGGCCGTAAACGTGACTCCAGGATGGTTTGTTGCCTCCCTGGTGCCAGGGTCATGGATGTCACTGAGCGGCTTCAGGGCATTCTCAAGGGGGAGGGTGAGCAGGCAGAGGTCGTGGTCCACATTGGGACCAACGACATAGGTAGGAAGGGAGATGAGGTCCTGCATCAAGAATTTAGGGAGCTAGGTCGCAGATTAAAGAGCAGGACCTCAAAGGTTGTAATCTCTGGATTACTCCCAGTGCCACGGGCTAGTGAGTATAGAAATAGGAGGATAGAACAGATGAATGCGTGGCTAAAGAGTTGGTGCAGGAGGGAGGGTTTCAGTTTCCTGGATCACTGGGCCTGCTTCTGGGGAAGGTGGGACTTGTACAAGTCGGACGGGTTGCATCTGAACCAGAGCGGGACAAATATCCTTGCGGGGAGGTTTGCTAGCACTGTTGGGGGGGGTTTAAACTGACTTGGCAGGGGGATGGGATACAGAGTGGAGCTACAATAGGGGATGATGTGCAGCCAAATATAGAGAAAAAAACAAGTCAGCTTGGAAGACAGGGCAAATATGTGAGGGCAAGGCTGGATGGCATCTATTTTAATGCAAGGAGTCTTGCAAATAAGGTGGATGAACTGAAGGTGTTGATAAACACATGGGAGTATGATATTGTTGCTGTCACAGAGACATGGCTGAGGGAGGGGCAAGACTGGCAGCTCAATATTCCGGGGTACAGAATCTTCAGGCGAGACAGAGGGGGAGGTATAAGAGATGGGGGGGTCGCAATATTAATTAAAGAATCAATTACTGCCATCAGGAGGGATGATATATTAGCAGGTTCCTCAAATGAGGCCATATGGGTGGAGCTTAAAAACAAAAAGGGGGCAAGCACTTTGATGGGAGTGTACTATAGACCCCCAAACAGTCAGGGGGAGATAGAGGAACAGATATGTAGGCAAATCTCAGAAAATTGTGCAAATAATAGGGTAATAATAGTGGGAGATTTCAACTTCCCCAATATTAACTGGGATACTCAGAGTGTAAAAGGCTTAGAGGGTACAAAATTCTTAACGTGCATCCAGGAGAGCTTTTTGAGCCAGCATGTAGAAAGTCCTACAAGAGAGGGGGCGGTACTGGACCTAATTCTAGGGAATGTGGCCGGCCAAGTGGAAGAAGTGCTCGTCGGTGAGCACTTTGGTGACAGTGACCATAATTCAGTGAGATTTAAGGTGGTCATGGAAAAGGACAGGGAGGAGCCGGAAATAAAGGTTCTAAATTGGGGGAAGGCCGATTTTAATAGGATAAGGCAGGATCTGGCCAAAATGGACTGGGATCAGCTGCTTGCAGGAAAATCCGCATCGGAGCAATGGGAGTCTTTCAGAAGGGAGATTGAGACCATACAATGGCAACATGTTCCTGTAAAGGTCAAGGGTGGTTCCAAGAACTCCAGGGAACCTTGGATGTCAGGGGATATACGAGAATGGATTAGGAAAAAAAGGAGGGCTTTTGGCAGATACAAAAGGCTAAAGACGGAGGAAGCCCTAGAGGAGTACAAAAAGTGCAGGGGGATACTTAAAAAGGAAATTAGGAGATCAAGGAGGGGCCATGAAAAAACACTGGCGAGCAAAATAAAGGAAAATCCTAAGATGTTTTATAAGTATATTAAGGGGAAGAGGATAACTCGGGAAAAAATAGGGCCCATTCGGGACAAAAATGGCAATCTGTGTGTGGAGCCGGAAGATGTAGGAGGGGTTCTAAATGAATTTTTTGCATCTGTTTTCACTATGGAGAAGGACGATGTAGACATAGAAATACGACAGGGGGTCTGTGATATACTCGAACATATTAACATCGAGCGGGAGGAGGTATTGGCGGTTTTAGCAGGCCTAAAAATGAATAAGTCCCCAGGCCCGGACGAAATGTATCCCAGGCTACTGTGTGAGGCAAAGGAGGAGATTGCGGGGGCTCTAACACATATATTCAGAACCTCTCTGGCCACAGGGGATGTGCCAGAGGACTGGAGAACCGCTAATGTAGTACCATTATTCAAGAAGGGGAGTGTGGAAAAACCGGGGAACTACAGGCCAGTGAGCCTAACATCAGTGGTAGGAAAATTATTGGAAAAAATTCTGAAGGACAAAATTAGTCTCCACTTGGAGAAGCAAGGATTAATCAGGGATAGTCAACATGGCTTTGTCAAGGGAAGATCATGTCTGACTAATTTGATTGAATCTTTTGAGGGGGTGACGAGGCGTGTGGATGAGGGTAACGCAGTGGCTGTGGTATACATGGATTTCAGTAAGGCCTTCGATAAAGTCCCGCACAGGAGACTGGTCAAGAAGGTACGAGCCCATGGAATCCAGGGTGCCTTGGCACTTTGGATACAAAACTGGCTTAGTGGCAGAAGGCAGAGGGTGATGGTCGAAGGTTGTTTTTGTGACTGGAAGCCTGTGGCCAGTGGGGTACCACAGGGATCTGTGCTGGGGCCCTTGCTGTTTGTGGTCTACATTAATGACTTGGATATGAATGTAAAAGGTATGATCAGTAAGTTCGCTGATGATACAAAAATTGGTAGGGTGGTAAATAGCGAGGAGGATAGCCTCAGTCTGCAGGACGATATTGATGGGTTGGTCAGATGGGCGGAACAGTGGCAAATGGAATTTAACCCGGAAAAGTGCGAGGTGATGCACTTTGGAGGGACTAACAAGGCAAGGGAATACACAATGAATGGGAAGACCCTAGGCAAGACAGAGGGTCAGAGGGATCTTGGTGTGCAAGTTCACAGATCCCTGAAGGCGGCGGAACAGGTAGATAAGGTGGTAAAGAAGGCATATGGGATACTTGCCTTTATTAGCCGAGGCATAGAATATAAGAGCAAGGAGGTTATGATGGAGCTGTATAAAACACTGGTCAGGCCACAGCTGGAGTACTGTGTGCAGTTCTGGTCGCCACACTACAGGAAGGATGTGATCGCTTTGGAGAGGGTGCAGAGGAGATTCACCAGGATGTTACCAGGGCTGGAGCGCTTCAGCTATGAAGAGAGACTGGGAAGATTGGGTTTGTTTTCCTTGGAGCAGAGGAGGCTGAGGGGGGACATGATTGAGGTGTACAAAATTATGAGGGGCATAGATAGGATGGATACTAAGGAGCTTTTTCCCTTCGTTGAGGGTTCTATATCAAGGGGGCATAGATTCAAGGTAAAAGGCGGGAGGTTTAGAGGGGATTTGAGAAAGAACTTTTTCACCCAGAGGGTGGTTGGAGTCTGGAACTCACTGCCTGAGAGGGTTGTGGAGGCAGGAACCCTCGCAACATTCAAGAAGCATTTGGATGAGCACTTGAAATGCCATAGCATACAAGGCTACGGACCAAATGCTGGAATATGGGATTAGATTCGACTGGGCTTGATGGCCGGCGCGGACACGATGGGCCGAAGGGCCTCTATCCGTGCTGTATAACTCTATGACTCTATGACCATGGATCAGAAATTCAACTGGACCAGCCATATCAATACTGCGGCTACAAGAGAGGCTGGGTATTCTGCAGCGAGTGACTCACCTCCTGACTCCCCAAAGCCTTTCCACCATCTACAAGCACAAGTCAGGAGTTTGATGGAATACTCTCCACCTGCCAGGATGAGTTCAACAACACTCAAGAAGCTCGACACCATCCATGGCAAAGCAGCCCACTGGATTGGCCCCCCATCCACCACCCTAAACATTCACTCCCTCCACCCTGGGCGCATCGTGGCTGCAGGGTGTACCATCCACAGGATGCACTGCAGCAACTCGCCGAGGCTTCTTCGACAGCACCTCCCAAACCCACCACCCCTACTTAGAAGGACAAGGGTAGTAGGCACATGGGAACACCACCACCTGCACGTTCCCCTCCAAGTCACACACCATCCCGACTTGGAAATATATCGCCGTTCCTTCATCGTCTCTGGGTCAAAGTTCTGGAACTCCCTACCTAACAGCACTGTGGGAGAACCTTCAGCACACGGACTGCAGCAGTTCAAGAAGGCGGCTCACCACCACCTTCTCAAGGGCATTTAGGGATGGCAATAAATGCTGGCCTTGCCAGCGACGCCCACATCCCATGAACGAATAAAAAAAATGGCACAGCTACAGAAACTTATTTCTTTCACACCTGTGCAAGTATGAAGTTCCAGCCAAACGCTGTTCCTGAAAATCCACCAATGCGTGCAACCCTGTCCCTTATGCACTGGTCACTCCATACCAGATGTAGTTGTAGTGGCATCAAGAGTACACCTTTTGTCACAGTATGCTACATGTTCACCATAACCAGGTATATATATTGTGTCACATCCATGGTCTGCACACACCAGCAGTCTCATATGGCACAGCCACATTAGGTCTCTATGTCCACACTGTGGGCTCTGCTCACACTAACAGTCACTTGCTTTATGACCCACCTTGCTGCACTTTAAGTACCCAATCTCTATCGGATCATCCCAGTCCCTATGGGGTCACCCTACTCTGTACAGGATCACCCTCTCTATGGGACCACCCTAATCTCTCTGCTCACGATGCATGGCACCACTTGCTGTCCTGATAGCAATTCAAAACCAGATAAAACCCATCTTTGCCATCTCCACAGGTAAATACCCAACAGTCTCAATGCCAGCCTCACCACATCCCCCAGCATCAGCTCATCTTAATAACTGGTGTGAGCGCCCCACATGAAAACTGCTTCCAATTGGGGCCTCAGTGCTTATGAGCAGGAGGGTCAGAGCGAAACCTGTTGATGTTGCAGGATTTAACATCTCATTGCCTCAGAGGGGAGGTGTTTGACTGCAAAAAGGCTGATGCTGATTTTTGAGTCAATCCAAAATGTCTGATTCCAAAGAGCTCCAGATTCTCCAATTTATCAGTGGTGGTGTTGATTGAGCAAGTGTGCCAGAGAAGAGCAACTATTCACCACTCTGGGGAACCAGCCATACAGAGGAACAAAGAGAGTGCATGGGAGGAGGTAACTCTGAGTCAGGGCACCTGGAGGCATTCAGCCAAGGTTTTATTACTCACCATGACCTTATATTGATTAGTTGTCCAAAGTATGCAAAGTATGCATGGTGAACATATTAGCCCCCCCTCACACTATCTTGAAGTTTTTTTTTATTCGTTCACGGGATGTGGGCGCCGCTGGCAAGGCCGGCATTTATTGCCCATCCCTAATTGCCCTCGAGAAGGTGGTGGTGAGCCGCCTTCTTGAACTGCTGCAGTCCGTGTGGTGACGGTTCTCCCACAGTGCTGTTAGGAAGGGAGTTCCAGGATTTTGACCCAGCGACAATGAAGGAACGGCGATATATTTCCAAGTCGGGATGGTGTGTGACTTGGAGGGGAACGTGCAGGTGGTGTTGTTCCCATGTGCCTGCTGCCCTTGTCCTTCTAGGTGGTAGAGGTCGCGAGTTTGGGAGGTGCTGTCGAAGAAGCCTTGGCGAGTTGCTGCAGTGCATCCTGTGGATGGTGCACACTGCAGTACTCTGAATGATTGCCATGGTAGGCTATTATGCAGCTTTGAGTTTCGAATATGCCTTAGATATTGTCTTTGGTATGGCCATAATGGGTCTCAGTGTATAATGTTCAGGAGTTTAGGACCCCTTGTGATCTGAACTGAATATCGTGCTTTCACACCCACCTTTACGTGAACGTCTCCGATCTTTCTGAAGGCGGATTCACGCACTCGGTGAGGCAAGGCCAGGTATGAATCGGCAAGCTTGCTTTATTTCATAGACAGCAAGTAACCATTAGAGGGTAACAATCAAAGCAAATCCCACTTATTGAACTCAATCCTATTTCTCTCTTCGAGAAATGGGACTAAGTAATAATCCACATGCCCTGTCCCTTTCATGGGCCAAATTGCTACGTTTTGGCATCAACTTTCTCTCTCAGCACTATCTAACCACCAAACTCGACTTCCAGCTTCAAGCCAGACACTACGGGCATGATTTTTACATGGAGGCAAGAAGGGAACCGAGGTGGAAGATAATCGATGTGGAAGTAAAGTTAGCGGGTCGCAATCTGTGATCGTGGCCTTAGTGAGGGCAATAAACGTTACTTCCAGGTTCTGTGCCCAGCAGCCAGGCTGATCGACAGGCTGGCTTGTTGTCGGGTGCGAATTGGAGAGGAGGGAGAGATCGTGGGCCATGGAGGACATGGGCGGGAAGCGAAGAAGGACATCAGGTGGGGGGCGTCGTGGAGGATATCGGGGGCCAGGAGATGATCAGGTCACCAGAGGACTCGAGGACGTCAAGAGAAAATGGGAGGTCAGGAGGAGTCGGAGGTATGGAGGGGTCTCAGCCATCAAGAAGAGGGTCCACCATCGAGGGGAGGTCCACCGTAGGGGTGGGGGGGGCAAAAAAAAATCGGCCGATCATGGGGGTCCTGTTGGCCAAGTGAGCTTGATGGGCCTGGATGATACACTCCTGCTCCTCCGGGCCCACAAGCAGTGCACCAACAGCACTCACCTCGTGGATCCGGCCTTATTACATATTCCAGTGCCTCAATTATCGCATTATCGTGATGAGGTGCATTGACCCTTTAAATATCGGCCCACCGGCTTTAAGCAGGGCGGGACTTCCGGGTTTCAGTTGTGCACACATTCTAACCTTGACTTCCTGGGTCAAACCCGGAAGTGGGTGTGTTGGAGCCGGGATGTGGTCCCGCTGAAGAATTCAACTATTTTTACTACCCACCCGCCCCAGCCCACCCGTCCTTGGGAATTAAAATTACCCCCATGTCTTGCAGTCAGTTTGTTCAAATCCTGAATGCTCCTGAATATGGGATTTTCCTTCTTTTGTTTGTTAATCTGAGCCCAGAGAAAGAGTGTCTTGGACATGTTCCCAAGCAGGGATCTATCACCAGGCCTGTCAAGAACGAGGGCCAATAGATTTAAGATTAAATGTGAGAAATTTAGAACAGAGGGAAGGAGAAACTTCTTCACACAGAGAGTTGTGAGGCTGTGGAACTCACTTCCAGGGTTAGTGATTGAGGCAGAAACTATCTCAACATTCAAGATTAGATTGGATAGGGGGATGAAGGAAACGGGGATGAAGGGAAATGGGGAGGGGGAGAATAGATGTGATAGGATCTATTTGCTCGTGTGGAGGGTAAATTTCCATGTTGTAACTTCCATGTATTTCTAGGTATACGGCCAAGAGTCGGGCTGTTTGCTGACAATCCAACAGTGTTCAATTCCATTCACAACTCCTCCCATGCTGTCTCCAGCAACACTTGGACAATTCAAGCTCGGGATGACAAGTGGCAGGTAAGATTCTTGCCACAGAAATGCCTAACAAGGGCAGACTCCAGCAAATGAAAGCTTACCTATCTCTCCTGATCTTTAACATCACCATTACTGCCAAGTCCCCCATCGTCAACATCTTGGGGGGGGTTCCCATTGACCAGAAGCTGACCAGCCATATCAACACTGTGACTACAAGAGCAGGACCCTAAGAGTGGCTCATGTCCTAATCTCTTCCATTTAATCTTAAATCGATTGGCCCTCATTCTTGACAGGCCTGGTGGCAGGTCCCTGCTGGGAACATGTCCGAGTCACTGTTTCTCTGCTCTCTGGGCTCAGATTAACAAACAAAACATCTACAAAACTCAAGTCAGGAGTGTGACGGAATACTCTCCACTTGCCTGGATTGGTGCAGCTGCAACAACACTCAAGAAGCTCGACACCATCCACGACAGATCAGTTTGCCTGACTAGCGTCATTGACACCAGGCTCACTATTGTATCCCTCCATCACCGGTGCACTATGGCTGCAGTGTGTAAAATCTACCGGATGCGCTGCCATAACTCGCAAAGGACAGCACCTCCTACCCTGTGACCAGAGCAGCAATGTTGTAGGAACACCATCACCATCCTGTCTTAGTCAGAGATCACTGTTCCTTCATCATTACTGGGTCAGAATCCTGCAATTTCATTCTTACCACCATTGTGAGAGCAGCAGCAAGGATTACAGTACTTTAGTAAACACAAAACAGAAGGTCAAAGTACATTAAAGCACTTAATTCGCTTCCTGTTTCCAGCCTGTAACAGCTCAGCTAACAAAGTAATTATTGTATTTAGCAAATCGCTCACTGATTTTAGTGTTAACAGTAAAGAGTATTTATCTACAGCCTCCTTCATAACCGGTTAGAAATACAAGCTGGAAAATAAAAGAAGCAATTTATAATTACACCATTTTTTTCATAACCAAAATTAATCTCTGGTCACTGAGCAGAACTTGGTACGAACTCAGGATGATTTTAGTCTGCAACTCTGCTTGAGGGGTGCTACAGGAAAAGGGCAATACCTATAGGAGTCTTGTATAGGGGACCAAATCAGGCAGAGGGTCTAGATGCAATAGATTATGCTTAAACTCAAGAAAGGTGCAAGGTAGATAAGGGAAAGAAAGAACTTGCCTAATACAAGTAATGTAAGATAATTGTAAGGGCGATTTCAATTTATCAAGGGTAAAATTATAGTGGGAATTTTTTTTAAAATGGAATTGCTATTTCTGGACATGAGTCTAGGCTGTTGAATATTTGGAAATATATCGCCGTTCCTTCATCGTCGCTGGGTCAGAATCCTGGAATTCCTGACCTAACAGCACTGTGGGAGAACCTTCACCACACGGACTGCAGTGGTTCAAGAAGGCGGCTCACCACCACCTTCTCAAGGGCAATTAAGGATGAGCAATAAATGTGACCTTGCCAGTAAGGCCACACCCCGAGAATGAATATTTTAAAAAGGTTATGGAAACTACAAAGGAGAGAGCAAGCCTGGTCTTGATGTTGATGGTTAGTGAGCAGGTGGTGGATTTTTTAGTGCTCATTTGGCTCCGACAGATGTGCTTAGTTCCAGGTGCCTGCTTGGCTCAGTTGGTCGTAGTCTCACCCCTGAGTCAAAAGATTGTGGGTTCAAGCCCACCCCAGGCTTAAGTACACAGTTAAAGAGGAACAGTGTGAAATATTGGATAAGGTAAACATAACGAGCGAGGAAGTATTAGAGGGACTGGAATCCTTGAAAGTTGATAAGTCACCAGAGCCGGATGGATTGTTCCCTAGGCTATTGAAGGAAGCCAGGGAGGAAATAGCGGATGCTCTGAGGATCATTTTCCAATCCTCACTAGATACAGGGGAGGTACCGGAGAACTGGAAGACTGCAAACATAGTACCATTGTTTAAAAAGGGTACGAGGGAAAGGCTGAACAACTATAGGCCGGTCAGTCTTACCTCGGTGGTGGGCAAACTATAAGAATCAATACTGAGAGATAGGATAAACTGTCACTTGGAAAGGCATGGTTTAATCAGGGATAGTCAGCATGGATTTGTTCAGGGAAGGTCATGCCTTACAAATCTGATTAAATTCTTTGAGGAAGTGACAAGGAGGATTGATGAGGGTAGTGCAGTGGATGTTGTCTACATGGATTTTAGTAAGGCATTTGACAAGGTCCCACATGGCAGACTGGACAGAAAGGTAAAAAAGCCCATGGGATACAGGGAAATGTGGCGAATTGGATCCAAAATTGGCTCAGTAACAGGAAACAAAGGGTAAAAGTCGATGGATGTCTTTGCGAATGGAAATCCGTTTCCAGTGGTGTGCCACAGGGCTCAGTGTTGAGTCCCTTGCTGTTTGTGGTATATATTAATGATTTGGACTTGAATGTAGGGGGCATGATTAGCAAATTTGCAGACGACACAAAAATTGGCCATGTAGTTGATAGTGAAGAGGATAGCTGTAGACCCCAAGAAGATATCAATGGGTTGGTGAAGTGGGCGGAAAAGTGGCAAATGGAGTTCAACCCGGAGAAGTGTGAGGTAATGCACTTAGGGAGGGCAAACAGTAAAAGGGAATACGCAGTAAATGGGAATATATTGAGAGGGGTGGAGGAAGTGAGAGACCTTGGAGTGCATGTGCACAGGTCCCTGAAGGTGGCAGTACAGGTAGATAAGGTTGTGAAGAAGGCATACGGAATGCTCTCCGTTATTAGCCGAGGTATAGAATACAAAAGCAGGGATGTAATGATGGAACTGTATAAACGCTGATAAGGCCACAGCTGGAGTATTGTGCGCAGTTCTGGTCACCACATTACAGGAAGAACGCAATTGCTCTGGAGAGAGGGCAGAGAAGATTTACAAGAATGTTGCCAGGGCTTGAAAATTGCAGCTACGAGGAGAGATTGGATAGGCTGGGATTGTTTTCCTTGGAGCAGAGGAGGCTGAGGGGAGACTTGATTGAGGTGTACAAAATTATGAGGGGCCCAGATAGAGTAGACAGGAAGTACCTGTTTCCCCTAGCGGAGAGTTCAAGAACTAGAGGACATAGATTTAAGCTGATTGGCGGAAGGATTAGAGGGGGCATGAGGAAAAACGTTTTTACCCAGAGGGTGGAAATTCTTGTGTTGTTCTGGTCAGGAGGGCGATGACCTCTGAGGTGAGGGGGGCGATGACCTCTGAGGTGAGGGGGGCGATGACCTCTGAGGTGAGGGGGGCGATGACCTCTGAGGTGAGGGGGGCGATGACCTCTGAGGTGAGGGGGGCGATGACCTCTGAGGTGAGGGGCGGTTGAAATCACCGAGGATGAGGAGTTGTTGAGTGCAGGTGTTAGGCATGGCTCAGTGCCTTTCACCTCATTCTTGATCAGTTCCACTTTTATCTATCCGGTCGTTGCCAGGGAATCTCCTGCAATGGCTTCTCTTCCATTTCTCTGCACCTTTACCTCTGGAGTCCCCCGGGGATCTATCCTTGGCCCCCACCTATTTCTCATCTACATGCTGCCCCTCGGCGACATCATCCGAAAACACATCAGATTCCACATGTACACTGGCGACACCCAGCTCTACCTCCCTCGACCCCTCCACAGCCTTTGATTTGTTACACTGCTTGTCTGACATCCAGTATTGGATGAGCAGAAATTTTCTCCAAATTAAATATTGGGAAGACCGAAGCCATTGTCTTCAGTCCCCGCCACAAAGCTCGTTCCCTCGCCACCAACTCCATCCCTCTCCCTGGCCATTGTCTGAGGCTGAACCAGACCATTCGCAACCTTGGCGTCCTATCTGACCCTGAGATGAGCTTCCAATCCCATATCCGCTCCATCACCAAGACCGCCTACTTCCATCTCCATAACACCGCCCGTCTCTGCCCCTGCCTCAGCCCATCTGCTGCTGAAAATGTAATCCATTTATTACCTCCAGGCTGAAATATTCCAACTCTCCCCTGGCCAGCCTCCCATCTTCCATCCTCCATAAACTTGAGCTCATCCAAAACTCTGATGCCCGTATCCTAACTCGCACCAAGTCCTGTTCACCCATCAGCCCTGTGCTGGCTGACCTACATTGGCTCCCCATCCACCAATGCCTCAAATTTAAAATTCTTATCCTCATGTTCAAATCCCTCCATGGTTTCGACCCTCCCTATCTCTATGACCTTCCTCTAACTCTGGCCTCTTGCTCATCCACCACTCCCTTCATCCCACTATTGGCGGCCGTGCCTTCAGCTGCCTAGGCCCTAAGCTCTGGAATTCCCTCCCTAAACCTCAGTGCCTCTCCATCTCTCTTCTCCTATAAGACACTCCTTAAAATGTAAGAACATATGAAATAAGAACAGGAGTAGGCCATACAGCGCCTTGAGGGTGCTCCGCCATTCAATAAGATCATGGCTGATCTTCGACCTCAACTCCACTTTCCTGCCCGATCACCATATCCCTTGTTTCCCTTAGTGTCCAAAAATCTATCGCTCTCAGTCTTGAATATATTCAACGACTGAACATCCACAGCCCTCTGGGGTAGAAAATTCCAACGATTCACAATCATCTGAGTGAAGAAATTTCTCCTCACCTCAGTCCTAAATGGACGACCCCGTATCCTGAGACTATAGCCCCTAGTTCTAGACTCTCCAGCCAGGGGAAACAGCCTCTCAGCCTCTACCCTGTCAAGCCCAGGAACAAAAGGATAACAAATTAGAAAGTAAACGCTCATCTGGCGAGGTACAGGATAAAGTACAGCACCCATGGAATACCATCCAGAAATGACTTTTCTGTTTTATACCAGTCATTGGCTTACAAAGACAGGCACTGTTGGAAAGAAGAGAATCTTGCATACAAACTATGTATTTCCAAATGTACTTTCGCTAATTTTCTCTCTGCCTTCCTAAATGTGCCAACTCCTTTCATACTGGAGTTCCGTGTTTGCCAGGGAACCTCCTGTATCGCACCAAAATGGCCATTCTCCATGCGTGAGCCTCCACACAGAAGGGGAGATTTTCCAAGCAAACATACAAGCGACTGGGTGTGAGGAAGATAGCCCCTGAGCGTCAGTGCACTGACTCCACACATTACAATCAGCCCTATTCCCACAATGCTGGCTTTTCCCACCATAGATAATAGCAATGTTCTGGACTTTGACCATTAATTGGCAAGAAACCTGGAGCTGCTGTGAGATCCGAAGGACTCTTTAAATGATCATCTACGTTGATTTTAAACTTTTCAAAACCAGAAGGGATTCAGCCAAAAATAACCATGAGGAGAGCAGGAGGGTAGAGAATTTCTCAGATGCACCCACTGAATTTCTCTTGCAGAGAAGAAGCCAACGTTAGCAGTGAGCATCCAGGAAGAAGGGGAGGAGGTGATGACTAGTGTGAATTACCACTTCCATCATACAGCATGCCTGAAAGCAGTACCAACAGAAGGTTAATGACTTTCAAGGTCATTAAAGGGAGAAAATGCCATTATTTTCTACTAATGTAGTGTTCTAAGCTGGCATAGCTTCCTCTTACTAACTACTTTCCAGCATTACCATGAATGCACTTTGAACCTCAAGCCTTCACCCTTTCACTTACATCCTTACATGCATTCAGGCCAAAATGAAATGATTGTGAAAGTAAGATAATAATTTTCAGGCAGGAGTAGACTACTGATCCATCTACCCAATTCCCACAGTACCTTGATAAATGTCCACGTCCAACAGCCCTGAATCTTCAATAAAAACAGAAAACGCTGGAAAATACTCAGCAGGTCAGGCAGCATCTGTGGAGAGAGAAACCTATTTGGAGACAGGAATTTCCGTCTCTTTTTGAATCTAGTAATTTCTTATTCCACCACCCTTGCTGTCCGTCTGCTCCATGTTTATCACACTTTCACTGAAAAAAAATTACCCTGAATTTCTCCAATTTCATTCACCAGATTTATCTGAATCCATATTCTACAATCCCCTCAAGCTGAAATACACCCATCATATCAGTCTCAGAGTGCTGTTCAATCCCCTACTGTCAGCTGCGGCTCAGTGGGTAGCACTCTCCCCGACGAGTCAGAAGGTTGTGGGTTCAAGCCCCACTCCAGAGGCTTGAACACCAAATCCAGGCTGATGCTTCAGTGCAGTACTGAGGGAGTGCTGCACTGTCGGAGGTGTCGGCTTTCAGATGAGATGTTAAATCGAGGTCCCGTATGCCCTCTCAGGTGGACATAGAACATCCCATGGCACCACTTTGAAAAAGAGCAGGGGAGCTCTCCCCGGCGTCCTGGTCAATATTTATCACTACAAAAAGGATTATCTGGTCATTACCTTATTGCTGTTAGCGGGATCTTGCTGTGCGTAAATTGGCTGCTGCATTTCCTACATTACAACGGTAACTACACTTTAACAGTACTTCATTGGTTGTAAAGCGCTTTGAGACATCCTGTGGTCGTGAAAGGAGCTATATGAATGCAAGTCTTTCTTCCTTTCAGTCCATTCGATCCCAGCAACGCTCAAACCAAATACCATTGAGACCCAGTGCGGATCCGACCCCAGGCCAATCTGACCCCAGTGTCAGTCGACAAAGATTTGTGTATGTGCACACCCAGGTCTCTCTGTTCCTGCACCCTCTTTAAAATTGTACCATTTAGTGTATATTGCCTCTCCTCATTCTTCCTTCCAAAGTGCATCACTTCACACTTCTCTGCGTTAAATTTCATCTGCCGTGTGTCTGCCCGTTTCACCAGCCTGTCTCTGTCCTCCTGAAGTCTGTCAAAATGCTCCACATTGTTTACTACATTTCCGAGTTTTGTGTCATCTGCAAACTTTGAAATTACAATGTGGAGATGCCGGTGATGGACTGGGGTGGACAAATGAAAGGATTTGCACAACACCAGGTTATAGTCCAACAGTTTTATTTTAAATCACAAGCTTTCGGAGCTTTCCTCCTTCGTCAGGTGAGTGAAGGGATTCTAAAAACGCATAGCATATATAGTCAGAGAACAATACCTGGTGATTACAGATAATCTTTCCAACTGCCCCCTATAACACCTCGGCTGGGAGACAATCACAGCAATCAAAAGTGTCGTTGGTGTTCAGACAGGTTAGCCACGGAAAACATTACATCCCAGTATACTGAATACACAATGGGTCAAGTCACAAAGACAAAGACAGAGAGAGAAAGAGACCCGAAAGGCAGAGAGAGAGAGAATGTCCAGTTGTATTAAAAACAGATAACTTTTTTTTCGCTGGTGGCTGATCGGTGGCTGAATGTCCTTGACTGCTGAAGTGTTCCCCGACTGGGGAGGGAACCCTCCTGTCTGGCGATTGTTGTGCGGTGTCCGTTCATCCATTGTCGCAGTGTCTGCATGGTCTTGCTGATGTACCATGCTCCGGGGCATCCTTTCCTGCAACATTGGCCGAGTCGCAGGAGTATGAACCATGTACCTGGTGGGTGGTGTCCTCTCGTGTGATGGTGGTATCCGTGTCGATGATCTGGCATGTCTTGCAGAGTTTGCCGTGGCAGGGTTGTGTGGTGTCGTGGACGCTGTTCTCCTGAAAGCTGGGTAATTTGCTGCGAACGATGGTCTGTTTGAGGTTAGGTGGCTGTTTGAAGGCCTTAGCGAGGTATTCGTCGTCATCAATGACGTGTTGAAGGCTGCGAAGAACATGGCGTAGTTTCTCCGCTCCGGGGAAGTACTGGACGACGAAGGGTACTCTGTTGGTTGTGTCCCATGTTTGTCTTCTGAGGAGGTCTATGCGATTTTTCACTGTGGCCCGTCGGAACTGTCGATCAACGAGTCGAGCGTCATATCCCGTTTTTACGAGGGTGTCTTTTAGCGTCTGTAGGTGTCCATTGCGTTCCTCGTCTGAGCAGATCCTGTGTATTCGCAGGGCCTGTCCATAGGGGATGGCCTCTTTGACGTGGTTAGGGTGGAAGCTGGAAAAGTGGAGCATCGTGAGGTTGTCTGTGGGCTTGCGGTAGAGTGAGGTGCTGAGGTGCCCATCTTTGATGGAGATTTGTGTGTCCAAGAATGAAATCGATTCTGAGGAGTAGTCCATGGTGAGTTTTATGTGGGATGGAACTTGTTGATGTTATCGTGTAGTCTCTTCAGTGATTCTTTGCCGTGGGTCCATAGGAAGAAAATGTCGTCGATGTATCTGGTGTATAGCGTTGGTTGGAGGTCCTGTGCAGTGAAGAAGTTGTGCTCGAACTTGTGCATGAAAATGTTGGCGTATTGGGGTGCGAATTTGGTCCCCATGGCTTTTCCGTGTGTTTGGGTAAAGAACTGGTTATCGAAGATGAAGACATTGTGATCCAGGATGAAGCGGATGAGTTGTAGGATGGCGTCTGGAGATTGGCTGTTGTTGGTGTTGAGTATTGATGCTGTCGCAGCGATGCCGTCATCGTGGGGGATACTGGTGTAGAGTGCCGAGACGTCCATCGTGGTGAGAAGCGTTCCTGGTTCAACTGGTCCGTGGGTGCTGAGTTTTTGTAGGAAGTCTGTAGTGTCGCGACAGAAGCTGGGGGTTCCCTGTACGATGGGTTTCAGGATGCCCTCAACGTATCCAGAGAGGTTCTCACACAGGGTTCCGTTGCCTGATACGATAGGACGTCCGGGTGTGTTGGCTTTGTGTATCTTTGGGAGGCAGTAGAAGTCTCCCACGCGGGGAGTACGTGGGATGAGAGCGCGTAGGATGCTTTGAAGGTCTGGATCGAAGGTCTTGATCAGTTTGTTGAGCTGGTGGGTATGTTCTTTGGTCGGATCTGCGGGTAACCGTCTGTAGTGTTCCTGGTTGTCCAGTTGTCGGTATGCTTCTTTGCAATAGTCCGTTCTGTTCTGTATGACTATGGCTCCTCTTTTGTCCGCTGGTTTGATGACGATGTTGCGGTTGGTCTTGAGAGCGTCGATGGCGTTGCGTTGTGCTCGGGTGACATTCTGGACTGTCTTGTGAGTGCGGCTGATGAATCTGGCGTTGACGCATCTCCTGACAGCTTGAGCATACATGTCAAGCTTAGGGCAGCGACCCTCCGGAGGAGTCCAATTTGACTCTTTCTTCTTCGGTTGCTGTACTGCGGATCCCTCTGTCTGCTGTTCCAGATCATTGATTGTCTCATTGGGTTCGCTGCTGAAAACTTGGGATTTGTGGAAGAATTCCCGGAGTATACTGGGATGTAATGTTTTCCGTGGCTAACCTGTCTGAACACCTGTTTGATTGCTCCCAGCCGAGGTGTTATAGGGGGCAGTTGGAAAGATTATCTGTAATCACCAGGCATTGTTCTCTGACTATATATGCAATGCGTTTTTAGAATCCCTTCACTCACCTGACGAAGGAGGAAAGCTCCGAAAGCTTGTGATTTAAAATAAAACTGTTGGACTATAACCTGGTGTTGTGCAAATCCTTACATTTGAAATTATACCCTTTATACCCAAGTCCAGGTCATTAATATATATCAAAAAGAGCAGTGGTTCTAATACTGACCCCTGAGGAACACCACTGTATACTTCCCTCCAATCTGAAAAACAACCGTTCACCACTACTCTCTGCTTTCTGTCCCCGAGCTAATTTATCCATGCTGCCACTATCCCTTTAATCCAATGGGCTTTCATTTTGCTAAAAAGTCTATTATGTGGCACTTTATCAAATGCCTTTTGAAAGTCCACACTGCCCTCATCAACCCTCTCCATTACTTCATCAAAGAACTCAATCAAGTTAGTCAAACACTATTTTCCTTTAACAAATTCTGTGCTGATTTTCATTTATTAGCCCAGACTTTTCCAAATGCCAATTAATTTTGTCCCGGATTATTGTCTCTAAAAATTTCCCCGTCACCATTAGCCTGACTGGCCTGTAATTGCTGGGTTTATCCCTCTCCCCTTTTTTGAACAGGGTGTAACATTTGTAATCCTCCAGACCTCCGGCACCATCCCCGTAGCTAAGAAGAATTGGAAGATTGTGGCCAGAACCTCCGCAATTTCCACCCTTACTTCCCTCAGTAACCGAGGATGCATCCCATCCGGACCGGGTGACTTTTCTACTTTGAGTATTGCCAATCTTTTAAGTACCTCCTCTTTATCTATTTATATCCTATCCAATATCACTACAACCTCCTCCTTTACTGCTACAGTGGCAGCACCCTCTTCTCTAGTGATGACCGATGTGAAGTGTTCATTTAGTACCTCAGCCATGCCCTCTGCCTTCACAAGAAGATCTCCTTTTTTGTCCCTAAATTAATACAAATAAATAAATAAAAACTAGAAATTACAGTGCAGGCTATGTGTCAGGACTGTAATATGCGGGACTTTGTGGACAATGACACTGTTCCAGATTGCCACATCTGCGCGAAATATCTCTGCCTTGAGACACTCCAGCTCAGAGTCCTTGAGTTAGAGACACTCCAACACATAAGGGAGGGGATGAAATTTTGGATAGTCTAACCACCTCCCCTTGACATTCAACGGCATTACCATCGCCGAATCCCCCGTCATCAACATCCTGGGGTCACCATTGACCAGAAACTTAACTGGACCAGCCACATAAATACTGTGGCTACAAGAGCAGGTCAGAGACTGGGTATTCTGCAGCGAGTGACTCACCTCCTGACTCCCCAAAGCCTTTCCACCATCTACAAGGCACAAGTCAGGAGTGTGATGGAATACTCTCCACTTGCCTGGATTGGTTCAGCTCTAACAACACTCAAGAAGCTCGACACCATCCAGGACAAAGCAGCCCGCTTGACTGGCACCCCATTCACCACCCTAAACATTCACTCCCTTCACTACCGGCGCACTGTGGCTGCAGTGTGTACCATCCACAGGATGCACTGCAACAACTCACCAAGGCTTCTTCAATAGCACCTCCCAAACCCGCGACCTCTACCACCCAGAAGGACAAGGACAGCAGGCACATGGGAACAACACCACCTGCACGTTCCCCTCCAAGTCACACACCATCCCGACTTGGAAATATATCGGCCGTTCCTTCATCGTCGCTGGGTCAAAATCCTGGAACTCCCTTCCTAACAGCACTGTGGGAGAACCTTCACCACACGGACTGCAGCGGTTCAAGAAGGCGGCTCACCACCACCTTCTCGAGGGCAATTAGGGATGGGCAATAAATGCTGGCCTCGCCAGCAACGCCCACATCCCATGAATGAATTTTAAAAATTTGTATTTTTTAGCGCATTCCCCCATCCTTTCGATATCCCTTTGGTCTTCTAAGGAATTAACCATACCTCCTATAGGTAGCGACAAAAAACTGGAGGAGGACAAGCGCACCTACATGTTTTAACCGCCGTGGAGGAGACAGTGCTGGCCATCATTGGAAGGGCCCTCGCTGAAGCCGTAGCCACTGGAGGGATTGATGATGGGGGTTTCTGCATGCCTAATCCTCATTCTCTCATCCCACTTCTCCCTCATCCCATAATCTCTTCTGGCTCACCAGTTGCAGATGGTGTAAGCACGCACTTCTTACTTTCTCCTCTCCCCTCACCACAACCCATCCCTTGTCCCTTTTCATTTCAGATACCCAAGAACTGGAACCTTCCCAGCCAGAGCAGGCAGAGGAAGAAGACAGTGATAATGAAGGGACACCGTCACTCGATCTTACGCTCGCAGCCACCAGCTCAGAGACTGACACTGCACGTACTTGAGGCTAGGATAGAGGAGGGATCGGCATGTGGTGAGACACTGGGCACAAGTGCGCAGGAGCCGGGGCGAGGGGAACGGATACTGCAGGTGCCAGCTCACCGGAGGACTAGGTCGCTCACTAAATCAAAAGCAAAACACTGCAGAAGCTGGAAATCTGAAATAAATACAGAAAATGCTGGAAATACTCAGCAAGTCAGGCAGCATCTGTGGAGAAAGAAACAGAGTTAACATTTCAGGTCAATGACCTTTCATCAGAACTGGAAGAATTTGAAGGTTAAACAGTTTTTAAGCAAGTACAGAGCCAGGGAAAGGGGGGGGGAGGAAAGAACAAAAGGGAAGGTCTGTGATAGGGTGGGGGGCAGGAGTGATTAAATGACAAAAGGGATGATGGTGCAAGGCGAGAGGGTGGGAATGGGACAAGTAAAGAAACAAAAGATGGGCCTAGAGGAGCTGTAAATGGCAACAGCAGAACCATTACCAGCACCTGCTGTCTGGAAAAATGGGAGCAGTGGTTACGAGCTGAGGTTATTGAAATCAGTGTCAAGTCCGGAAAGTGCCTAATCGAAAGATGAGGTGCTGTTCCTTGAGCTTCTGTTGAGCTTCATTGGAAGAGTGTAAGAGGCCGAGGTCAGAGAGGTCAGAGTGGGAGTGGGGCAGGGAATTAAAATGACAAGTGACCGGCAGGTCAGGGTCACGCCTACAGACAGAGCGGAGGGTGTTCAGCAAAGCGATCACCCAATCTGCGTTTGGTCTCCCCAATGTAGAGGAGACTGATGTGGAAGGTGGCAGTGTGATCAAGGTAGCTGTGGGAGTCGGTGGGCTTATCGTAGATATCGGTTGACAGCCGATCCCCAGAAATGGAGATAGACTAGTTCTGCTGCAGATGACTCGGATGAGGAGTCTGATGGCCATCACTACAGAAGGCGGCTGATGGGCGCACACTGGAGGATTGCAAATGTTGCACCCCTGTTGGATGAATGGACACCGTGCAACAATCGCCAGACAGGAGGATTCCCTCCCAGTCGGGGAACACTTCAGCAGTCAACGACATTCAGCCTCCGATCTTCGGGTAACCGTACTCCAAGGCAGCCTTCGAGACAGACGACAATGCAAAATCGTCGAGCAGAAATTGATAGTCAAGTTCTGCACCCATGAGGACGGCCTCAACCGGGATCTTGGGTTCATGTCACGCTACACGTAACCCCACCAGCGAAAAAAAGTTATCTGTTTTTAATACAACTGGTCATTCTCTCTCTTTCTCTGCCTTTCGGGTGTCTCTCTCTCTCTCTCTCTGTCTGTCTGTCTGTTCTGACCGTTTGTGTATTCATTCCACTCCTTTGATTGCTTTGATTATATCTATGCCGAGGTGTGATAACGGGCAGTTGGAAAGATTATCTGTAATCACCAGGCATTGTTCTCTGACTATATATGCTGTACCTTTATGGAATCCTACACTCACCTGATGAAGGAGGAAAGCTCCGAAAGCTTGTGATTTCAAATAAAGCTGTTGGACTATAACCTGGTGTTGTAAGACTCCTTACATTTGTTCAAAAAAGGGGAGAGGGTTAAACCCGGCAATTACAGGCCAGTCAGACTAGCGTCGGTGGTGGGGAAACATTTAGAGACAATAATCCAGGACAAAATTAATTGGCATTTGGAAAAGTCTGGGCTAATAAATGAAAGTCAGACTGGATTTGTTAAAGGAAAATCATGTTTGATTAACTTGATTGAGTTCTTTGATGAAGTAACGGAGAGGGTTGATGAGGGTAGTGTGATTGATGTTGTGTATATGGACTTGCAAAAGGCATTTGATAAAGTATCACATAATAGACTTGTTAGCAAAATTAAAGCCCATGGGATTAAAGGGACAGTGGCAGCATGGATAGAAAATTGGCTAAAGGACAGAAAGCAGAGAGTAGTGGTGAACGGGTGTTTTTCAGACTGGAGGGAAGTATACAGTGGTGTTCCCCAGGGATCAGTATTGGATATATATTAATGACCTGGACTTGGGTATACAGGAAATAATTTCAAAATTTGCAGATGACACAAAGCTTTGAAATGTAGTAAACAATGTGGAGGATAGTAACAGACTTCGGGAGGACATAAACAGGCCGGTGAAATGGGCAGACACACAGCAAATGAAATTTAATGCAGAGAAATGTGAATTGATGCATTTGGAAGGAAAAATAAGGAGAGGCGATATAAGCTAAATGGTACAACTTTAAAGGGGTGCAGGAACAGAGAGACCTGGGGGTGTATGTGCACAAATCTTTGAAGATAGTTGAGAAAGCTGTTAAAAAAGCAAACTGGATCCTTGGCTTTATAAATAGAGGCATAGAATGTAAAAGCAAAGAAGTTATGATAAGTTAGGCCTCAGCTAAGTATTGTATTCAATTCTGAGCACAACACTTTAGAAAGGATGTCAAGGCCTTGGCGAGGGTGCAGAGGAGATTTACTAGAATGGTTCCAGGGATGAGGGGTTCTCGTTATCTGGAGAGACTGGAGAAGCTGGGATCACATAAGAAATAGGAGCAGGAGTAGACCATACGGCCCTTCGAGCCTGCTCCGCCATTCAATCAGATGTGGGATGTGGGATGTGGGAATTCAGGGCTCCTTCCTGTATCCCTGATTCCTTCACCTGCGGGAAGTGTGTCCAGCTGCAGCTATTGTTTGACCGCTTGACGGCTCTGGAGCTGCGGATGGACTCACTTTGGAGCATCCGCGATGCTGAGAAAGTCGTGGATAGCACGTTCAGTGAGTTGGTCACACCGCAGATAAAAATTACTGAGGGAGATAGTGAATGGGTGACCAACAGACAGAGGAAGAGTAGGAAGGCAGTGCAGGGGTCCCCTGCGGTCATCTCCCTCCAAAACAGGTATACCGTTTTGGATACTGTTGGGGGAGATGGCTCACCAGGGGAAGGTGGCAGTGGCCAGGTTCATGGCACCGTGGCTGGCTCTGCTGCACAGGAGGGCAGGAAAAAGAGTGGCAGAGCTATAGTGATAGGGGACTCAATTGTAAGGGGAATAGACAGGCGTTTCTGCGGACGCAACCGAGACTCCAGGATGGTATGTTGCCTCCCTGGTGCAAGGGTCAAGGATGTCTCGGAGCGGCTGCAGGACATTCTGGAGGGGGAGGGTGAACAGCCAGTTGTCGTGGTGCATATAGGCACCAACGATATAGGTAAAAAACAGGATGAGGTCCTACAAGCTGAATTTAGTGAGTTAGGAGTTAAACTAAAGAGTCGGACCTCAAAGGTAGTAATCTCAGGATTGCTACCAGTGCCACGGGTTAGTCAGAGTAGGAATGACAGGATAGCTAAGATGAATACGTGGCTTGAGAGATGGTGCAAGCTGGAGGGATTCAAATTCCTGGGCCATTGGAACCGGTTCTGGGGGAGGTGGGACCAGTACAAATTGGACGGTCTGCATCTGGGCAGGACTGGAACCAATGTCCTAGGGGGAGTGTTTGCCAGTGCTGTTGGGGAGGGTTTAAACTAATGTGGCAGGGGGATGGGAACCGATGCAGGAAGTCAGTGGGAAATAAAGTGGTGACAGAAACAAAAGGCAGTAAGGGAGAGTGTACAGAACATGACCGGACAGATGGTCTGAGAAAGCAGGGCAAAGACCAAGGGAAGTCTAGATTAAACTGCATTTATTTCAATGCAAGAAGTCTGATGGGCAAGGCAGATGAACTCAGGGCATGGATGGGTACATGGGACTGGGATGTTATAGCTATTACTGAAACATGGCTAAGGGAGGGGCAGGACTGGCAGCTCAATGTTCCAGGGTACAGATGCTATAGGAAAGATAGAGCAGGAGGTAAGAGAGGAGGGGGAGTTGCGTTCTTGATTAGGGAGAACATCACGGCAGTAGTGAGAGGGGATATATCCGAGGGTTCGCCCACTGAGTCCATATGGGTAGAACTGAAAAATAAGAAGGGAGAGATCACTTTGATAGGATTGTACTACAGACCCCCAAATAGTCAACGGGAAATTGAGGAGCAAATATGTAAGGAGATTACAGACAGCTGCAAGAAAAATAGGGTGGTAATAGTAGGGGACTTTAACTTTCCCAACATTGACTGGGACAGCCATAGCATTAGGGGCTTGGATGGAGAGAAATTTGTTGAGTGTATTCAGGAGGAATTTCTCATTCAGTATGTGGATGGCCCGACTAGAGAGGGGGCAAAACTTGACCTCCTCTTGGGAAATAAGGAAGGGCAGGTGACAGAAGTGTTAGTGAGGGATCACTTTGGGACCAGTGATCATAATTCCATTAGTTTTAAGATAGCTATGGAGAAGGATAGGTCTGGCCCAAAAGTTAAAATTCTAAATTGGGGAAAGGCCAATTTTGATGGTATTAGACAGGAACTTTCAGAAGTTGATTGGGAGAGTCTGTTGGCAGGCAAAGGGACGTCTGGTAAGTGGGAGGCTTTCAAAAGTGTGTTAACCAGGGTTCAGGGTAAGCACATTCCTTATAAAGTGAAGGGCAAGGCTGGTAGAAGTAGGGAACCTTGGATGACTCGGGAGATTGAGGCACTCGTCAAAAAGAAGAAGGAGGCATATGACATGCATAGGCAGCTGGGATCAAGTGGATCCCTTGAAGAGTATAGAGATTGCCGGAGTAGAGTTAAGAGAGAAATCAGGAGGGCAAAAAGGGGATATGAGATTGCTTTGGCAGATCAGGCAAAGGTGAATCCAAAGAGCTTCTACAAATACATAAAGGGCAAAAGGGTAACTAGGGAGAGAGTAGGGCCTCTTAAGGATCAACAAGGTCATCTATGTGCGGAACCACAAGATATGGGTGAGATCCTGAATGAATATTTCACATCAGTATTTACGGTTGAGAAAGGCATGGATGTTAGGGAACTTGGGGAAATAAATAGTGATGTCTTGAGGAGTGTACATATTACAGAGAGGGAGGTGCTGGAAGTCTTAACGCGCATCAAGGTAGATAAATCTCCGGGACCTGATGAAATGTATCCCAGGACGTTAAGGGAGGTTAGGGAGGAAATTGCGGGTCCCCCAGCAGAGATATTTGAATCATCCACCGCTACAGGTGAGGTGCCTGAAGATTGGAGGGTAGCAAATGTTGTGCCTTTGTTTAAGAAGGGCGGCAGGGAAAAGCCTGGGAACTACAGACCAGTGAGCCTGACATCTGTAGTGGGTAAGTTGTTAGAGGGTATTCTGAGGGACAGGATCTACAGGCATTTGGAGAGGCAGGGACTAATTAGGAACAGTCAGCATGGTTTTGTGAGAGGAAAATCATGTCTCACGAATTTGATTGAGTTTTTTGAAGGGGTAACCAAGAAGATAGATGAGGGCTGTGCAGTAGACGTGGTCTACATGGACTTCAGCAAAGCATTTGACAAGGTACCGCATGGTAGGTTGTTACATAAGGTTAAATCTCATGGGATCCAAGGTGAGGTAGCCAATTGGATACAAAATTGGCTTGACGACAGAAGACAGAGGGTGGTTGTCGAGGGTTGTTTTTCAAACTGGATGCCTGTGTCCAGCGGTGTGCCTCAGGGATCGGTGCTGGGTCCGCTGTTATTTGTTATTTATATTAATGATTTGGATGAGAATTTAGGAGGCATGGTTAGTAAGTTTGCAGATGACACCAAGATTGGTGGCATTGTGGACAGTGAAGAAGGTTATCTAGGATTGCAACGGGATCTTGATAAATTGGGCCAGTGGGCCGATGAATGGCAGATGGAGTTTAATTTAGATAAATGTGAGGTGATGCATTTTGGTAGATCGAATCGGGCCAGGACCTACTCCGTTAATGGTAGGGCGTTGGGGAGAGTTATAGAACAAAGAGATCTAGGAGTACAGATTCATAGCTCCTTGAAAGTGGAGTCACAGGTGGATAGGGTGGTGAAGAAGGCATTCAGCATGCTTGGTTTCATTGGTCAGAACATTGAATGCAGGAGTTGGGATGTCTTGTTGAAGTTGTACAGGGCATTGGTGAGGCCACACTTGGAGTACTGTGTACAGTTCTGGTCACCCTATTATAGAAAGGATATTATTAAACTAGAAAGAGTGCAGAAAAGATTTACTAGGATGCTACCGGGACTTGATGGTTTGACTTACAGGGAGAGGTTAGACAGACTGGGACTTTTTTCCCTGGAGAGTAGGAGGTTAAGGGGTGATCTTATAGAAGTCTATAAAATAATGAGGGGCATAGATAAGGTCGATAGTCAAAATCTTTTCCCAAAGGTAGGGGAGTCTATAACGAGGGGGCACAGATTTAAGGTGAGAGGGGAGAGATACAAAAGGATCCAGAGGGGCAATTTTTTCACTCAAAGGGTGGTGAGTGTCTGGAACGAGCTGCCAGAGGCAGTAGTAGAGGCGGGTACAATTTTGTCTTTTAAAAAGCATTTGGACAGTTACATGGGGAAGATGGGTATCGAGGGATATGGGCCAAGTGCAGGCAATTGGGACTAGCTTAGTGGTATAAACTGGGCGACATGGACATGTTGGGCCGAAGGGCCTGTTTCCATGTTGTAACTTCTATGATTCTATGATTCTATGGCTGATCTTTGACCTCAACTCCACTTTCCCACCTGATCCCCATATCCCTTGATTCCCCTAGAGTCCAAAAATCTATTGATCTCACCTTGAATATACTCAACGACTGAGCATCCACAGTCCTCTGAGGTAGAGAATTCCATAGATTCACGACCCTCTGAGTGAAGAAATTCCTCCTCATCTCAGTCTTAAATGGCCGACCCCTTATCCTGAGACTATGCCCTCTAGTTCTCCAGCCAGGGGAAACAATCTCTCAGCCTCTACCCTGTCAAGCCCCCTCATAATCTTATATGTTTCAATGAGATCACCTCCCTTTCTTCTAAACTCCAGAGAGTATAGGCCCATTCTACTCAACCTCTCTTCATAGGACAACCCTCTCATCCCAGGAATTAATCTAGTGAACCTTCACTGCACCGCCTCCAAGGCAAGTATATCCTTCCATAGATAAGGAGACAAAATCTGTACACAGTACTCCAGGTGAGTCTCACCAAAGTCCTGCACAATTGTAGTAAGACTTCCTTACTCTTGTACTCCAACCCCCTTGCAATAAAGGCCAACATGCTATTTGCTTTCCTAACTGCTTGCTGCACCTGCAAGCCAAAATTTTGTGTTTCTTGTACCAGGACAACCAAGTCTCTCTGAACACCAATATTTAATAGTTTCTCACCATTTAAAAAATATTCTGTTTTTCTATTCTTCCTACCAAAGTGAATAACCTCACATTTCCCCACATTATACTCCATCTACCATCGTCTTTCCCACTGACTTAACCTGTCTATATCCCTTTTCAGACTCTGTGTTCTTCTCACAGCTTACTTTCCTACCTACCTTTGTATCGTCAGCAAACTTGGATACATTACACTCAGTCCCTTCATCTAAGTCATTAATATAGATTGTAAATAGCTGAGGCCTAAGCACTGATCCTTGCAGCACCCCACTAGTTACAGCCTGCCAATCTGAAAATGACCCGTTTATCCCTACTCTCTGTTTTCTGTCCTTTAACCAATCCTCTATCCATGCTAATATGTTACCCCCAACCCCATGAGACCTTATCTTGCATAAGAACCTTTTATGTGGCACCTTATCGAATGCCTTTTGAAAATCTAAATGTTCTACCATCCACTGGTTCCCCTTTATTTACCCTGCTAGTTACATCCTCAAAAAACTCTAAGAGATTTGTCAAACACGATTTCCCTTTCATAAAACCACGTTGGCTCTGCCTAAACATATTATGATTTTCTAGGTGCTCTGTTACCACTTCCTTAATAATGGATTCCAGCATTTTCCCGACAATTGATGTCAGGCTAACTAGCCTGTAGTTCCCTGTTTTCTCTCTCCCTCCTTTCTTGAATAGCGGGGTTACATTTGCTACCTTCCAATCCACTGGGACCGTTCTAGAATCTAGGGGATTTCGGAAGATCGTATCCAATGCATCCACTATCTCTGCAGCCACCTCTTTTAGAACCCGAGGATGTAGGCCATCAGGCCCAGGGGATTTGTCGGCTTTTAGTCCCATTAGTTTCTCCAGTACTTTTTCTCTAGTGATATTAATTACTTTAAGTTCCTCACTCTCATTTACCCCTTGGTTCCCCACTAAAATATTTGTTTAATGTCTCTGCCATTTCCTTATTCCCCATTATAATTTCTCCTGTCTCAGCCTCTAAGCTACTCGCTTCCTTTTTACATTCTTGTAGAAGCTCTAACAATCCATTTTTATATTTCTTGCTAGGTTTACTTTCATATTCTATTTTCTCCCTTATCATCAATTTTTTGGTCGTCCTTTGCTGGTTTCTAAAACTCTTCCAATCCTCAGGCTTATTACTCTTCTTGGCAACATTATAAGCCTCTTCTTTTAATCAAATACCATCCTTAACTGCTTTAGTTAGCCACGGGTGGATCACTTTTCCCGTGGAGTTTATATTTCTCAATGGAATGTATATTTGTTGAAAATATTGAAATTCTCCTTAGAGCAAAGGTGGTTAAGGGGAGTTTTGGGTTCAAAATTATGAAAGGGTGGTGGAAGCAGATTCAATAATAACTTTCAAAAGGGAATTGGATATATACTTCAAAAGGAAACAATTGCAGGGCTACAGGGAAAGAGCAGGGGATTGCAATTAATTGTTAGCGCTTTCAGAGAGCTGGCACAGGCACGATGGGCAGAATGGCCTCCTTCTGTGTTATATGATTCTATGATCTCCAAACTCATTCATGATTCAACTCCTCCCCAATATTCTTTTTTGAAGTGAAGTATTTGTTAAGTATCCCTTACAATTTCTGCTGAGCCACGAACTCAGAAAAAAACTCCTCTCAGGGTTCCACTCACATTTGACAATTCTCTCTTTCCTGATATATTTGTAGAAAACTTTACTGTTTTTGAGATTCTCTCCTCATTCTCCCTCCTTGTTTTCCCATCGCTTTCATAACCTCTTGCCTTATTTTGTCACATTCCCTTATTTTGTTTGTGCCCCCTTCTTCAATTTTAGTTTGTTTATAATCCTTTTTTATCCACAGCACTCTGAAATTTTTTTTTAAAATACATATTTATTCTGCAACTTTGCAATCCCTTTAAAAATATTCCATTTTTGATCGGCAGTCCTGTGTGTAAATTCTTTCCACTTCCCTCGGCTATCTCACTCCTCAACTTTCTCAAATCTACCCTATTGCAATTTCTTATTTTTGTACTACCTTTCCCCTTTCTATTTGGACCTTAAACCTTGTCGTATTATGGTTAATGCCCCCATTCCCCTGAACCAGATGGAATACAGCTTGGAATCCTGAAGGCAATTAGAAAGAAACTAGTTGAAGTTCTAGTGAATATTTATTTTTAAGAGCTCTATGAAGGACTGAAGCCAGTGAATGCTATCCCAGTTTTTATCGTTTCAGGGTTGAGGACAATCTTCTCGCTCTCTGCACTCTGACATCCACGGTCACTCTGGCAGCAGTCTGAGCATCTGTGGCAGAAGACTTTCCTTGGAGCCTTTGCTGAAGTTTGGCTGCAGCTGCTACACGCTCCCAGGTGGGCCGTACTCACAAAGCCCTCCTTCGAGATGCCCCAGATACGGACAGTGGAGTCCAATTGCTGCCGCCTGCTGCTTGTTGTCAGACACTAGTCCCAGTGCCTGCGCATACACTGCAGGCTCGGCAAACATCCTTCTTTTAAAAGCTGGACCCATGAGATTTGGATCCTGAGGCTCTTCAGACAAGGTGCTCATGAACCTCTGGTCCTCCTCATCTTCCACATCCAGATTCCTCCTGTGTGGTCACCATGTTCGCTCCCCTCTGGCTCACTCTCTAATGCCCCTGGGGTGGCCGTCTCTGGGCTGGGTCTCGGGAGAGACAGGGGAATCGACAGCTCAGGAGGTGAAGAGCTGGCCAGGAGGGAAGCACAGGGGCTGAGAGATTTACTCCCTCCTTTACTTCCTCTTGCTATGTCACATCAGAAGGAGGAAGGGCATTCTAAACTGGATAGCCCAGTGGTGAAGGATAAAATACTAAAAACTTGATTTTCAGTTGCTTCCGAGCCTTTATTCGCAGAGATCCACATGACCCACCTCACACCCTAGATCTGCTCTCTTATAAATGAATACGAGAGTTCCCAATTGATACGCACCACCTGAACACAATTAACACTAATTGATCACAGGGATACAATTAATGAGGAGGAGGAGTACAAGAACCAGGACAAAAGGTATAAAATGGGTTACTGAGGAACAGAGCACATGTGACTTTCAGTAAAATGAATTACGGTGGGGAGGGGTTCATGATGTGGTTTGCTGACAGGTAATGCAGAGTTCAATAGGATGAGAAGGAAGAGCAGGATCTCCTGATAAATCTGCCCTCTGACTTCCTTCATTTCCAACTGCTTTTGATCGCTGCCTCCCATCACTTCCTACTCATAAGGGGTTTGAAGGCAGTGTGTATATGGAGGGCCCATTTGTGTTCAATGCCAGAACATTAAAAGCACTTCAACACCATGAGAGGGAGCTGGTTGTAAGTGGCGGACAGACACCTTTCAACGGTATGGCTGGTAATGTCATTCTTGCAGCAGTGCGTTGCTGGATATGATGGGGTTGTGGAGTTCGCACTCACTGTCCTGCTCACTACCTTTGGCTGGCCATCTCTGTTCACTCCCAAACTGGACCTACCTTTGCTTTATTTGAGCAGCAGCAATTTCTTGACAGCCTCTGCACCCTGCAGCAGATATTCTGCAGCCCTGCTTCCAAAAAAACCTCTGATGGGCTCAATTCCTGCAGAGAGACTTAACTCCAAAGGGCAGGTCTCCGACTGAATCCCCGCAGTCAGAGCTCACATTAGGCGATGGCCAGAACTCTGCTGCTGGAAAATTGAGTCTGAATCAAGCCAAGAACTGTGTCATCTACTCAGTTCCCGTCTGTCAAGCGAGACTATCAGCTTTAAGTAAAGAAAACCCGAGTTTATTTTGCAGGAACCAGTCACACAAAATATTAATTTTACTGTTCGACAAGAATCAAACTGGCCCGTGCGCACCTTCCACCGGCACCGGGAGCAACGCCACGGGGGACCCGCTCGTGGGCAACAAGAGCGGTTCCCGGGCCCGGCCCGCTCCGATCCCGCTCCTCTCCCCGGGCGGGCGGGCGGCCCGCTCCGATCCCGCTCCTCTCCCCGGGCGGGCGGGCGGGCGGCCCGCTCCGATCCCGCTCCTCTCCCCGGGCGGCCCGCTCCGATCCCGCTCCTCTCCCCGGGCGGGCGGGCCGCTCCGATCCCGCTCCTCTCCCCGGGCGGGCGGGCGGGCGGGCCGCTCCGATCCCGCTCCTCTCCCCGGGCGGGTGGGCGGGCGGGCCGCTCCGATCCCGCTCCTCTCCCCGGGCGGGCGGGCGGGCCGCTCCGATCCCGCTCCTCTCCCCGGGCGGGCGGCCCGCTCTCCCCCTGTCGCATTGCCGGGCCGGGCCGGGCCGGCGGCGGTACCTGTAGGCCAGGGTCATGCACTCCAGCAGGCGGCTCAGGCTGGGGTCGATGTTGAGGCGGCCGCGGCTCCGGGGCCCGAAGCGGTAGGTGCGGCAGGTCCGCCGGTTGACGGTGTCGAAGTCGCAGCTTCTGCGGTCATTGTGCGGGCTCGACACCATGAAGTGCCCGCTGTGGATCACCTGCGCCGCGGCCCCCACCGGACCGGGCCCCGAGGCCTCCGCTCTGTCTCCCCGGGGCGTCCGCCGCCCCCGCGCCGCCTTCATCGCACTGAGGCCCGGGGGGGGGCGGCGCCGCGGCCCGGCAGCGGCTCATTAACATAATGAGCTCACCGCCTGCCGCTATTGGGCGATATTAACATAATTTATGAATTATGCAGCCGCTCAATGCGCGGCCCACCCGGACTCGGACCCCGGACCCGGACTGGACCATCGACCCGGTCCCAAGACCCCAGACCCGGACCATCCACCCGGACCCCAGTCCCAGACCATCCACCCGGACCCCGGACCCCGGACCCCAGACCCAAACCCGGACCCGGACTGGACCATCGACCCAGACCCCAGTCCCAGACCATCCACCCGGACCCGGACCGGACCATCCACCCAGACCCCGGACCCCGGACCCAGACCGGACCATCCACCCAGACCCCGGACCCCGGACCCAGACCGGACCATCCACCCAGACCCCGGACCCCGGACCCAGACCGGACCATCCACCCAGACCCCGGACCCCGGACCCCGGACTGGACCATCCACCCGGACTCGGACCCCGGACCGGACCATCCACCCGGACCCAGACCCCGGACCCGGACTGGACCATCGACCCGGTCCCCAGACCCCGGACCCGGACTGGACCATCCACCCGGACTCGGACCCCGGACCGGACCATCCACCCGGACCCAGACCCCGGACCCGGACTGGACCATCGACCCGGTCCCCAGACCCCGGACCCGGACTGGACCATCCACCTGTCCCTCGCTGCATTGGCCCCGTTGGGTGTTTTTCGCACTTTTTGATTCTGTCCGTGGGATCGTTCTGTGCAGTGCCTCGCTAACGTCACGTGCTCCAGCCAGGAGTCGGGACGAGAAGGAGCCTCCTGCAGGTCTCTCCCTCTCTGCAAACTCTTCCATGGACCCTGGTGGCGGGGCACGCTGTCATTGGGAGTGTGTTAATTAAGCTGTACTATCCTAAAATAAAATTGCTGGACTATAACTTGGTGTTGTAAAATTGTTTACAATTTTAAGAATGGCATTGGGAGTTCATAGGAGGAGGAGGAGGCCATTCAGCCCCTTGAGCATATTTTGATATTCAATGTTTCCTGACATCACCTCTAATTTTAACATTAAGCCCCCTTGTTCTGGATTCCCCCACCAAAGGAAATAGCTTCTCTTTATCAACCCTATCGAATACTTTTATCATTTTGAACACCTCGATTAAATCACCCCTTAATCTTCTAAAGTCTAGAGAACATAAGTCCAGTTTATGCAACCTGTCCTCATAATTTAACCCTTTTAGCCCAGGTATCATTCTCTTGAATCTGTGCTGCAACCCCTCCGAGGCCAATATATCCTTCCTGATGAGGTGCCCAGAACTGAACACAATACTCCAGATGGAGTCTGACCAAGGCTCTGTACAACTGAACCGTAACTTCCACCCCTTTGTATTCCAGCCCCCTTGAGATAAAGGCCAACATTCCATTAGCCTTTTTGATAACTTCTTGTCCCTGTGCACCAGTAATTTGTGTACCTGAACGCCCAAGTCCCTTTGCTTCTCCACTGTTCGTAGTTTCTCACCATTTAGAAAATATTCCAATTTGTCTATTCTTGGATCCAAAGTGGATCAAACTTCTCCACCTTGAACTCCATGTGCCAGTTTTGCCCACTCACTTAATCTACCTATGTCCTTTATAACTTCCTGCTCCCATCTACACTACTTACTGTGCTTCCTAACTTGTGTCATCTGCAAACTTGGAAAAATGACACTCTATTCTTTCATTCAAGTCATTGATCAATGTATATGGTGAAAAGCTGAGGCCCTGTACAGATCCCTGGGTTACATCACTTGTCATATCCTGCCAATCAGCACATTCCCCTTATCTTCTCCCTGTCTCCTACCTCCTAACCAATTACCAATCCATGTCACAAGGTTACCTCCAATTCTGTGCACTTTTATTTTTGCTAATAATCTCTCATGCAGAACCTTATCAAATGCCTTCTGGAAGACCATATGGAGAATATCCTCTATCCACCATGCCAGTGATCTCTTCAAAAAATTCAACTAGTCAGCCATGACCTACCCTTCACAAAAAATACTGACTCTCTTTGATCAGCTCATATTTGTCCAAGTGCTCAGTTACACTGTCCCTGATGATATATTCTAATAACTTCTCCACAACTGATGTTAAACTGACAGGCCTGTAGTTACCTGGTTTTCCTTCCCTCCTTAAGTAATGGAGTGACATTTAAAATTTTCTGATCCAAAGGCACAACTCCTGAATTTAGAGCACTTTGGAAAATTATGACTAAAGCATCTGCAAGTTCCTCACCTATTTCTTTTAATACTTTGGGGTGCAAACCATCAGGTCTGAAGATTTGTCTATCTTAAGTCACATTATTTTCTCCATTACCAATGTTTGTTTATTTATTTTAAATCCACTGAATTCCCCCGACTTATCTTTAGGTTCCCTTGTACCACTGGTATTTTGTCCTCTTTCTCCATTGTGAAAATAGATACAAATTATTCATTTCAGAAGTCTGTCATTTCCTTATTGTCCAGTATAGTCTCACCTGAATCTGTCTTTAATGGGCCAAATTCCCCCTTACCACTCTCTTTCTATTATTGTATTTATAAACATGTTTAATGTTAGCTTTGATATCTCCCACAAGTTTTTATTCATACTCCCTTTTTGTAACACTTTGTTGTTTTTTATAGCTAGCTCCCCAGTCTGCTGGATTTCCACTTTTGCTTGCATTTGTATAAACCTCTTCTTTTAGCTCTTACCTCATATGTTGACCATTGTTGCTTAACTACAAAAGTGGAATCTTTGCCTTTTAGGGGTATGTATTTAGTTTTGTATTGTACCAAATACTTTCCACTGTTTGTAGGTTTATCTGTTAACCATTTGGCCCAGTTTACTCTGGTCAATTCATTTCTCATCCCTTCGAAGTTTGCGTAATTTAAATTTAGAACCCTGGTTTGCAATTCTCCCTTCTCCCTTCTCCCTCTCAAACCTAATATCAAATTCGATCATATTCTGGTCACTATTCGCAAGATGTTCCCTTACTGTCAGATTGTTATCTAATTTTGGTTTGTTACTCATCACTAAATCTAGTATGGCCCGTTCCCTAGTCATGTTTGTGTTTAAGCTGAATTTGTGCTTTTAACTCATTTACAGAACTGTTGTCTGGGTAACTGTCGCCACCCTGTCCCTATGTCCTGCTGGTCTTTTTCTCCCACTTTTTGACTTAGTGTGAATTTTCCCCTCCCACCCCAATCTTTCCCACTGCCCAATTTACCATTTCTGCAAGGTTCCTCTCTGGTTTAGGTGAAGGCCATTCCATCTGTACTAGTCCAAAAAGTAATCCCAGTGTCCCAGGAATCTGAAACCCTCCCTTCCACACCATCTTTCCAGCCGTGCATTGACAATCCTATTCTTTCTCTCCCTGTCTGGTCCAACGTGTGGCACTGGGGGTAATCCAAAGATTATAAATCTAGAATTTAACACCTTGAAATCCTTTTGCAGAACCTCAAATCTACTCTACGTCATTGGTCCCCAAATGAACCACGAGAAGGTTGCGAGGAGATTTGATCGAGGTGTTCAAAATCATGAAGGGTCGAGACAGAGTGGATAGAGAGAAACTGTTCCCATTGGCGGAAGGGTCAAGGACCAGAGGACACAGATTTAAAGTGATTGGCAAAAGAACCAAAGGCGACAGGAGGAAAAACTTTTTTACACAGCGAGTGGTTAGGATCTGGAATGCACTGCCCGAGGGGGTGGTGGAGGCAGATTCAATCATGGCCTTCAAAAGGGAACTGGATAAGTACTTGAAAGGAAAAAATGTGCAGGGCTACGGGGATAGGGTGGGGCAGTGGGACCAGCTGGATTTGTATGGAGCCGGCACGGACTTGATGGGCTGAATGGCCTCCTTCCATGTTGTAACCTTCTATGATTCCTGCCCTGGCCGATGGTCACCTAGTCTCCCAGACCAGCTCCCCTATTCCCAGCAATCTGTGGGATGGCCACTGTCTGGAACATCTGCTCCAGAAAACTCTCATTAAATCTTATTAAATGGCGGAACAGGCTCTAAAGGGCCAAATGGCCTATTCCCTACTCCTATCTCTTATGGTCTCTCTCCTTCCCGAGTGTTACGGAGTGTGTCCAGTCCACCCTCAACCTGTGCAAATTTCTGCTGGAGGAGTGCAATCTTCTTACACATCATACAGGTGATCCACCCGCCCAGCACCCGAGCCCAGGTATTTCACACACATCACCCAACTCTATCCTGACAAACCTCTCTCTACACATTTACACCAATTGAAATCCTTTTTTAAAATTGTTTATCGAATGGTTTGTATTTACTCACTCCATTTTATTGGCCCAGAATTTGCTCCAAAATTGACAGAGAAACAAACAAGCTCACCGTTATTTAAGGGCAAATGGAAGAGCAACTTGCAGCGAGTGTGCAGGCGCAGGCAAACCCACAAATGTGGAAGTTGCTGTACCTGATTCCCTGCTGGTTTGAAAGCTGTGCGGGAGGGACAGCTCCCTGGTGAAATGAATGGACCAGCGTGAGGTTGCTGCACTGCCCAGCTGGAAACAAACTAATCTAGAAAGAAAAAGGGACGCTCAGTTTTTTAGGTCTAAGCTAACTTTTAATGGTGTGATAAGTCTTAATGACCGCCAAACAACCTCTCTGGCACTGAAAATTAACTTTAAAAAATGTAGAGTCTCATTCTTTCCGATTTTAATTGTTGTTGGACATTTAAAAACAATTATTTTCTTTGTCTCTTTTATCTCTGTCTTTTAATTAATTATTTCTTACCCTCTCTTTATTTTGCTTTTTCTAATCGATTTTACATTGAATTTACTGTTGTAGCTTTCACTTCCTGTTTCTGACTCTGCGTGGCTTGTCAAAGATGCTTCAATCTGATTGGTTGAGGGGAAAGAGTGATCCTTTCCCCATTCACCCAGCGCACCGATCCCCGGCAGAGGACGCTGCACTTTCACCCAGCGCACCGATCCCCGGCAGAGGACGCTGCACTTTCACCCAGCGCACCGATCCCCGGCAGAGGACGCTGCACTTTCACCCAGCGCACCGATCCCCGGCAGAGGACGCTGCACTTTCACCCAGCGCACCGATCCCCGGCAGAGGACGCTGCACTTTCACCCAGCGCACCGATCCCCGGCAGAGGACGCTGCACTTTCACCCAGCGCACCGATCCCCGGCAGAGGACGCTGTTTGGCGCTCAGAGCAAATTCCAGGCCAATATGTTTACTTACTATGTTTTGAAATTCTCGTTCTGTCCTTTCTCCTGAAGCTATTCGATAGGAAATTAGATGAATAATTACTTAAATAATTAGCTTTTTCTGGCTGCCGCTGCTCCTTGTTAGTAGGTATTTTTTGTGGTTGGGAAACAATCCAGTGATGGATTGCTGGGCTTCTACTATGAAAACGTGGTGGCTGACTGACCTGCTAACACTTCTAAGTTGGATTCCCAATGGAATGATTAATGTATTAGGATAGAATAAAGGGATGGAATGAATGATGGCATTGAATGAACTGGAACAGTAGAATGTAAGATGGAATGAGTGATGACTTGGAAGAGAATGAATGAAGGAATATGGAATGAAATAGAAGGAGTTCCTCAGGGCAGCTGCTTCATCATTAGGACAGGAGTGGGGCTGTTCGCTGGTGACTACACAATGTTCAGCCCCATTCACAATTCCTCAGATAATGAAACAGTCCGTGCCCGTATGCAGCAAGACCTGGACAACATTCAGGGACTAAGTGGCAAGTAACATTCACACCATACAAGTTCCAGTCAATAATATTCACCTGCATTACCATCGCCGAATCCCCCACTAACAACATCCAGAGGGTCACCATTGACCAGATGCTCAACTGGACCAGCCACTCTGACCGCTGTGGCCACTAGCGGTCAGAGCCTGGGTATTCTGTGGCGAGTGTTTCACCTCCTGACTCCCCAAAGCCTCTCCACCACCTATAAGGCACAAGTCAGGAGTGTGATGGAATACTCTCCACTTGCCTGGATTGGTGTAGTTGCAATGACATTGAAGAAGCTCTACACCATCCAGGACAAAGCAGTCCGCTCAATCGGCAGCCCATCGACCACCTTAAACATTCACTCCTTTCACCACCGGCGCACTGTGGCTGCAGTGTGTACCATCCACAAGATGCACTGCAGCAACTCACCAAGGCTTCTTCGACACCACCTCCCAACTGTAAAACAACCGTTCACCACTACTCTCTGCTTTCTGTCCTTTAGCCAATTTTCTATCCATGCTGCTACTGTCCCTTTAATCCCATGGGCTTTAATTTCACTAACAAGACTATTATGCGGTACTTTATCAAATGCCTTTTGAAAATCCATGTATACATCAACTGCACTACCCTCATCAACCCTCCATTACTTAAGTTAGTCAAACATGATTTTCCTTTAATAAATCAGTGCTGACTTTCATTTATTAGCCCAGACTTTTCTAAGTGCCAGTTTATTTTGTCCCGGATTATTGTCTCTAAAAGTTTCCCCACCACCGACATTAGCCTGACTGGCCTGTAATTGCCGGGTTTATCCCTCTCCCCTTTTTTGAACAGGGTGTAACATTTGTAATCCTCCAGACCTCCGGCACCATCTCCATATCTGAGGAGGATTGGAAGATTGTGGTCAGAGCCTCCGCAATTTCCACCTTTACTTCCCTCAGTAACCGAGGATGCATCCCATCCGGACCGGGTGACTTTTCTGCTTTGAGTACTGCCAATCTTCTCAGTACCTCCTCTTTATCTATTTTTATCCTATCCAATATCACTACTACCTCCTCCTCAAAATAACATTGAAATAAAATAAATGCAATGAAGCTAATGAATGAAATGGATCATTAAATCAATAAAATGAAAAGAAAATAACAGGAAGTGAATCAAATAAATGAAATCAAATGAATCACATCAACAAAAATAAATTCAGTGAATAAAGGAAACAAATGAATGGAATGAAATGAAAACAATGATGAAATAAAACAAACAAAATGAATCAAATGATTGATTTGAATTAATGAATGAAATGGATATCAAATCAATGGAGGAATGAAACAAATCATATCAAGTCAATGGAGTTAATGAAATTAATGGAATGAAACAAAGTTAATCGAATAACAATACAATATTGCACTGAATCACACACTAGTGTAGTGGTTGTTACTGGACCAGTAATTCAGAGAACGTGAGTTCAAATCCAACCATTGCAGTTTGAGAATTTGAATTTAGTTTTTTTTTATATCTGGAAATAAAATGCCGGAATCAGCCTGCCTTATTTGTGACTCCAGTCCCACACTAATGTGGTCGACTCTGAAGTGGCCTAGCAAGCCACTCAGTTGTATTTAAACCTCAGCCAGGCTGATGGTTAACTTTTTTGGTTTAACCAACCCAACTTTACTTAACTGAGTTTGTAGATCAGTGACACAGATGTGTTCATTCCACGTCCAACTGAAAATGGCATTACAATACTTTCACAATCAACTACAACAAAATACCCATTAAAAGCTGCATAATAATGGTTTTATATGTTCAATGTCCATATTCTCCAGGGATTTAATTTCTAGATAGGTAAATTAATTTCTTCTCCCAATGTTCTCATCTGAAGGCTTGGACTCAGAGGTGCAGTTCCACAGGTACCAGACGCTCTCTAGCACCTTCCCAAATCACCATTCTTCACGTGTGAACCTAAACTGTGATTATGACCAGGGTCCTCTCTAAATAGCCACACACACATTTTCCAGGAGTCGTTGGGTAGCAATCAGGCTGATCCTTCCCCTTCCTAGTCCAGGAGCACTCAGGCCCAATGTAGCACTATTGCTATGAAACAGTTTTAATTCTGAATTTCAATTATACTTTGCATGGACTTCAAACAAAGATCCCAAATAATCCCACAAACTTAGACAAAAATTTATTCCTCTCAGGCCACATGTTCCAATATTTACAGCTTTCAGAGAACAGATTTACAAAAATAAAATCATCAAGATTGCACAGCATAAGTTTACAAAAGTTGACACTCATGAAAATCCGAAATATTTCCATCTGGATTAATTGCACAGGATTTGTAGTGGAGTGCCTCTCGTCCAAGAGTACAGCCACTGAGGCAAACATAGTATTGGCATTTCTCCTGTCTGTACAATCATATTCCTCACTTGAAGACCACTTTTTCAGTTAATTACAGAAAAGAAAAACCTTGGGCAAAAGACTCTGGATTTATAGCTCACGTACTGAAGACACATAATGGAAAGAAATATTTGAACAACTTCAAATGCTACTAGCAATGACGATGAGTGGCCTGATAAATCCCAGATACGTTCAACTCACTTAGTGATAGTTACAAAGAAAAGAACAAAGTCAAGTTGAATCCTAATAAACCTACAGAACTTAGAGGTTTTACAAAATTCAGTTCTGTGGTACTTACATTGTGCCCTGCAAACTGATGTTGTGTTTTACAATTATAGAAATCTCAGTTATGAAAAGATTTAAAAACTCTAATAGAATATAATAATTGTAATTCAGCCTTTAGATTTGGACATAGGGAAGTGGCCTCATGCACCAACATACTTTGTTGGTAAGTGCAAGAGCATACATTCAGGAATAATAAAACTTACAGATTGTACAAAAATAGCATACTAACGGCATATAAAGAATATTTAACATTTGTATCCAAACAGGTTAAACTTTATCAGAAGTTTTGCACTAAACAAAGGCACTTCAAGGTACAACCATTACATAATGAAGCTTCTTGGTCCATTTGTAGCCAAGTGTTTGCTCCAACCCGTTTTTCTTACCTGCGATAAAGCAGGAATCATGTTGACAAATGTTTGAGAACCCACTGCCCAATGAGCCATTAGCGGCAGTATTACAACAGGGATTTCTCGGTGTATGTTGCGTGTGCTACTGTAAAAATTCACTTCTGCACAATTCAGATAGTCGTATCTGAATTCTCTAATCTGAACTTCACAGTTTCTCAATTGGTCTTAATGGTCAGAAATCCAAGGGCAGCTATCAGAAGCTGATGTGAAAATGTGACCCTAAAAGAGACAAAGTAGTTTTGGGAACCTGTACAGAAAACCCATCGACTGGGCAGAAATGGTAGAAATGACAGCACAGGAGACTATTGGGAGTACAAAGACCAGTGCAGCTCAAAGTGCAACAAAAACTCATTTATATGCTAAAAACTGGAATACATTAAAAAAAGTGTGTGTGGATAATCAAGAGTTTGAGTCCACAGGAGTGTAAATGTACAAGAGATGAAGACAAGAGGCTTGCAGTTTAGCACACAGGAGAGTTCCATCAACTGGCATTTAGAGAAAGGAGTTTTTACCACACCTCCCAAACCCACCACCCCTACCACCTAGAAGGCCAAGGGCTGCAGGCACATGGGAACAACACCACCTGCATGTTCCCCTCCAAGACACACACCATCCCGACTTGGAAATATATCATTGTCGCTGGGTCAAAATCCTGGAACTCCCTTCCTAACAGCACTGTGGGAGAACCTTCACCACAGGGACTGCAGCGGTTCAAGAAGGCGGCTCACCACCACCTTCTCAAGGGCAATTAGGGATGGGCAATAAATGCTGGCCTCACCAGTGATGCCCACATCCCATGAATTTTAAAAATGCTGCAATTCTAGGACCCTGGACAGTACCAGTCCTGCTGTGAAGTCTGCTAGATGAAGAATGCGCTGTGAAAAGCAGACAGTGAGGTCAGAAAATATCACATTTTAGAGATTTTTGTTGTGACAGTTAACTCTTTGCAAACTAGGAAAAAAGCTCAGTTAAGGTTCGCACTCCATCAACACCACTCTCGCTGACCTGCACTGACCATATGCTCCACAGAAACCACCTGAGCACAGGATCGAGTTTGCTGCAATTCCCCAAGCAGTTCACAGGCTCATACATGAAGAGGCACTTCAGCGAATGGCAAAAGAATCAAAACCTTCACACGGAGAACAATGGTAGTAAAAGGAAACAAACATGTTCTTTTAAAAACTGAGTTTAACATGGTGCACCAGAGAATTTATCTTTTTAAGAACTTAATAAAATCCCCCATGAGAAATCTTGCCTGAATCACTGATGGACTAGAAACTAGAGAATAAACTGGTGATGTGCGTGGCTCCTTAAAAAATCTAGAGGAAGGAGGAAGCCTCCGAAAGCTTGTAGATTTCAAATAAAAATCATTGGACTATAACTTGGTGTTGTAAAATTGTTTACAATTGTCACCCAAATGGCCACTGTCCATGTGTGACCCTTGACCCTGGGAGCCAGCAGGTTACCTGACCAGGCTCGCACGCACGCGCGCACACACAGGCTCGCACGCACGCGCGCACACACAGGCTCGCACGCACGCGCGCACACACAGGCTCGCACGCACGCGCGCACACACAGGCTCGCACGCACGCGCGCACACACAGGCTCGCACGCACGCGCGCACACACAGGCTCGCACGCACGCGCGCACACACAGGCTCGCACGCACGCGCGCACACACAGGCTCGCACGCACGCGCGCACACACAGGCTCGCACGCACGCGCGCACACACAGGCTCGCACGCACGCGCGCACACACAGGCTCGCACGCACGCGCGCACACACAGGCTCGCACGCACGCGCGCACACACAGGCTCGCACGCACGCGCGCACACACAGGCTCGCACGCACGCGCGCACACACAGGCTCGCACGCACGCGCACACACACAGGCTCGCACGCACGCGCACACACACACAGGCTCGCACGCACGCGCGCACACACACAGGCTCGCACGCACGCGCGCACACACAGGCTCGCACGCACGCGCGCACACACACACACACAGGCTCGCACGCACGCGCGCACACACAGGCTCGCACGCACGCGCGCACACACAGGCTCGCACGCACGCGCACACACAGGCTCGCACACAAATCTAAAGCTGGTTATATCCCTTCTAGCTGATCCTTAAAAGTGGTTCTGATGCCAAGGCTCCGTTCCATGGCTCCACAGTGGAGTAACTGGCTGTAGCAACATTCAGTGCACAAATGGTCAGTTAGTGTCCCTGGTCAATGCACTGCCTCTACTGATGCTATTTCAGTTATGTGTGGCTGTTATCTACTACTAGAAATCTGTATCAGAAAATCCCATTGATGCATTATATTGTATTGGTTCATATATGCACCATTTTGCAAGGAATAAACTTATTAAAAAGGCAGATTGCTCAGCACAAAATCTGGTGGTTATTTGTCTTCTAAAAACCCACGCTGTTCATCTCTACAACAGATATGTTCGAAGCAGTCACTGCACTTGGGGCCATCTCAGATGCATTAGCTTTTTATTCCTTTCAACTTTCTGCCAAAGTATTCCGGGGCTGCCTCATAAAGCCACTCAGCATCCACCACACACAAGTCCCGCATGTAACACTTGGAGGTGTGGAGTAGCTCATTGTACAAGACGTAGGAAGGTTTGCAGTGGAAGAGGACTGAGGAGGGATGGATAGCCACAGGCTGCCGAGAGTCCAGGGTCGCATAGCTCCCATCCGGCTGCAGCTCGGCAGCGTTCAGAAACAAAGTGTACGCTAAGCACCGCCGGATATTGCCCGTGTCCGAACGAGAAGACTCCAAACGAACTCCGAACTAAAATAAAAACAAATTCAAATCACACCACCACAAAATGTACTTTTAATCTGAATTCTGAATCGAAGTTAAACAGCTCCGCTGTGCAGTGCAGTAACTAGTCAAAAAGGCCAGGAACAGCCCGGTTTGCACTGGGTTACCAGCTCTCAGCTTGATGGAAGTAGGACTGTGACAATTGACTTGCAGCAGCGCTGGGCAGCAAAGAAAACAAGCAGGCTACCTGGTCCTGATCACTGTCCAGTGGATACTGCTGGAATGTCAGGCGAGAGCAGAATGTGATGCCCTCTTTGCTTGAATAACCTGCCAACATTTACTGAGCTCACTCCTGAAGAATGGCTGCCTGGAATGACGTGCACATAGGGAATCACTCCCAAGAATGAGTCATTCCCTTCAGGAAAACAGAGTAACTGGGACAGTAGCTGAGGATTTCCTGTGATTTAAGATATCTCACAGGCTCTTCAGATGGCCCTAGGAAAGATGGCCAAAACAAACCATTTTTAAAATCATTTGTTTTAACAACATGAAAACAGTGGCAAAACTAGGCAAGTGCTCAGTATCAGAATCATAGAATCGACAGCACAGAAACAGGCCATTTGGCCCAACAGGTCTGTACTTATGCTCCACACAAGCCTCCTCCCACCCTAATTCATCTCACCCTATCAACATATCCTTCTATTCCTTTCTCCCTCATGTGTTTATCCAGCTTCCCCTTAAATACATCTGTACTAGTCGCCTCAACTACTCCTTGTGGGAGTGAGTTCCACATTCTAACCACTCTCTGGGTGAAGAAGTTTCTCCTGAATTCCTCACTGGATTTATTAGTGACTATCTTATATTTATGACCTCTAGTTTTTATCTCCCCAACAACTGGAAACATCTTCTCTACGTCTACCCTATCAAACCCTTTCATAATCTTAAAGACCTCTATCAGGTCACCCCTCAGTCTTCTCTTTTCTAGAGAAAAGAGCCCCAGCCTGTTCAATCTTTCCTGATAGGTAGAACCTCTCAGTTCTGGTATCATCCTAGTAATTTTTTTTTGCACCTTCTCCAGTGCCTCTATATCCTTTTACAGTATGCAGACCAGAACTATACACAGTACTCCAAGTCTAACCAAGGTTCTATTCAAGATTAACATACCTTCCCTGCTTTTCAATTCCATTCCTCGAGAAATAAAGAAACCAAACAAAGCATTGGTATTCATGGTCTTATTAACCTGCGTCGCTACTTTTAGTGATTTCTGTACCTGTACCCCCAGATCCCTCTGCTCCTCTACCCCATCTAGACTATTATTTTCCAAGCAGTGTGTGGCCTCCTTATTCTTCCTACCAAAATGCCACCTCACACTTATCTATATTGAAATTAATTTGCCATTTACACGCTCATTCTACCAATTACTTCAGTCATGCTGTGTCCGATGAGGTGCCCAGCAGTGACCAAGCACTCCCACTCTCTGTGGGGAAGAATCACGCTGGCCAGCTGCTTTCAGCTTCCTTGTGCCCAAGAGAAAACTGGCACTGACAGAAACCCGGGGTCAATTCACCCGTCCACCACTGGAAATACATGGCTTCGTGAGAAATACACCTTTACCTTTGCGCAGAGGTCCCGCAGCTGACGTCTAACTTCTGCCACCATCGTCATGTTTCGGCTATTCACAAAGTTCTCTCTGCACCATTCCTGAGGAGCAGACATTGGACAAAACAAACATGCAACATTATAGAAATATTTGGAATGTGTTGGGCACTATTGTAACCTAACACCAATATTTAAAACCTGATGCTTTAGGCCGTTAGCATCAAACAGTCACATATATTGATCACTGACATTAATTAGGAAACTCAAACCTATTTTCTCACATGACAAGTTCTTCCAATCATGTTACAGTCTAGACTATAAATATTAAACAGGATATGAATCGGGAGAGGGATTGACAATTGATGTTACACAGGCTGCAAATGTGCTAAATAATTTTTTGCCTCAGGTTTTACCAAGGAGGAGACAGTAACTTATTCGATCTGGAAAGGGAACCAGAGAGTGTTGCAGAGATAACTTGTGACACTATTCACATTACTGAACAGCTATGTGAACTGAAGGTGAATAAATCTCGGGCCAGAAAAGGTACATTCAAGGATTCTTAAGGAACTAAGGGAGGAAATTACAGGAACTCTGGCACAAATCTTCCAGAAATCACTGAATATTGGAGAGGTGCCTGGGGACTGGAGAAAGGCAGATGTTGCTCCTATTTTTAAAAATGGTAGCAAAACTGACCCAGGAAACTACAGACCAGTGAGTTTAATGTACACTGTGGGTAAAGTTATGGAAACCCTTATTAATGATAAGATCAGGGAGCATCTGGATAGAAATAAAATCATAACAGATAGTCAATATGGGTTCTTGCCAATCTAAATGATTGGTTTTCTCTGAGGGTGGAACAAAGGGAGCTTGATGGGGTACGGCAGTGGAAGTGGTTTACTTGGATTTCAGTAAGGTGTTTGATACAGTTCCTCTGGAAAGGCTGGTACTGAAAATAAAGAAAGTGGGAATCAGTGGAAATATTTTACAACGGATACGCAATTTATTGACTGATAGAACCCGGGGCTGGAGATACAGGGATTGTCACCAGCCGGGAGAATTGTACCAGTCGGGTCCCACAGGGGTCTGTTTTGGGACCTCTTTTGTTTAATATCTTTATAAATGATCTGGGGCTGGGAGTCAGAGTGGCTAAATTTGGAGATGATAGAAAGCAAATGAAGGTGGTGAACTCCAGAGCTGAACGGGAGGATTGGAATATACTTGGGAATTGGACTGACAGGTGGCAGATGAAATTCAGTGTAGAGAAATGCAAAGTACTTCACAAGGGGACAAAAGTACAGGAAGGGATTATTACCGAAATGGAAAGAAAATATTACATAGAATGTACAGCACAGAAACAGGCCATTCGGCCCAACTGGTCTATGCCGGTGTTTATGCTCCACACGAGCCTCCTCCCACCCTACTTCATCTCACCCTATCAGCATCTCCTTCTATTCCTTTCTCCCTCATGTGTTTATCCAATAGTGTGTATGGAAAATGAGAGGTATCTGGAGGTCCTGACTGACAATAAATTGAAGCTATCGCAACAATGCTCAGTGGCAGTGAGTAATGCAAATCAGATGTTAGGATGTGTTAAATGGTCAATATTGAGCCAAAAGAGTGAGGCAAGCCTGTCACTTTATAAATCAATGATGCAACTGCACTTAGAAAACAGAGTAGAGTCCTGGTCACCACAGCACAAAGAGGATATTGCAGCTGATGAAAGGCTACAGAAGAGAGCAACCAGGCCATTGAGGGGACAGAGGGATTGGATTATGAGGAGCGAGAGAGAGTCGGGATAAAAGGGTCATTCTCAGGATGGCAATCTGTAACTAGTGGGGTGCCACAGGGCTCAGTGCTGGAGCTTTAATTATTTACAATCTATATCAATGACTTGGATGAAGGAAGTGAATGTACTGTGGCCAAATTTGCTGGAAAAGCAAGTTGTGAGGAGGACACAAAGTGTCTGCAGAGGGATATAGATAGGTTAAGTGAGTGGGCAAAAATTTGGCAGATGGAGTATAATGTGGGAAAATGTGAAGTCATCCACTTTGGTAGGAAGAATAAAAAAACAAAATATTATATAAATGGAGAAAGACTACAGAATGCTGCGGTACAGAGGGATTTGGGTGTCCGCTTACGCGAAACACAAAGAGTTAGCATACAGGTGCAGCAGGTAATTGAGAAGGAAAATGGAATATTGGTCTTTATTTCTAGGGGGATGGAGTGTAAAAGCAGGGAAGTCTTGCTACAACTGTACAGGGTGCTGGTAAGACCACACCTGGAGTACTGTGTACAGTTTTGGTCACCTTATTTAAGGAAGGATATACTTGCATTGGAGATGGTTCAGAGAAGGTTCACTGGGTTGATTCCGGGTATGGAAGGGTTTTCTTACGAGGAAAGATTGAGCAGGTTGGGCCTATACTCACTGGAGTTTAGAAGAATGAGAGGAGATCTTATTGAAACATATAAGATTATGAGGGGACTTGATAGGGTAAATGCTGAGATGATGTTTCCCCTCATAGGGGAATCTGGAACTAGGGGCATAGTCTCAGAATAAGGGGTCACCCATTTAAGACAGATGAGAAGAAATTTCTTCCCTCAGAGGGTTGTGAACCTTTGGAATTTTTTGCCTACCCAAAGAGGCTGAGTCATTGAATATATTCAAGGTTGAGTTAGACAAATTTTTGATCAGCAAGGGAGTCAAAGGTTATGGGAAACATGCGGGAAAGTGGAGTTGAGGCCAGAATCAGATCAGCCATGATCTCATTGAATGGTGGAGCAGGCTCGAAGGGCCAAATGGCTTAATCCTATCTCTTATGATTATGTAAATTGGGCATGTTCTCACTGGAAGAGAGAAGGTTGAGAGGTGATCTGATTGCTACTTTCAGGATTCTAAAGGGACCAGATAATGTCGACCATGACAAGCTGTTTCACCTTATCCAGAACAGTAGAACCAGAGGACACAGCCTGTGCTTGAAGGGGGGGAAATTCAAAACTAATCTGTGCAAATATTACTTCGGTGGTCAATCCATGGAATAGGCTCCCTAGGGAGATGGTGGAAGCAGACAGACAGGGCGCAGATGCGAGGCAGTCTAAGATGAGTTTAAAGTGCATGTGTATAAATGCATGCAGCGTGGTAAATGAGGTTGGTGAGCTGCAGGCTCAAGTCGTCACATGGGACTACGATATAGTGGCAATAACAGAGACCTGGCTCAAAGAAGGGGAGGATTGGGTAGTAATATGTTTCTGGCAACCAGGTTTTCAGGGAAGATAGGGAATGAAAGAAAGGAGGGGGTGGCAGTATTGATCAAAGAAACTATTATAGCACTGGAAAGGGAGGGGTCAAAGACAGAATGTATTTGGTAAGAATTAAGGAACAATAGAGGAGATATTACACTACTGGGTGTATACTATAGGCTACCTAGGAAGGAGATAGAGGAGCAAATTTGCAGGCAAGTGACAGAAAAATGCAAGAACTATAGAGTAGTGATAATGGGAGACTTCGATTAACCCAATATAGACTGAGATAGTAACAGTGTAAAGGGCAAAGAGGGGGAGGAATTCCTGAAATGTGTACAAGAGAACTTTCATAGATCAGTATGTTTCCAGCCCAACTGAGAAGGAAACAATGCTGGATCTAGTTCTGGGGAATGAAGTGTAGCATGTTTCAGTGGGGGAGCATTTGGGGAACAGTGATCATAATATCATTACATTTAGAATAGTTATGGAAAAGGACAAGGAATAATCAAATGTGAAAATACATAACTGAAGGAGGGCAAATTTCAGTGAGTTAAAAAGGGATCTTGCCCAGGTGGATTGGAATCAAAAATTGGTGGCAAAACAGTGGTTGAACAATGGGAGACCCTCAAGGAGGAGATGGTTTGGGTACAGAGTAGACACATTACCACAAGGGGGAAAGGAAGGGCATCCAAAGCTAGAGCTCCCTGGATTACTAAAGATATAGAGATTAAAATGAAACTGTAAAAAGAGGTTTATGATGAATGTAAGGTTCATAATACTGTAAAGAATCAGGCTGAATACAGAAAGTACAGAGGAGATCAAAAAAGGGAATAAGAGGGGCAAAGATTAGCGGCTAACATAAAAGGGACATAAAACCCAAAAGTCTTTTATAAACATAAATAGTAAAAGGATAGTCAAAGAAAGGGTGGGACCGATTAGGGTCAAAAAAGATCATCTTGTGGAGGCAGACGGCATGGCTGAGGCACTAAATGAACACTTCACATCAGTCTTCACTAGAGAAGAGGATGCTGCCATTGTAGCAGTAAAGAAGGAGGTAGGAGTGATATTGGAAAGGATGAAAATAGATAAAGAGGAGGGGCTTAAAAGATTGGCAGTACTCAAAGTAGAAAAGTCACCCGGTCCGGATGGGCTACATCCTCGGTTACTGAGGGAAGGGTGGAAATTGCGGAGGCTCTGGCCACAATCTTCCAATCCTCCTTAGATATGGGGATGGTGCCGGAGGTCTGGAGGATTTCAAATGTTACACCCCTGTTCAAAAAAGGGGAGAGGGATAAACCTGGCAATTACAGGCCAGTCAGGCTAACGTCAGTGGTGGGGAAACTTTTAGAGACAATAATCCAGGACAAAATTAATTGAGACTTGGAAAAGTCTGGGCTAATAAATGAAAGTCAGCACAGATTTATTAAAGGAAAATCGTGTTTGACTAACTTGATTTGAGTTCTTTGATGAAGTAACGGAGTGCGGTTGATGTTGTGTATATGGACTTTCAAAAGGCGTTTGATAAAGTATCACATAATAGACTTGTTAGCAAAATTAAAGCCCATGGGATTAAAGGGACAGTGGCAGCATGGATAGAAAATTGGCTAAGGACAGAAAGCAGAGAGTAGTGGTGAACGGTTGTTTTTCAGACTGGAGGGAGGTGCACAGTGGTGTTCCCCAGGGGTCAGTATTAGGACCACTGCTCTTTTTGATATATGTTGATGAGCTAGACTTGGGTATAGTTGGTATAATTTCTAAGTTTGCAGATGACACGAAACTTGGAAATGTGGTAAACAATGTGGATGATAGTAACAGACTTCAGGAGGACAGAGACAGACTGGTGAAATGGGCAGACACATGGCAGATGAAATTTAACGCAGAGAAGTGTGAAGTGATGCATTTTGGTAGGAAGAATGAGGAGAGGCAATATAAACTAAATGGTACAATTTTAAAGGGGGTGCAGGAACAGAGAGACCTGGGGGTGCACATACACAAATCTTTGAAGGTGGCAGGACAAGTTGACAGGCTGTTAAAAAACCATATTGGATCCTGGGCTTTATTAACAGAGACAGAGTACACAAGCAAGGAAGTTACGCTAAACCTTTATAAAACACTGGTTAGGCCTCAGCTGGAGTATTGTGTTCAATTCTGGGCACCACACTTTAGGAAGGATGTCAAGGCCTTAGAGAGGGTGCAGAAAAGATTTACTGAAATGGTACCAGGGATGAGGGACTTCAGTTATGTGGAGAGACTGGAGAAGCTGGGATTGTTCTCCTTAGAACAGAGAAGGTTAAGGGGAGATTTGATAGAGGTGTTCAAAATCATGAACTGTTTTGATAGAGTAAACAAGGAGAAACTGTTTCCAGTGGCAGAAAGGTCGGTAACCAGAGGACACAGATTTAAGGTGATCGGCAAAAGAGCCAGAGGAGACATGAGGAAACATTTTTTACGCAGCGAGTTGTAACCATCTGGAATGCACTGCCTGAAAGGGTGGTGGAAGCAGATTCAAAAGGGAATTGGATAAATATTTGAGGGGAAAAAATTTACAGGGCTATTGGGAAAGAGCAGGGCACAGCTCCTTCGAAGAGCTAGCACAGGCACGATGGGCCGAATGGCCTCCACCTGTGCTGCACTGATTAATTCAAATGTAAATTAGATAGATTTCTTTCAGAAAATAACATTTTGGGATACAGTATATGAATAATTTGAAACATGACCTGTGGTAAGTGTGCCATGCTTGGGAGGAACAGGTGACTTTGGACCTATGGTTTCCCAAAGCTCTCCACCACTGGGGGTTTTCCTCGCCTCATTTCTGGGTCTGTTGTAGACTCACTGATAGAGATTGATTGCTATGATTAGACAATAACTGCATTATCGCTGTATCATGCAACTACCAGGATGGTAGGTCGTCAATCAGATGGACTGTGGTCTTTTCTTGTCCAACAATTCCTATGTTCCCAAGCACGCTTAGGAAAAAAAACGTGAAGGGGATGAAATGTATCCCAGGCTGTTAAAAGAAGCAAGGGAGGAAATAGCGGAGGCTCTGACCATCATTTTCCAATCCTCACTGGCTACAGGCATGGTGTCGCAGGATTGGAGGACTGCTAACGTCGTACCATTGTTTAAAAAGGGAGAAAGAGATAGACCGAGTAATTACAGGCCAGTCAGCCTAACCTCGGTGGTGGGCAAATTATTGGAATCAATTCTGAGGGACAGTATAACCATCATTTAGAAAGGCACAGATTAATCAAGGACAGTCAGCATGGGTTTGTTAAGGGAAGGATGTGTCTGACTAACTTGATTGAATTTTTTGAGGAGGTAACAAGGACGGTTGATGAGGGTAGTGCGTTTGATGTAGTCTACATGGATTTTAGGAAGGCTTTTGGCAAGATCCCACATGGCAGACTGGTCAAAAAAGTAAAAGCCCATGGGATCCAAGGGAATGTGGCAAATTGGATTCAAAATTGGCTCAGTGGCAGGAAGCAAAGGGTAATGGTCGAGGGGTGATTTTGTGACTGGAAGGATGTTTCCAGTGGGGTTCCGCAGGGCTCAGTACTTGGTCCCTTGCTTTTTGTGGTATATATTAATGATTTGGACTTAAATGTAGGGGGCATGATTAAGAAATTTGCAGATGATACAAAAATTGGCCATGTGGTTGATAGTGAGGAGGAAAGCTGTAGACTGCAGGAAGATATCAATGGACTGGTCAGGTGGGCAGAAAAGTGGCAAATGGAATTCAATCCAGAGAAGTGTGAGGTAATGCATTTGGGGAGGGCAAACAAGGCAAGGGAGTACACAATAAATGGGAGGATACTGAGAGGTGTAGAGGAAGAGAGGGACCTTGGAGTGCATGTCCACAGATCCCTGAAGGTAGCAGGACAGGTAGATAAGGTGGTTAAGAAGGCTTATGGAATACTTTCCTTTATTAGCCAAGGCACAGAATATAAGAGCAGGGATGTTATGCTGGAACTGTATAAAACACTAGTTAGACCACAGCTTGAGTACTACGCACAGTTCTGGTCACCACATTACAGGAAAGATGTAATTGCACTAGAGAGGGTACAGAGGAGATTTACAGGGATGTTGCCAGGACTGGAGAATTTTAGCTATGAGGAAAGATTGGACAGGCTGGGGTTGTTTTCTTTGGTATAGAGGAGGCTGAGGGGTGATTTAATTGAGGTGTATAAAATTATGAGGGGCCTAGATAGAGTGGACAGGAAGGACCTATTTCCCTCAGCAGAGGGGTCAATAACCAGGGGGCATGGATTTAATGTAATTGGTAGAAGGATTAGAGGGGAGATGAGGAAAAGTTTTTTCACCCAGAGGGTGGTGGACACCTGGAACTCACTGCCTGAAAGGGTGGTAGATGCAGAAAGCCTGATCGCATTTAAAAGGTACTTGGATGTGCACTTGAAGTGCCGTAACCTACAAGGCTACGGACCAAGAGCTGGAAAGTGAGATTAGGCTGGGTAGTTCTATTTCGACCACAGACACGATGGGTCGAATGGCCTCCTTCTGTGCCACAAATTTTCGATGTTTCTATGAAGGAATACTTTTTACCTTATGGCCTCCTACATTTTTAAAGGCATGATATATGTTAAGTAGGGTCATGTGATCACCCTCGCTGGAGATGAATTTCTTCCTCACAGAGTACACTTCATCCCGCTTAGCATGTAGATTGTAAAGGACACTGTCCACAGAAAGCAATGAAACAATAGTCAGGATCTCCTCGGTGCAGTGAAACTCCGGGGACAGCAGGAGAGTCTGTTAAAGAAAGAAAGACGTGCAGTTATATTGTGCCTCACCATGTCTCTCAGAAATATTGCAAAGCATTTCACTTACAATGAATTTCTTTGGCAGCAGCAAATTTGTGCACAGCAAGACCCTACAAACACCAATGAGATGAATAACCTCTGTGTCTGAATTTCTGGCAATGTTGGCCACAGAACTCCCTGCTCTTCTTTGAATAATGCCATGGCAGATTGAACATCCTGCCCCAGGAGCAGGCTGGTGGGGCCTCGGTTTAACATCTCATTTGAAGGATGGGTTAGATAGGCTCAGTTAAAGAGGCAGATCAGGTGGAACGACAGAACAGGGTTACAACACCAATATTCTTTTCATAAAGGAGCTACAAACTGTCCCCAATATAATCAAAAGAATATCACTGCCAATTACACAGCATAATGTTACAGTAAGTAGAGCATAGACTGAGGGTAAAGATGCTGCAGCTGGAGTCCTCTCACAGGCCACATCATGAGCACAGTGCTCAGTTATGGTCACCAGGCACAAGGAAACAACCGAGCCCTGGAAGGGGTAAGGAAAAGGTTAGAAAAACTCAGACTATTCATCCTTGAAAGAGGCAAGGAGAGCGGACCTCACATGCAAGATAATAAGCGAAATAGATCGAGTTAATGAGGAGCATTATTAAAGGGTAAACCATGACTGTAGGACAAGGGACATCAATGAAAACTAGCAAAAGACAAGTTCAGCATGGATATCTTTGCAATCTCTATAATACCACCAGGAATGGGTGCCTAGTGAAGGCAAGAATTCTGGAATTATTGAAGAGTAATTGGGCTGTAGGTTCGTATGGACGGATGGGCCAAATGGCTTCCCTCATCTGTACTTATCTTTGTGTCTGTAATTTGAATTGATATTCTGATCAGTTGGTGATTTACTTTTCACTCTGCATTGATCACTGATGCCACTGGGCTTCAAGCTTTTCTGTGCGAAGTAAATACCAGCACATTCATGAACTCCCGGTCTCAACATCCGAAAGAATGCAGAACAATGCTGTCATTGCAGAAAATGTTTTATTCGTTTGGGAATCGTGATAAGCTGAGGAAGAGTTGCCTGAACAGGCGACATTCAAGGGGATTTAGAAGGACTGACTTGTGAAATTCCACACATCCTTGCCACTAACTTTGGGAATCATTAGAAATGGGATTGGAAAATAGCAAATATAACACCAATCTTTACCAAGAGGTATGGGGACAACCCAGGAAACCAGAGGTCAGTGAGCATAACATCTGTTGTGATAAAGAAGGCAACCAGAAAGAGGGGATAATGAAATACCTAGATAGGCATGGGGCAGTTAGAGGGAGTCAGTATGGATTTATGGAAAAGGGTTGAAGGGATATGGGAACAGGGCAGCTAAGTGTGATTAGAACTATTTGCTCGCATGGAGGGTAAATGCTGACAAGGACTGGGTGGGCTGAACGGCCTGTTTCTGTGTTGCAACTTATGTGTTTCTAGAAGTAACTTCTGTGTCTTGCTTAACAAATTTACTAATAACGGATGGAATTTCTGTGTGTGTAATATTTAGATTTTAGAAGGGTTTTGATACTACTACACGTGATTGGTTCGAAAGGCAGGAAGGCGTTGAGCAAGAGGCGAATTTCTGAGGAAGACTGAAAACTGGCCAAAGAAAACAAAGGGTGGCTGTGAATGGAGTTTTGTGGACCTGGCAAGGGGTCCTGAGCAGGGTGCACCAGGAATCAGTGCTGGGGCCATTGTCCTTTTCAGGGTACAGAACTGATCTTGGAGCTGGGGACAAGAATAAAGCTGTGGGGAGGGGGAGAGAACGAGGTCACACAATTTAATCTGACCATGCACGTTCCCCTCTTCTAAGTTTGAACCCCGTGTCCCAGGGTTGTTGCATTTGGGGCAAATTATTACTGGGGTCCAATTTATCTATTCCCTTCAGGATTCTGAGCACTTGAATAATATCTCCCCTTTTTCTGGCAGTATAACAATCGCAGGCTCCTCAAGCTCTCCTCATAGCTTCGATGCTCGGTATCCATTTGGATTTTTAAAAAATTCATTCATGGGATGTCGGCGTCGCTGGCGACGCCAGCATTTATTGCCCATCACGATTTGCCCTTGAACCGCTGCAGTCCATGTGGTGACGGTTCTCCCACAGTGCTGTTAGGTAGGGAGTTCCAGGATTTTGACCCAGTGATAATGAAGGAATGGGGATTTATTTCCAAGTCGGGATGGTGTGTGACTTGGAGGGGAACGTGCAAGTGGTGTTGTTCCCATGTGCCTGCTGCCCTTGTCCTTCTAGGTGGTAGAGGTCGCGGGTTTGGGAGGTGCTGTCGAAGAAGCCTTGGCGAGTTGCTGTAGTGCATCCTGTGGATGGTACACACTGCAGCCACAGTGCGCCGGTGATGAAGGGAGTGAATGTTTAGGGTGGTGGATGGGGTACCAATCAAGCGGGCTGCTTTGTCCTGGATGGTGTCAAGCTTCTTGTGTTGTTGGAGCTGCACCAATCCAGGCAAGTGGAAAGTATTCCATCACACACCTGACTTGTGCCTTGTAGATGGTGGAAAGGCTTTGGGGAGTCAGGAGGTGAGTCACTACCACAGAATGCCAAGCCTCTGACCTGCTCTTGTAGCCACAGTATTTATGTGGCTGGTCCAGTTAAATTTCTGGTCAATGGTGACCCCCAGGATGGTGATGGTGGGGGATTTGGCGATGGTAATACCATTAAGGGGAGGTGGTTAGACTCTCTCTTGTTGGAGATGGTCATTGCCTGGCACATGTCTGGCGTGAATGTTACTTGCCACTTATGAGCCCAAGCCTGGATGTTGTCCAGGTCTTGCTGCATGCGGGCACAGACTGCTTCATTATCTGAGGGGTTGCGAATGGAACTGAACACTGTGCAATCGTCAGCGAACATCCCCATTTCTGACCTTATGATGGAGGGAAGGTCATTGATGAAGCAGCTGAAGATGGTTAGGCCTAGGACACTGCCCTGAGGAACTCCTGCAGCAATGTCCTGGGGCTGAGATGATTGGCCTCCAACAACCACTACCATTTTCCTTTGAGCTAGGTATGACTCCAGCCACAGGAGAGTTTTCCCCCTGATTCCCATTGACTTCAATTTTACTCGGGCTCCTTGGTGCCTCACTCAGTCAAATGCTGCCTTGATGTCAAGGACAGTCACTCTCACCTCTGGAATTCAGCTCTTTCGTCCATGTTTGGTCCAAGGCTGTAATGAGGTCTGGAGCCAAGTGGTCCTGGCAGAACCCAAACAGAGCATCGGTGAGCAGGTTATTGGTGAGTAAGTGCCGCTTGATAGCACTGTCAACGACACCTTCCATTACTTTGCTGACGATTGAGAGTAGACTGATGGGGCGGTAATTGGCTGGATTGGATTTGTCCTGCTTTTTGTGGACAGGACATACCTGGGCAATTTTCCACATTGTCGGGTAGATGCCAGTGTTGTAACTGAACTGGAACAGCTTGGCTAGAGGTGCGGCTAGTTTTGGAGCACAAGTCTTCAGCACTACAGCCGGGATGTTGTCGGGGCCCATAGCCTTTGCTGTATCCAGTGCACTCAGGCATTTCTTGATATCACCTGGACTGAATCGAATTAGCTGAAGACTGGCTTCTGTGATGGTGGGGATATCAGGAGGAGGCCGAGATGGATCATCCACTCGACACTTCTGGCTGAAGATGGTTGCAAACGCTTCAGCCTTGTCTTTTGCACTCACGTGCTGGACTCCGCCATCAGGTGATGTTCATGGAGCGTCCTCCTCCGGTTTTTTGGCACTGTCTGGATATCTTGATGCACCAAATACAAAGAGATCTGGATAGTTTGAGATGATGAGTTGATAAATGTTAAGTGACAACTGTTGTGGACAAATGCAAGATAGTGTGATGTGGGGAAGGGAAATAAAGAGTGAGAATGTGAACTAAATGCCTCTCGGCCACAGGGCACATTATAGAATAAAGTCTTCAATCTGAAACCTTAACTCTGTTTCCTTCTCCACAGATGCTGCCTGACCTGCTGAGTGTTTCCAGCATTTTCTGTTTTTATTTATCATAGAAGAGGGATCTGGGAGTATTGGAGGCAGCTCACTGAAACCAACAGTGCAGTGTGCGGCAGCAGTAAGGAAAGTGAACCGCCTCTTGGGACACATGGTCAGAGGGACAGAGCACAAACTCCAGGCCCTGGTACGGCCACACCTGGAGCACTGTGTACAGTACTGATCACCATACGACGCCAGCATATCCAAGCACTGCAGAAAAGGGCAAACCGAACTCATACTGACTTCAGGCATTTGAGCTGTGGAGAGGGTGAAGAGCCCGGGATTGGTTACTGTGGGCAGGGGAGCCCGGGATTGGTTACTGTGGGCAGGGGAGCCCGGGATTGGTTACTGTGGGCAGGGGAGCCCGGGATTGGTTACTGTGGGCAGGGGAGCCCGGGATTGGTTACTGTGGGGAAGAGAAAGATCAGGGAGAGATTATTTTTGAGTATCATAATATGATTACGTTTAGAATAGTCATGGAAAAGGACAAGGAACAATCAAATGTGAAAATACTTCACTGGAGGAGGTGCTGGCTCAGGTGGATTGGAATTAAAGATTGGCAGGTAAAAGAGTAAATGAGTAATCTCCTTCAAAGAGGAGATAGTCCGGGTACAGAGTAGACACATTCCAACGAGGGGAAAGGAAGGGCATCCAGAGCTAGAGCTCCCTGGATGACCAAAGGTATAGAGATTAAAATGGAACAGTAAAAATGAGGCTTAAGATAAATGTTAAGCTCATAATACAGTAGAGAACCAGACTGAATACAGAGAGTACACGGGAGAACTGAAAAAGGAAATAAGAGGGGCAGTGAGAGAGTTTGAGAAAAGATTAGCAGGTAACATAAAAGGGAACACTAAAGTCTTTTATAAACATATAAATAATAAAAGTCAATAATAATTTTTAAAAAGTCAAAGGAAGGGTGGGGCTGATTAGGGGTCAGAAAGGAGATGATCTTTTGATGGAAATTGCAGAGGTTCTGGCCACAATCTTCCAATCCTCCTGAGATATGGGTGTGGTGCTCAAGTACTGGAGGATTGTAAATGTTACACCTGTGTTCAAAAAAGGAGAGAGGGATAAACCAGGTAACTCCAGGTCAGTCAGCCAAACTTCGGTGGAGGAGAAACTTTGAGACACAATAATCCGGGGCAAAATTAATTGGCACTTGGAAAAACATGGTTTAATAATAGACAGCAAGCACAGATTTGTTAAAGGAAAATCATGTCCGACTAACTTGATTTGAGCTCTTTGATGAAGTAACGGAGAGGGTTGATGAGGGTAGTGCAGTTGATGTTGTGTATATGGACTTTCAAAAGACATTTAACATAGTAAGACATAATAGACTCATTAGCAAAATTAAAGCCCATTGGATTAAAGGGACAGTGGCAGCATGGATACAAAATTGGCTGAAGGACAGAAAGCAGAGAGTAGTGGTGAACGGTTGTTTTTCAGACTGGAGGGAAGTATACAGTGGTGTTCCTCAGGGGTCAGTATTAGGACTGCTGCTCCTTTCGATATATATCAATGACCTGGACTTGGGTATAATTTCAAAGTTCGCAGATAACAAAACTTTGAAATGTAGTAAAGAACGTGAATGATAGTAACTGACTGGAGGACACAGACAGACTGGTGGACACAGACAGACTGGTGAAATGGGCAGACACACGGCAGATGAAATTTAACGCAGAGAAGTGTGAAGTGATACATTTTGATAGGAAGAATGAGGAGAGGCAATATAAACTAAATGGTACAATTTTAAATGGGGTGCAGGAACAGAGACACCTGGGGGTGCACATACACAAATCTTTGAAGGTACCAGGACAAGTTGAGACGGCTGTTAAAAAATATGGGATCCTGGGCTTTATTAATAGAGACATTGAGTACAAAAGCAAGGAAGTTATGCTAAACCTTTATAAAACACTGGTGAGGCCTCAGCTGGAGTATTGTGTTCAATTCTGGGCACCACACTTTAGGAAGGATGTCAAGGCCTTAGAGAGGGTGCAGAGGAGATTTACTAGAATGGTACCAGGGATGAGGGACTTCAGTTATGTGGAGAGATTGGAGAAGCTGGGGTTGTTTTCCTTAGAGCAGAGAAGGTTAAGAGGAAATTTAATAGAGGTGTTCAAAATCATGAACAATCAGAAGTAAGAAACCGTTTCCACTGGCAGGAGGGTTGGCAACCAGAGGGGAGATGAGGAGAAATTTCACGCAGTGAGTTGTTATGATCTGAAAAGGTTATGGAAGCAGAAACAATAATGATTTTCAAAAGAGATTTGGATAAATACTTTAAGTGAAAAATTTGCGGGGGAGCGAGCGGGGGCTAATTGGGTAGCTCTTTCAAAGAGCCTGTGTTGTAAGATTCTATGAAGTATTCAAGATCCTTAAGGTGCAGATAAATTGAACCCTGACAATATGCTCGACATTCCTACAAATGCTACAATCAGGAGACAAAGCGTTCAAGCTCAGATTTCTGAATTCTACAATTTTTCTTTCTTTTTTGACTTACTAACACATCATTTCTCTCGCTGTATAAAGGAAAGTACAGGGAGTAAAAGCCTCAGCAGTCCAATCGGGCCATCCCACTAAAAAAAACTCTCATCTTCTCAAAAAACTCGGAGCGGAGCGACAGGCGGGAGCGGACCAAGGAGAGAGCGCGGGACGCGGAGACTACGAAAGGCCCAGGCTCGAGGGCCTACCCGCCCTCAGAGCGGAGCTACAGGCGTGAGCGGACCGAGGAGAGAGTGCGGGACACGGAGACGACTAAAGGCCCAGGCTCGAGGGCCTACCCACAGAGAGGCAATCGGTGAAAAAAACAAGGATTGACGTCACAGGACAGCGGGTAGGTGATTGGCGAGTCGATAAAGGGAGCAGCGGAGGCCTGAGGTGAGTAATTAAACTCACCTACGTGAGTCTTTTTCCCCAGCGGGGAAGGAGCTTCGCGGCTTTTTCAAAGGCACGGGGCGGGTCCAATTCATTGGTACCCGTATATAGGTGGAGTGGTTGCTAAACCCGAGACACTACACTAGTAGTGTCTCCCACCTCCTCTAACCTTTTGGGGGGTAGAGGGAATTTAAAGGGTAGGTTCGTTTTTATATTTTGTTTTCAGGGTCTTAACTACTGGACCTAAGATAAATAAGAAGCAAAAAGTAATCCAAAGTGGGACGTCACCAAGGAAGAGGTAAGTGATTGGTTGGTGAGTATTTTCCTGCTGAATTTGTCTGAGGTTAGAGTTTGTGGATTCTCTGGTCTCTGTTGTGTAGTGGGGGACTGCTGTTCAGCAAGGGCCCTTGAGTATACCTTTTAATTGAAGTGAAATTGGTGGGATTCATTTAATTTGAATTAATTAGTTAAAGGGTAAGTCATGTCAGGACAGCCCAGCCTCGTGTTATGCTCTTCCTGCTCAATGTGGGAAATCAGGGACCCTTCCGGTGTCCCTGACGACCATGTGTGTGGGAAATGTATCCAGCTGCAGCGACTGACAAACCGCATTGCGGCACTGGAGCTGCGGATGGATTCATTATGGAGCATTCGCGATGCTGAAAACGTCGTGGATAGCACGTTTAGTGAGATGGTCACACCGCAGGTAAAGGTTGTACAGGCAGGAAGTAAGTGGGTGACCTCCAGGCAGAGTAAGAGGAGCAGGCAGGCAGTGCAGGGGTCCCCTGTGGCCGTCCCCCTCTCAAACAAATATACCGCTTTGGATATTGTTGAGGGGGATGACTTATCAGGGGAGGGCAGCAGCAGCCAACTTCCTGGCACCAGGGGTAGCTCTGCTGCACAGGCTGGGAGGAAAAAGAGTGGAAGAGCTATAGTGGTAGGGGATTCTATCGTAGGGGGAACAGACAGGCGTTTCTGTGGCCGTAAACGTGACTCCAGGATGGTTTGTTGCCTCCCTGGTGCCAGGGTCATGGATGTCACTAAGCGGCTACAGGGCATTCTCAAGGGGGAGGGTGAGCAGGCAGAGGTCGTGGTCCACATTGGGACCAACGACATAGGTAGGAAGGGAGATGAGGTCCTGCATCAAGAATTTAGGGAGCTAGGTCGCAGATTAAAGAGCAGGACCTCAAAGGTTGTAATCTCTGGATTACTCCCAGTGCCACGGGCTAGTGAGTATAGAAATAGGAGGATAGAACAGATGAATGCGTGGCTGAAGAGTTGGTGCAGGAGGGAGGGTTTCAGTTTCCTGGATCACTGGGCCTGCTTCTGGGGACGGTGGGACTTGTACACGTCGGACGGGTTGCACCTGAACCAGAGCGGGAGAAATATCCTTGCGGGGAGGTTTGCTAGCACTGTTGGGGGGGTTTAAACTAACTTGGCAGGGGGAAGGGATACAGAGTGGAGCTACAATAGGGGGTGATGTGCAGCCAAATATTGAGAAAAAAACAAGTCAGCTTGGAAGACAGGGCAAATATGTGAGGGCAAGGCTGGATGGCATCTATTTTAATGCAAGGAGTCTTGCGAATAAGGTGGATGAACTGAAGGTGTTGATAAACACATGGGAGTATGATATTGTTGCTGTCACAGAGACATGGCTGAGGGAGGGGCAAGACTGGCAGCTCAATATTCCGGGGTACAGAATCTTCAGGCGAGACAGAGGGGGAGGTATAAGAGGAGGGGGGGGGTCGCAATATTAATTAAAGAATCAATTACTGCCATCAGGAGGGATGATATATTAGCAGGTTCCTCTAATGAGGCCATATGGGTGGAGCTTAAAAACAAAAAGGGGGCAAGCACTTTGATGGGAGTGTACTATAGACCCCCAAACAGTCAGGGGGAGATAGAGGAACAGATATGTAGGCAAATCTCAGAAAATTGTGCAAATAATAGGGTAATAATAGTGGGGGATTTCAACTTCCCCAATATTAACTGGGATACTCAGAGTGTAAAAGGCTTAGAGGGTACAAAATTCTTAACGTGCATCCAGGAGAGCTTTTTGAGCCAGCATGTAGAAAGTCCTACAAGAGAGGGGGCGGTACTGGACCTAATTCTAGGGAATGTGGCCGGCCAAGTGGAAGAAGTGCTAGTAGGTGAGCACTTTGGTGACAGTGACCATAATTCAGTGAGATTTAAGGTGGTCATGGAAAAGGACAGGGAGGGGCCGGAAATAAAGGTTCTAAATTGGGGGAAGGCCGATTTTAATAGGATAAGGCAGGATCTGGCCAAAATGGACTGGGATCAGCTGCTTGTAGGAAAATCCGCATCGGAGCAATGGGAGTCTTTCAGAAGGGAGATTGAGACCATACAATGGCAACATGTTCCCGTAAAGGTCAAGGGTGGTTCCAAGAACTCCAGGGAACCTTGGATGTCAGGGGATATACGAGAATGGATTAGGAAAAAAAGGAGGGCTTTTGGCAGATACAAAAGGCTAAAGACGGAGGAAGCCCTAGAGGAGTACAAAAAGTGCAGGGGGATACATAAAAAAGAAATGAGGAGATCAAGGAGGGGCCATGAAATAACACTGGCGAGCAAAATAAAGGAAAATCCTAAGATGTTTTATAAGTATATTAAGGGTAAGAGGATGACTAGGGAAAAAATAGGGCCCATTAGGGACAAAAATGGCAATCTGTGTGTGGAGCCGGCAGATGTTGGAGGGGTTCTAAATGATTTTTTTGCATCTGTTTTCACTATGGAGAAGGACGATGTAGACATAGAAATACGGCAGGGGGACTGTGATATACTCGAACATATTAACATCGAGCGGGAGGAGGTATTGGCGGTTTTAGCAGGCCTAAAAATGGATAAATCCCCAGGCCCGGACGAAATGTATCCTAGGCTACTGTGTGAGGCAAAGGAGGAGATTGCGGGGGCTCTGTCACATATATTCAGAACCTCTCTGGCCACAGGGGATGTGCCAGAGGACTGGAGAACCGCTAATGTAGTACCATTATTCAAGAAGGGGAGTAGGGAGAAACCGGGGAACTGCAGGCCAGTGAGCCTAACATCAGTGGTAGGAAAATTATTGGAAAAATTTCTGAAGGACAAAATTAGTCTCCACTTGGAGAAGCAAGGATTAATCAGGGATAGTCAACATGGCTTTGTCAAGGGAAGATCATGTCTGAATAATTTGATTGAATTTTTTGAGGGGGTGACTAGGCGTGTGGATGAGGGTAACGCAGTGGATGTGGTATACATGGATTTCAGTAAGGCCTTCGATAAAGTCCCCCACAGGAGACTGGTCAAGAAGGTACGAGCCCATGGAATCCAGGGTGCCTTGGCACTTTGGATACAAAACTGGCTTAGTGGCAGAAGGCAGAGGGTGATGGTCGAAGGTTGTTTTTGTGACTGGAAGCCTGTGGCCAGTGGGGTACCACAGGGATCGGTGCTGGGTCCCTTGCTGTTTGTGGTCTACATTAATGACTTGGATATGAATGTAAAAGGTATGATCAGTAAGTTCGCTGATGATACAAAAATTGGTAGGGTGGTAAATAGCGAGGAGGATAGCCTCAGTCTGCAGGACGATATAGATGGGTTGGTCAGATGGGCGGAACAGTGGCAAATGGAATTTAACCCGGAAAAGTGCGAGGTGATGCACTTTGGAGGGACTAACAAGGCAAGGGAATACACAATGAATGGGAGGACCCTAGGCAAGACAGAGGGTCAGAGGGATCTTGGTGTGCAAGTTCACAGATCCCTGAAGGCGGCGGAACAGGTAGATAAGGTGGTAAAGAAGGCATATGGGATACTTGCCTTTATTAGCCGAGGCATAGAATATAAGAGCAAGGAGGTTATGATGGAGCTGTATAAAACACTGGTTAGTCCACAGCTGGAGTACTGTGTGCAGTTCTGGTCGCCACACTACAGGAAGGATGTGATCGCTTTGGAGAGGGTGCAGAGGAGATTCACCAGGATGTTACCAGGGCTGGAGCGCTTCAGCTATGAAGAGAGACTGGGAAGATTGGGTTTGTTTTCCTTGGAGCAGAGGAGGCTGAGGGGGGACATGATTGAGGTGTACAAAATTATGAGGGGCACAGATAGGATGGATACTAAGGAGCTTTTTCCCTTCGTTGAGGGTTCTATAACAAGGGGACATAGATTCAAGGTAAAAGGCGGGAGGTTGAGAGGGGATTTGAGAAAGAACTTTTTCACCCAGAGGGTGCTTGGAGTCTGGAACTCACTGCCTGAAAGGGTTGTGGAGGCAGGAACCCTCACAACATTCAAGAAGCATTTGGATGAGCACTTGAAATGCCATAGCATACAAGGCTACGGACCAAATGCTGGAATATGGGATTAGAGTAGACAGGGCTTGATGGCCGGCGCGGACACGATGGGCCGAAGGGCTTCTATCCGTGCTGTATGACTCAATGACTCTAGGTCGTGGTCCACATTGGGACCAACGACATAGGTAGGAAGGGAGATAAGGTCCTGCATCAAGAATTTAGGGAGCTAGGTCGCAGATTAAAGAGCAGGACCTCAAAGGTTGTAATCTCTGGATTACTCCCAGTGCCACGGGCTAGTGAGTATAGAAATAGGAGGATAGAACAGATGAATGCGTGGCTAAAGAGTTGGTGCAGGAGGGAGGGTTTCAGTTTCCTGGATCACTGGGCCTGCTTCTGGGGAAGGTGGGACTTGTACAAGTCGGACGGGTTGCATCTGAACCAGAGCGGGACAAATATCCTTGCGGGGAGGTTTGCTAGCACTGTTGGGGGGGGGTTTAAACTAACTTGGCAGGGGGATGGGATACAGAGTGGAGCTACAATAGGGGGTGATGTGCAGCCAAATATTGAGAAAAAAACAAGTCAGCTTAGAAGACAGGGCAAATATGTAAGAGCAAGGCTGGATGGCATCTATTTTAATGCAAGGAGTCTTGCAAATAAGGTGGATGAACTGAAGGTGTTGATAAACACATGGGAGTATGATTTGTTGCTGTCACAGAGACATGGTTGAGGGAGGGGCAAGACTGGCAGCTCAATATTCCGGGGTACAGAATCTTCAGGCGAGACAGAGGGGGAGGTATAAGAGGAGGGGGGGGTCGCAATATTAATTAAAGAATCAATTACTGCCATCAGGAGGGATGATATATTAGCAGGTTCCTCTAATGAGGCCATATGGGTGGAGCTTAAAAACAAAAAGGGGGCAAGCACTTTGATGGGAGTGTACTATAGGCCCCCAAACAGTCAGGGGGAGATAGAGGAACAGATATGTAGGCAAATCTCAGAAAATTGTGCAAATAATAGGGTAATAATAGTGGGGGATTTCAACTTCCCCAATATTAACTGGGATACTCAGAGTGTAAAAGGCTTAGAGGGTACAAAATTCTTAACGTGCATCCAGGAAAGCTTTTTGAGCCAGCATGTCGAAAGTCCCACAAGAGAGGGGGCGGTACTGGACCTAATTCTAGGGAATGTGGCCGGCCAAGTGGAAGAAGTGCTCGTCGGTGAGCACTTTGGTGACAGTGACCATAATTCAGTGAGATTTAAGGTGGTCATGGAAAAGGACGGGGAGGGGCCGGAAATAAAGGTTCTAAATTGGGGGAAGGCCGATTTTAATAGGATAAGGCAGGATCTGGCCAAAATGGACTGGGATCAGCTGCTTGTAGGATAATCCGCATCGGAGCAATGGGAGTCTTTCAGAAGGGAGATTGAGACCATACAATGGCAACATGTTCCCGTAAAGGTCAAGGGTGGTTCCAAGAACTCCAGGGAACCTTGGATGTCAGGGGATATACGAGAATGGATTAGGAAAAAAAGGAGGGCTTTTGGCAGATACAAAAGGCTAAAGACGGAGGAAGCCCTAGAAGAGTACAAAAAGTGCAGGGGGATACTTAAAAAGGAAATTAGGAGATCAAGGAGGGGCCATGAAATAACACTGGCGAGCAAAATAAAGGAAAATCCTAAGATGTTTTATAAGTATATTAAGGGTAAGAGGATAACTAGGGAAAAAATAGGGCCCATTAGGGACAAAAATGGCAATGTGTGTGTGGAGCCGGAAGATGTAGGAGGGGTTCTAAATGAATTTTTTGCATCTGTTTTCACTATGGAGAAGGACGACGTTGACATAGAAATACGACAGGGGGACTGTGATATACTCGAACATATTAACATCGAGCGGGAGGAGGTATTGGCGGTTTTAGCAGGCCTAAAAATGGATAAATCCCCTGGCCCGGACGAAATGTATCCCAGGCTACTGTGTGAGGCAAAGGAGGAGATTGCGGGGGCTCTAACACATATATTCAGAACCTCTCTGGCCACAGGGGATGTGCCAGAGGACTGGAGAACCGCTAATGTCGTACCATTATTCAAGAAGGGGAGTAGGGAAAAACCGGGCAACTACAGGTTAGGAAAATTAGTGGTAGGAAAATTATTGGAAAAAATTCTGAAGGACAAAATTAGTCTCCACTTGGAGAAGCAAGGATTAATCAGGGATAGTCAACATGGCTTTGTCAAGGGAAGATCATGTCTGACTAATTTGATTGAATTTTTTGAGGGGGTGACGAGGCGTGTGGATGAGGGTAACGCAGTGGATGTGGTATACATGGATTTCAGTAAGGCCTTCGATAAAGTCCCCCACAGGAGACTGGTCAAGAAGGTACGAGCCCATGGAGTCCAGGGTGCCTTGGCACTTTGGATACAAAACTGGCTTAGTGGCAGAAGGCAGAGGGTGATGGTCGAAGGTTGTTTTTGTGACTGGACTGGAAGCCTGTGGCCAGTGGGGTACCACAGGGATCGGTGCTGGGTCCCTTGCTGTTTGTGGTCTACATTAACGACTTGGATATGAATGTAAAAGGTATGATCAGTAAGTTCGCTGATGATACAAAAATTGGTAGGGTGGTAAATAGCGAGGAGGATAGCCTCAGTCTGCAAGACGATATGGATGGGTTGGTCAGATGGGCGGAACAGTGGCAAATGGAATTTAACCCGGAAAAGTGCGAGGTGATGCACTTTGGAGGGACTAACAAGGCAAGGGAATACACAATGAATGGGAAGACCCTAGGCAAGACAGAGGGTCAGAGGGATCTTGGTGTGCAAGTTCACAGATCCCTGAAGGCGGCGGAACAGGTAGATAAGGTGGTAAAGAAGGCATATGGGATACTTGCCTTTATTAGCCGAGGCATAGAATATAAGAGCAAGGAGGTTATGATGGAGCTGTATAAAACACTGGTCAGGCCACAGCTGGAGTACTGTGTGCAGTTCTGGTCGCCGCACTACAGGAAGGATGTGATCGCTTTGGAGAGGGTGCAGAGGAGATTCACCAGGATGTTACCAGGGCTGGAGCGCTTCAGCTATGAAGAGAGACTGGGAAGATTGGGTTTGTTTTCCTTGGAGCAGAGGAGGCTGAGGGGGGACATGATTGAGGTGTACAAAATTATGAGGGGCATAGATAGGATGGATACTAAGGAGCTTTTTCCCTTCGTTGAGGGTTCTATAACAAGGGGACATAGATTCAAGGTAAAAGGCGGGAGGTTGAGAGGGGATTTGAGAAAGAACTTTTTCACCCAGAGGGTGGTTGGAGTCTGGAACTCACTGCCTGAGAGGGTTGTGGAGGCAGGAACCCTCACAACATTCAAGAAGCATTTGGATGAGCACTTGAAGTGCCATAGCATACAAGGCGACGGACCAAATGCTGGAATATGGGATTAGATTAGACTGGGCTTGATGGCCAGCGCGGACACGATGGGCCGAAGGGCCTCTATCCGTGGGCAGTGGATTCCACATGTTCACCATACTCAGTCCCCACTCCTTCACCCCCTGCCCCCACTTCCCTCCGCCTCCCACTCTCTCCCCCCCCCGCCCCATGCCCCTCCCCCGCCCCTCCGCTCACTCTCCTTCCCCCTCCCCACCTCCCCCACTTGCCCCCCCCGCTCCCTCCACCCCTGCCCCCCACTCTCCTCCGCCCCGCACCCTCTCCCGCCCCCCCGCTCTCCCCCCTCCGGCCTGCACCCCCTCCGCCCCCCGCTCCCTCCCTCCCCAACCCGCCCGCCCCGCCCACCATCCCGCGCCTCCCACCCCGCCCGCCCGCTCCCTCCCCGCGACCCCTCCCTCACCTCCCCCCGCGCCCCGCCCCCCCGACTCCCGCCCCCCTCCACCCCTCCCCTCCGTCCCCCGCTCCCGTGTGGATTTCCTGGGGTCCTGGCATCTCATTTTGAGAAGCTGTGAATTAGACCGTTTATTGGTGCTACCTTGGAAAATCTGGGCTCCAGAGGGAATGCTGCCATTTTCTTGCCCAATGGTGTCAGGATGATATGGTTATCTTTACGCTCCACTGCTCCCAGCAGGTCAAGCTGTTCAATGGCTGCTCGCACTGCATCTGTGAACACACAATTATCAGCTTAGAATGCTACTGAAGAGCCAACAGTGGGCAGACTTTACCTGTATACAACAAGCAAGGCAGCATTGCATACCGAACAAAATTAGAAACCAAACGCTTTTAAACCTCTCTGTAGAGTGTTATTTGTTTTATTCTTCTACTTTTCAAAACACTTTTCAAATGAACTCTCTATGGCCGTTCAAAGATCACACTTTTGTTTAAAATGGCATTATAGGGCTGATTTCCAAATGTGTAAGCAGAGATCTGCAAACTACAGGCAAGCATCCCATAAATATTCTCCAATTAACATTCATTGATGGAACATCATGGGGATTGCGCCTGTGATTTGTGACATCTTCTCGAGCAGTGATGTACGTTCAGTAAATCAACTCTTCAATATCTGATTAATACTGCTACGCTGATAGGGGTAGGAGGAGGCTCGTCTGGAGCATAAACATCGGCATGGATCTGTTGGACTGAATGGCCTGTTGGACTGGATGCTGTAAATTCCACGTAATATTTATGTACAGATAAAGATCAGCTTAATGCTCCAAACCTAAACCCAAAAGTCTTTTATACTTAATGTGTTGGGGGCAGGGAGGAAATAGCCCACACTAATTATTTATTTATTGTAATCCCACCCCCCTCCCCCACCGCCCCCGCCCAAAGACACTGATTCCTTGCTGGGTTACGGTTTCTCTGTTATCTCACTCCTGATGTGTGACGCCTTGCAGTGTACACAAGGACATCACAGCCAGGCCCCATTCCGGCCACAAGTGCACTTTCAACAGCCATCCCCTGAAAGTGATCAGAAGCAGCAAGTCTGGCTGATTCTTTTCCTCCCTCCTTAACCCAGGGTTAAATGAAGTCCACAGATCACAGCTGGGATTGAAACAGTGCATCTCCCTGGTCTGTATGGCACAGAAACTCATGACTTAAGCAACTGAACCATCAGTAGGAGCCATGAGACTTTTTTAATAATGTAAAATCAAACAACTTCAACAACTCACTGTCGTGACTGAGGCTGTGATCAGAATCAGAGAGCATCTAACAAAATACACTTGGACTCGTATCGGCAGGCTGCAGCATTTTTTGCAAAACTTTATTTCAAACCAACAAGAGACTCAGATTTTTCACTCTTCAGCATCAACTTTTCGTGCACTCGTGGGAATACCCACTCCTCCCCCCAACCACAACTACTTTATAAACTCAGGCCGATGTGACGAACCACACAACAAGGGCATTAGCTTCGTTTCTGAGGGTGAGGGCAGGAAGTGGCCCTTCATTCAGGTTCTGTTCTCAGCATCATCCCTGTTGGGGCTAAACTAAACAAAACTGTGGGGTGGGGCCAGGGGAAGTAGGCTCCTGGGGCCTCAGGCTGCTCAACAAGATATGCTGTCCTGCCCAAACCAAAGAAACATTAAAGTCAGGCTAGTTTTTCTTTTATAAATTTCTGGTGGCTACTTTTCCAAGGAAGGGGAATACTCAAAGTCAGGTCACTGTAGAAACCCTGCTGGCCAGGGGCTAGTAAACCAAGTGCTTTGTAACTGCAGCAATGCAACAGAACCTTTTACTCGCCTTACCTGGAGATGGTTTAGATATAAAGTCAAACGTGAGGATGTTAGGAATCCGAAGTGCCAGGAGCTGTAGCATCACACTCGCCAGATTACACCTGCACAAAGCAACACAACAGGAAGCACAAGGATAGGTTACAGAACTGCACTGGCCGAGGTCAGTATCAACTCATACTGGATTACAGCTTGTCTGAGCAAAGTCAAACTGGGATCCAACTATCAGCAGCAAAGTAACTCAACAGTTTCTACGAGAGAGCACGCGAGCGAGAGAGCACGCGAGCGAGAGAGCACGCGAGCGAGAGAGCACGCGCACGCTGTCTCAAGTGGGATCACCTTTGTATCTCCGGTACGGTCATGTTGAGGAATTTTTCAAACTCTTCCTCAGTGTAGAGTCGGTAACAGATTCCCGATTGTTGCCGTCCTGCCCGTCCAGCTCGCTGCCATGCCTGAGCTTTCGACACGTGCTGTACAGCAAGGACTTCCAATCCACTCTCTACAAAACAACAACATTTACAATGGGCTGGATTTTCCTCTGAGCGGCGAACAAATGGCATAGACTTCTCATGGGGTTTTGTTTCAGCAAGTTCCTCTCATGGGGCCCTCAATCCAGCCCGGCCCCCTCTCCCTTGAGCACCTGGGACCTGTATGAACGGGGCAAGCAGCTGTGTATCCCCTTAATCAGATTGAAGCATCGTTAATGAGCAGCGCAATTGGAACCAGGAAGTGTAAGGTACAGAAAGCGAAATAAAGAGAGTGTGAGAAATATTGAATTAAGAGGCAGAGATAAAAGAGACAGAAAGAAAAAGTAAAAAAATATATTTTTTTAAATGTCCAACAACAATTAAAATGTGAAGGAATGAGACTCTACACTTGTAAAAGTTAATTTTCAGTGCCAGAGAGGTTGTTTGTCAGTCATTAAGATTTACCAGGCCGTTAAAAATGTGCTTAGACTTGAAATGAATTGATGTACATTTTTTAGCGTTTCCATCAGGTCAGTGCAGGAACTTCACACCGTTCCATTCCTGTGAACGCAGAGCCAGCTGCCGAGATGCCGTTCTCGCGCAGCTTACGGAGGAGCGGGGCGTCTGGGACAGAAATTTCCAGATTTCCGCGTGTGTGCAGTCACCAGAAGTTGCTCTACCATTTGCACAGGAATAACAGTGAACCCTGTTAGCCTCAACATTATTATAGGAAAATACGGCCCTATATTTCTCTAAGCTCCAGTTTATTTGATTCTGTCATGTAGCTTGGCCTATTTGCACAAATCCTCAATTTGCACAATCACTAGGCAGAAAGGAGACTTTTGTCCTGTGTGTAGGTCAATTGTGGAATAACTGAGCTCCTCACCTTTACACACTGATCTACCAGCAAAGTAGAGATGAGAAAATCTCTCCCTTAAAAAGTGTCTCATGTAATTTTTCATCAATTATACATAGCTTTAAATAGAGTGCTGAGACGCGGAATTGGGACCCTGACAACACGAGTTGAATTGTCAGTGGGTATGATTATGAGCTGGGATGATGTACAACATACAAAATACTCCGGTGAAGCCTTCAGTGACAGTATCAATGCATAAGAAACCTTCTGTATCTGCTGCCCCATTCCACCAAAACATTGACTAAATAGTCTGGGTACAGGGATAGGGGAGGAACGATGGAAAGGGAACAAACATTAATGGGCAGGAGGGGTCGAGGGTCACTGTCTGTCCGCCTATCACAGGAGGGGTCGAGGGTCACTGTCTCGCACTGTCGATGGCCAGTCGCTGTCCATCATAAAATAAAAGTCTGCCAGTTTTGGCATAAACATCTGCTGGAAGAATTCTGTTCCCTTATGGGGATAGCTCTGGAAAGCCCCTTAAACTCAAGCCTTAGGCTTCTCAGACAGCCACAAGGCTCCCAATGTAATGGCAAAGAAAGGATTTTCAAAGAGTCCTTGATACAATTTTATTCCGTTCCTTGCCAATTTTTGATTGGAAATTTGTTTCTTAAATTTGTTGATTGATAGTTTCCATTCCATCTGCCTCATGGTGATCGGCAAATTCTGTACCTATTTAGTTGCGATTTGTCACTGTATTATGAAATTTCAGCCAATCAACCGCACGTAACATAGTAATTTGCATGATTTAGACACATCGGATGTGTTAGCTAACAGACTTTAACTGTTAGCATTGTTCGTGGTAATTTGGATGGTACACTGTTACAAAATATGATTCTGCTGCTAAAACAGAGGACTCCCCTTTAAAGCGACAAATTCTAATTGTTTTTAGATAAAAAGCCTCAGGTCAATCTGAGTTAAACTGGTTAGTGATGAATGGGGGCAGGAAGACTTCATTCACCAGCTTTGTTGCTCTCCAGTCCCCACACAAACGTGGTTGACTCTTAACTGCCCACTGAAGTGGCCTAGAAAGTCCCTCAGTTACATCAAACTTCTAGAAAGAAAACCAAGAATAAAACCAGACGAACTACTCGACTGCAACCAAGGCTTTCGATCAGGACACGACGAAGGCACCCCTAGCCCAGTCGCCCCAGAAAAGTCCTCCTCACTAACATCTGGGGACTGGTGGCAAAGTTGGGAGAGCTGTCCCACAGACTGGTCAATCAACAGCTTAACATACACATACTCAGAATCATATCTATCAGCCAACATCCAAGACTCCTCCATCACCATCCCTGGGTATATCCTGTCCTAGAGGTGGGGCACAGTGGGATACAGTCGGTGGGGGGGCAGGGAAGTGGCCCTTGGAGTCCTCAACATCGACTCCGAACTACACAAAGTCTCATGGCTTCATGTCAAACCTGGCCAAAGAAACCACCTGCCCTCCCTCAGTCGATGAATCACTACTCCTCAATGATCAACACCATTTGGAGGGAGCACTATGGGTAGAAGGGCACAGAATGTAGGGGGATTTCAATGTCCACCACCAAGAGTGGCTCAATAGTTGGTCTGACCAAACTGGCCGAGTCCTGAAGGACATAGCTGCCAGTCTGGGCTTGTAGCAGGTGGTGAGAGAACCAAGAGGGAATAACCTACTTGACCTCATCTTCACCAATCTACCTGTTGTAGATGCTTGTGTCCGTGACAGTATTGGTAGGAGTGACCACCGCACAGTCCTTGTAGAGACCAAGTCCCATTTTCACACTGAGAACACTCTCCATCGTGTCGTGTGACACTGCCCCACCGTGCTAAGTGGGATAGATTAAAAACAGATCTGGCAGCTCAAAACTGGGAATCCATGAATCGATGTGGGCCATTAGCAGAACTGTATTCCATCTCATGGCCTGGCATATCCCTCACTCCAACATTACCATCAAGCCAGATGGCCAACCCTGGTTAAATAATGAGTGTAGTGAGCATATGAGCAGCACCAGGTATAACTGAAAATGAGGTGCCAACCTGGTGAAGCTACAATACAGGACCACATGCATGCTAAACAGCGAAAGCAGCATGCTATAGACCGAGCTAAGCGATCCCACAACCAATGAATCAGATCAAAGTTCTGCAGTCCTGCCACATCCAGTCGTAAATGGTGCTGGACAATTAACGGAGGAGGAGGCTCCATGAACATCCCAATCCTCAATGATGGCGGAACCCCGTATGTGAGTGTAAAGGTCAAGGCTGAAATGTTCACAGTACTTCTGACTGAAGATGGTTAAGTGGATGATCCTTCTCGGCCTCCTCCTGCAGTCCCACCATCACAGATTCGTCCTCAGCCAATTCGATTTGCTCCACGTGATATCAAGAAACGGCTGAATGTATTGGAAACAGCAAAGATTATGGGCCTCGGCAATATTCCGGCTGTAGTGCTGAAGACTTGTGCTCCAGAACTAGCTGTGCCTCTAGCCAAGCTGTTCCAGTACAGCTACAACACTGGCATCTACCCGACAATGTTGGAAATTGCCCAGGTATGTCCTGTCCACAAATAACAGGACAAATCCAACCTGGCCAATTAACATCCTATCAGCCTATTCTCAATCATTAGCAAAGTGATGGAAGAAGTCGTCAACAGTGCTATCAAGCGGCACTTACTCACCTGCTCACCAAGTCTTAGAAACACTCGGCTCCAGACCTCATTACAGCCTTGGTCCAAACATGGACACAAGGCCTGAATTCCAGAGGTGAGATGAGAGTGACTGCCCTTGGCATCAAAGCAGCATTTGACCGAGTGTGGCACCATGGAGCCCCAGTAAAACTGGTCAATAGGGATCAGGGGAAAACTGTCATACCTGGCACAGAGGAAGATTGTTGTGGGTGTTGGAGGCCAATCATCTCAGCCCCAGGACATTGCTGCAGGAGTTCCTCAGGGCAGTGTCCTGGGCCCAACTATCTTCGGCTGCTTCATCAATGACCTTCCCTCCATCATAAGGTCAGAAATGGGGATGTTCGCTGATGACTGCACAGTGTTCAGTTCCATTCGCAACCCCTCAGATAATGATGCAGTCTGTGCCCGCATGCAGCAAGACCTGGACAACATCCAGGCTTGAGCTGATAAGTGGGAAGTAACATTCGTGCCAGACAAGTGCCAGGCAATGACCATCTCCAACAAGAGAGTCTAACCATCTCCCTATGACATTCAATGGCATTACCATTGCCGAATCTCCCACCATCAACATCCTGGGGGTCACGATTGACCAGAAACTCAACCGGCCAGCCACGTAAATGCTGTGACTACTAGAGCATGTCAGAGGCTGGGTATTTTGTGGCGAGTGACTCACCTCCTGACTCCCCAAAGCCTTTTCACCATCTACAAGGCACAAGTCAGGAGTGTGATGGAATACTCTCCACTTGCCTGGATGAGTGCAGCTCCAACAACACTCAAGAAGCTCGACACCATCCAGGACAAAGCAGCCCACTTGATTGGCACCCCATCCACCACCCTAAACATTCACTCCCTCCACCACCGGCGCACCGTGGCTGCTGCAGTGTGTACCATCCACAGGATGCACTGCAGCAACTCGCCAAGGCTTCTTTGACAGCATCTCCCAAACCCACAATCTCCATCACCTAGAAGGACAAGGGTAGCAGGTGCACGGGAAGACCACCACCTCCAACACACACAGCATCCTTACTTGGACATATATCGGCCATTCCTTCATTGTCGCTGGTGAAACTCAGGGTTTTAATGAAACTACATTTCTCTCTCCTCAGATGCCAGCATTTCCAGCATTTTCTGTCTTTATTCCATAATATGAAGTGTTGGTCAATTTCACGTATAATGGCATTTTTACTTCAAAGCCTCAGCCTCCCTAACAAGCCTGGGTTTCAACTGGTTATTTTTACCCCTCAGCAGTTGGGAGATTTTTCAACCACCTCTATGAATTCTGAACATATGCAGTTTGTAGAATTTCCCAACATGCAATCTGTAAATCAGCATGAAATGATATACCCTCATCCTGGGAAGATTTGAGAGTTTCTTGGCTTATTCCAAATGACTTTGAAACAAAATGCAGATTGAATTCTCAAAATCTTATTTCAGGGAAGTGAAGAAATTTGCATAAATGTATTGACAATTGTTCTCCTCTGTTCCTAGCTCCTTACTGATAACAAAGATAATACCATGGTCATGGGTTAACAGTTAGAAAACAAAATAGAGACCATTTCTTGAGAATAGATTCCTTTTTACTCAGTTGTCTGTCTATTTCTGCAGAAAATTCATGAAGAAATTCTCTTCTAAGCCATTTTGATGCTTCAAGGATGTTTATATTTTTATATTTTTTGTCCATTACATTTAAGTGATGGAAAATCACAGGCTGCAGCTGGTGTGTAATTTCCCAAACTGCACTCTCAGTATCAGCTGGAAGCACAGGCGCAGAATTCTTACCCTTAAATGCTTTAAAGCAGGAACTGCTTATAATAGTGCAAGCAAGGTGGGGTTATTGGAGAGGATTGTAATCAGGACCAGTGTCGAGCTGGGGGTGGGCAGGATGACTGATGGACAGCAATCCAGTGGGAATGTCATGGTTGATGGTCCTAAAGGGGCCACGGGCAGTTTGAACCCCGTACTCTTGCCCTCCCTCCCTCCCCCACCCCCCACAAAGTTGTTAGTCCCTGCTCTCTCCCAATACTGCCAGACTATGGCACCTTCTTTGGCCAAAACCCCTTCCTTGATGGTGCAGACCCCAGGATTGAACTCCTAGTGACCCTTGATCATAGTGCTCCCAAGCCCTGGGAACCTCTCAAGTATTGCTAGACCCTATAGTCTCACCTCACTACACCAAGCCCTCAGACCTGTTTCCCAGTGGTGGTGTCCCCACCCACCAATAGAGAGGAAGAGGGAGAGAGAGAGAGGGGAAGGAAGAGAGAGAGAGAGAGAGGGGGGGGGGGAAGAGAGAGAGAGAGAGAGGGGGGGGGGGGGGGGGAAGAGAGAGAGAGAGAGAGAGGGGGGGGGGGGGAAGAGAGAGAGAGAGAGAGAGAGAGAGAGGGGGGAAGAGAGAGAGAGAGAGAGAGAGGGGGAAGAGAGAGAGGGGGGGGGGAAAGAGAGAGAGAGGGGGGGGGGAAAGAGAGAGAGAGGGGGGGGGGAAAGAGAGAGAGAGGGGGGGGGGAAAGAGAGAGAGAGGGGGGGGGGAAAGAGAGAGAGAGGGGGGGGGGAAAGAGAGAGAGAGGGGGGGGGGAAAGAGAGAGAGAGGGGGGGGGGAAAGAGAGAGAGAGGGGGGGGGGAAAGAGAGAGAGGGGGGGGGGGGAAAGAGAGAGAGGGGGGGGGGGGAAAGAGAGAGAGGGGGGGGGGGGGAAAGAGAGAGAGGGGGGGGGGAAAGAGAGAGAGGGGGGGGGAAGGGAGAGGGGGGGGGAAGGGAGAGGGAGGGGGAAGGGAGAGGGAGGGGGAAGGGAGAGGGAGGGGGAAGGGAGAGGGAGGGGGAAGGGAGAGGGAGGGGGAAGGGAGAGGGAGGGGGAAGGGAGAGGGAGGGGGAAGGGAGAGGGAGGGGGAAGGGAGAGGGAGGGGGAAGGGAGAGGGAGGGGGAAGGGAGAGGGAGGGGGAAGGGAGAGGGAGGGGGAAGGGAGAGGGAGGGGGAAGGGAGAGGGAGGGGGAAGGGAGAGGGAGGGGGAAGGGAGAGGGAGGGGGAAGGGAGAGGGAGGGGGAAGGGAGAGGGAGGGGGAAGGGAGAGGGAGGGGGAAGGGAGAGGGAGGGGGAAGGGAGAGGGAGGGGGAAGGGAGAGGGAGGGGGAAGGGAGAGAGAGGGGGAAGGGAGAGAGAGGGGGAAGGGAGAGAGAGGGGGAAGGGAGAGAGAGGGGGAAGGGAGAGAGAGGGGGAAGGGAGAGAGAGGGGGAAGGGAGAGAGAGGGGGAAGGGAGAGAGAGGGGGAAGGGAGAGAGAGGGGGAAGGGAGAGAGAGGGGGAAGGGAGAGAGAGGGGGAAGGGAGAGAGAGGGGGAAGGGAGAGAGAGGGGGAAGGGAGAGAGAGGGGGAAGGGAGAGAGAGGGGGAAGGGAGAGAGAGGGGGAAGGGAGAGAGAGGGGGAAGGGAGAGAGAGGGGGAAGGGAGAGAGAGGGGGAAGGGAGAGAGAGGGGGAAGGGAGAGAGAGGGGGAAGGGAGAGAGAGGGGGAAGGGAGAGAGAGGGGGAAGGGAGAGAGAGGGGGAAGGGAGAGAGAGAGGGAAGGGAGAGAGAGAGGGAAGGGAGAGAGAGAGGGAAGGGAGAGAGAGAGGGAAGGGAGAGAGAGAGGGAGAGAGAGAGGGAAGGGAGAGAGAGAGGGAAGGGAGAGAGAGGGAAGGGAGAGAGAGAGGGAAGGGAGAGAGAGAGGGAAGGGAGAGAGAGAGGGAAGGGAGAGAGAGAGGGAAGGGAGAGAGAGAGGGAAGGGAGAGAGAGAGGGAAGGGAGAGAGAGAGGGAAGGGAGAGAGAGAGAGAGAGAGATATGTGAGAGAGAGATATGTGAGAGAGAGATATGTGAGTGAAGAAGAGCGAGAGACTCCGAAGGAGGGATGTGAGGGAGAGAGAGCGCATGAGGAGTGAGAAGAGGAAAATCGGAACAGGAGGAGGCCATCCAGCCCCTCAAGCCTGTTCTGCCATTCAGTTCGATCATGGCTGATCTGTATCTCAACTCCATTTACCCACATTGGCTCCATATCCCTTGATAACTTTACCCAATAAAAATCTAGCGATCTCACTCTTGAATATTTCAATTGACCCCTCACATCCACAGCCTTTTGGCGGCAGAGAATTCCACATTTAACCCTTTAAAATGCCTGGTGTAATTCTGGTAAATCTGGGCTGCATCCCCTCCAAGCCCAATCCATCTTTCCTGAGATGCAGTGTCCAAAACCGAACACAGTACTTTAAATGGGGTCTAACCAGAGCTTCATGCAACTGTCACATCACTTCCTCCACTTTATATTCTTGTCCCCTGGAGAAAAAGGCCGACATTCCATGAGCATTTTTAATTGCTTTTTATACCTGTGCAATAGCCTTTAGTGATCTGTGCATATGGACACCCAAATCCCTTTGCTCCTCATGTCTAGTCTCTTGCCATTAAGAAAATGTTCCAATTTATCTTTCTTGAATCCGCAGTTTTGCCCACTCACTGAATCTGTCTACGTCCCACAGAAGAGGGAGGGTGAAGACGGCGGTGGTGGGGGGGGGGGGGGGGGGAAAGAGAGCGGGGTGAAGGGGAAGGGTGGTTGGAACAGGAAAAGGGAGAGGGGGTGAGAGGAGGAAGGAGGCGAGACGAAGAGAATACATCACATACCAGGGTTGTAGCGCTTGGCTTTCACCATCCCTGTATCCACAACATACTTGATGCCTGGAATTGTGACAGATGTTTCTGCAATGTTTGTGGAAAGAATCACTTTGCGGCAGTCCTACAAAATAAAACACAAACCATCACAAGCCACTGTACAAGTGTTCATTTTCTCATAACTCTCCCCTTCGCAGTTTTTGCCCAAACTCCTCTCCATGCCCTGCTCAAAAGAATAATCAGGTTTGAGCTTTGACAGTCAGTGTTGACAAACTATCTAACCGTGGACATCAGAACTAAGCCTCATCCTGTCGTCATCCAGCATCGAAACAAACATTCTCCGTTGGAGTCTCTGCATAATGAATAGCAGCAGGAACCCAAGTCAATTTCTTCTTTATCTAATCCACAGGAGCCACAATAATTGATGCCGGGGCTAGGGGGGTTTTTTTGGTTTGTGAGACTCGTTACACACTTAGAAAGGCCTGTTTAAATACAGTTAGTGTCAGGTTTTTCCAATCGGATATTTAATGGGTTCAGCACCACTGGCCACTCCTGGAAGTGAACTTGATGTCCCACATGATGTGAAGAGCAGAATCTAGATTAATGAAGCGAGGCCCAAGGGCTGTAACAGAGAACCCTTGCTTGTAAATCAGTGAATGGATTCTTTCACGTCACCACATCACTCTCATCTCTTTGAAAAGTGGACAGAATGCACACTCTCAACAGAGTGAGAATCAACAAGTGGTTGTATTGACCTCAGACAGGTGAATAATTATTAAGCCATATAACTCAGTGAAACATTAATTTCTTTATCCTCCTCAACACATAAAATAATAAAAATGTTGCTCACTTTCTCTCGAAACGCAGACTTTGTTGTAATGTTAATAGGAACAAGAGGAGGCCATTCAGCCCCTCGAGCCTGTTCCACCATTCAATTAGATCATGGCCGATCTGTGTCTTAACTCCATCTACCTGCCTTGGTTCCATATCCCTTAATACCCTTACCTAATAAAAATCTATCAATCTCAGTTTTGACATTTTCAATTGACCCCCAGCCTCAACAGCTTTTTGGGGGAGAGAGTTCCAGTTCCCTTAAACTGCCTAGCTCCTTGTTCTGGACTCCCCCCACCAGAGGGAATAGTTTCTCTCTATCCACCCTTTCAACTCCTTTAATCATCTAAAACACCTCAATTAGAGCACCCCTTAATCTTCTATCCTCTCCATCACCAAGACTGCCTTCTTCCACCTCTAACATTGCTCGTCTCTGCCCCTGCCTCAGCCCATCTCCTGCTGAAACCCCCATTCATGCTTTTGTTACCTCCATTCTTGACTATTCCAACGCTTTCCTGGCTGGCCTTCCATCTTCCACCCTCTGTAAACTCCAGCTCATCCACAACTCTGCTGCCCGTATCCTAGCATGAAATCTGACCATGGTATTACTGGGAGCACAGGACAATTGGAAGGAACTGTGCTGAGGGACCAAGAAGGAAATCACAAACTTCTCATAGCATACAAGGGTTTTCTGGAGGTCTAAATCCATCAATTAGGCAGTAACCTTTTTCAGTCCTCCAGGACTGCAAGTTTAAAGGGCTTAAGTTGAAATCAGCTTTACATACAAATGTGCAAGGATGAAAAGAAATGGCAGAAACTTGGAGGGCTGAAGGCAGGATTTGGGCCATCGGTCAAACACCCACAGTCTAATGCATAATCCAACAACCCTGGCTCAACAATCGATGGTTAATTCTACAAAGAATGGACACAGTTTAAGCGTCAGGATTAGTTCCAAGGACAGTGTTGTAGGTAGCTTTGTCGCTGCCATTCCATACAGAATGCTAAGTTGCAGCAATTTACAAATGTTTTACAGCAAGCCACAGCATTTATTGAGCAATGCTTATTTTAAGATGATTTAATCAGCAGTTCAGAAATATGTAAAAGTACCTTCTGTCCCAGTTGAAAGACTCGAAGCTGCTGTAAGTGAGGGAGTGACGCGTACAGTGGAAATACTGACATCTGTGTGGAGCCTGGTGGAAGGTGCTTTGCGATTTCCCTGCAGGTCCTACTCATGGCCTCAATCTCCTCCTGTCCAGTCAGAAAAACTAGAACGCTGTGAGAAGGCGGTGCCTCCTGTTGGAAAAGTAAAGTCATCATCTATTCACAGGGAAACGTGGCCTCAGACACCTTCCCGGTTGGGTTTGTTCCTTCTCCCCCCTACCACCTTTCATTGAGTTTTCTTTGGGATGGGAAAGAATCACATTTATTAGGACGCCCACAATGATGTCATCATGAAAATAACACATGGATTCCTCTAGATCTGACAGAATATTTTCATATGAAAACAATGGACGCAAAACGAGTAGCATTTGGAATATCCAGGCCACTTTTCCATAGTCCGATGGGTTTCCCTCTGTCGCAACTAAATTGATACTTTATCTCGGCTGTGATGTTGGGAATGAAAGGAGGTGGAGCAGTTAGATAGGGTAACTATCTAGGAAGGAGTAATAAAACAACTGGTGGAACTCAAAGTGGAAAAGGCATCGGGCAGAGGGCTGCATCCTAGAATGATGGGGGACGTCGGAGAGGGAACAGCAGAGAATCTGACCACAATCTGTAAAACATCAATGGATATGGAAGTTGTGTCAGAGGACTGAAGGGTTGTAAATGTGACATCTTTGCTCAAAAAGGGATAAACTAGGTAACTACAGACCAGTCAGCCCAACATCGGTCGTGGGTAAGCTTCTAGAGGTCAAAATACATCATAATCACCTAGAAAGATATGGGTTAACTAAGGACAGCCAGCGTGGATTGTAAACGACAAGTGGTGTCAGACAAATGTAATTGAGCTCTTTGAGATAACGAATGTTTTCCCTACATTACAACAGTGACAACACGTCAAAAAAAGTACTTCATTGGCTGTGAAGCACTTTCAGACATCCTGACATCATGAAATGTGCTATATAAATGCAAGTTCTTTCTTTCTTTCTTTCTAATGGAGTGTATTGATAAAGGAAATGCATTGGATGTTGTGTATATGGATTTTCACAAGGCTTTTGATAGCTAGACTCCTACGCAGCACCCTGACAAAATTAAGGCACGTGGTATCAAAGGGTGCATGGTACCATGGGTAGGAAGTTGGTTAAAGGATAGAAAGCAGAGAATAATTTTTTTTTTTTGGAGTGGATGGATGTGAACAGTGGTATCTCCCAGGGAGCAGTGGGACCACTGCTATTCTATATATGATCTGGACTCAGCATAGGAGGCACAATATCAAATGACACAAAAATAGGGAGTGTGGAGAAATCTGAGCAACTTCAGGAAGACATGAGCAGATTAGTAGATGAGTTCTATACAGATCACCAATTAGTCTGCAGCTAGAATATCACAAACACAGGAACAGGAGTAGGCCATTCAGCTCCTTGAGCCTGTTCCGCCATTCATTTCGATCCTGGCTGATCTGTACTTCAACTCCATTTACCTGCCTTTGATCCATATCCTTTGATGCCCTTACCCTACAAAAATCTGTTGATCAGTCTTGAAAATTTCAACTGACCCCAGAAGCCACAGCCATTTCGGGGAGAGAGTTCCACATTTCCACTAACCTTTGTGAAAAAATGCTTCCAGATTTCACGAACCGGCCTAGCTCTAATTTTAAGGTCATGACCCCCAGTTCTGGATTCTGCCACCAGAGGAAATAGCTTCTCTCTATCTACCCAATCAAATCCCTTTATCATTTAAATACCTTGATTAGATCACCCCTCAGCCTTCTAGACTTAAGGGAATAAAAACCAAGTTTATTCAACCTGCCCTTATAATTTAACCCTGGTATCATTCTGGTGAATCTGTGCTGCACCCCCTCCTTCCTAAGGTGCACTGCTCAAAACTGAATGTAGTACTCCAGATGGGGTCTGACCAAGGCTCTATACAACAGAAGCATCATATATTATGGCGAGTTTTGGATGCCTTATTTTAGGAAAGATGTCATGGATATGGAGAAGGTGCAGGAGAGTCACTAAGATTATACCAGTGATAAGAGGCTTCAGTTATGGTGATGGCGAGGGTCTGGAACTCACTACCTGGAAGGGCAGAGACTCTCATCGCCTTTAAAAGGTACTTGGATATGCGCTTGAAGTTCCATGACCTACAAGGCTACGGACCAAGTGCTGGAAAGTGGGATTAGGCTGGATAGCTCTATTTTGACCAGCACGGACACAATGGGCCAAATGGCCTCTTTCTGTGCCGTAAATTTTCTATGTTTCTACGTTATGAGGAGATGGTGATGGAGTTGCTAGAGAGACTACAGAAACTCATTCTAGAGTCACTTAACAGCCAGAGCCTGCAACTGCATTGTGGAAGTTGAATGGGAAATGTCGACATAGCAATTTACAATGATAAATGTTGACAAAAAAAGTGTGATCAAAATAATAACAGGAAATAAGGTTTGTGGACAGGAAGTGCACACCCTTCAGCAAGATTTTTAATATATTATAGATATATTGTATTACATCTATTGAATTAATAGCACTTTGTATTAATAATACTGCAAAAATGCAAGCACACAGAATTCAGACAAAACCCATCCTACAATTCAGTAAATCTAGTCCAATGTTCACAATGAAAACAGCAACAGATCATTTGGGTACTGATGGTTTGTGAGCTGTGTAACAGTTACTGCAAGTACTCACCTGGTGGATCTGAAAGACTGACACGAGCGAGGCGTGGAGGTAGTCATTCTGAGGTTCCTTTGTGTAAAAGATCTGAATGGAATGCTGCCTCCCTTCGAGATACAAAACTGGCGCTCGGTTAAAGTACTGGGAGAAGAGATCTACGTCCATTGTGGCAGACATGACAATTACCTTTCAAGAAGAAAAGAAAGAATCACTCGGACTGTTTTGATTGCGAAGGGACCTTTGTGCTGATAAACAGCCACAAGGAGGAACTAAAATGGCATCATAATGGGACAAGTCAATGCGATGATAATCAATAATCAATAACTCAAACTCAAGTGAGAAAAATTTTCCCTTTGAAGTTATGGAACAATTTTCCACCAGGTGTGCAGCTCATAGAGTCCAGGAAGTTCCAAGCTACACAACAGTTTTAACAATTATGGGTGGATATGGAGCAACTGTTTCCACTTGTGAGTGAGTCTAGAACAAGGGGGCATAAATAGTAGATAGACACTAACAGGTCAAATAAAGAATTTATTTGGCACAGGCCAGTTGATCGAGTTTCTGTGCTGTCGACTCTATGTACTTCTATGCAATGTTTAACTGGAAGAAAGAGTCGCTTATCCAAGACTGAATATTGTCAAGCAGTTTGACAGCACAGAGGCAGTGGAGGATCGAGAGAGTTAGATGTCATTAGCATATGTGTGGAAGTTAACTCCAAGTCTGCAGATGATGTCACCAAGGGGCAGGATGAAGATGAGGAAGAAAAGGGGTCAAGAATAGATCATTGGGAAATTAGAATTCTAGTTAACCACGCGGGAGCGGGAAGAGAAGCCACTGCAAGTGATTCTCTGGCTATGACTGGATAGATAGGAACAGAACCAGGCGAGCGCAGTCCCACCCAGCTGGATTATGGAGGAGAGGCATTGGAGGAGTACAGTGTGGTCGACCATCTCAAAGGTTGCAGAGGTTGAGAAGGATGAGGAGGGATAGTAGTCACAAAGGATGTCATTTGTGACTTTGATAAGGATCGTTTCAGTGCTGTGGCAGGGGCAGAAACCTGATTGAAGAGGTTCCAACATGGAATTGCAGGTAATATGGGCACAGATTTAGGTGGCGACAACATGTTCAAGGATTTTGGAGAAGAAAGGGAGGTTTGAGGTGGGGCGGTAGTTTCTAAGCGAGAAACTGGAGAAACACGCGAGTTCAGGGCTCGGGCAGAGGGGAGCCTGGGGGGGAAGTTTGGCTTGGTAGGCAAGTGGAAGGAGGGTGTGATGGGGGTGGCGGTGCCAGAGGCAGCCGAACGGATGGTCTCAATCTTAGTGACAACACAGTCCGTGAGCTCTGCGCATTTGTTGTTGGGAATGAGGTGGAGGGGGTAGAGGAGAGAGGTTTAAGGAGACGGTTGGTAATGGAGAAAAGCCGGGGGTTATCTTTGCTCTTCAGGATGATCCAGGAGTAGTGGGTGGTTTTGGCAGAAGATAATGAGGCCTGATAGAAAGAAAGAACTTGCACTTATATAGAGCCTTTCACAACCTCAGGACATTCCAAAGTGCTTTACAGCAAATAAAGTACTTTTGAACTGTGTATAGTGGGTTTGTATTGATTTCATAAATAAAAGTATTGATCAGATGACTGTCTCGAATGCACAAGCCTGCATTAAAAAAGGATAAGGATTGTCCTTCTTCCAAAAGTGCCATGGGATCCTTTATGTCCACCCAAGAGGCAGTTTAATGTCTCATCTGAAGCATTTCACATGGTTGAGCCAGACCTGGTGATGGATGGCCAGATACGCAGAGTCTGTGCCCCTTGGACTTGAAGGAGCGAAGATGGGTGCCGTACCAGGGGAATCGAACGGAATGGGAGAGGGGCAAGGCTTTGCAGGGGACAAGGGCATCAAAGGTCAATCTGAGGGAGTGGTTAAACAGATCGACAACTGCAAAAGTGTTGTGGGGAATGGAGGGCCAAAGGCTAGGCAGATGGGGTTTAGAAAGTGCAGTTGAAAGTGATTTGGGGGAGAGCTTTTTTCCTCAGGGACTGACACAGAAGAGAGTGGGGTTGGAAGAGGGTAGGGGGATATGGACAGAGTAAGCCTGGACAGTAATAGACTATGGAAGTAGAGGGATTGCAGGAGATGGCAAAGTGAAGGAGTTGGCTGAGTCTGGGTAGGAGAGCTTACATGGAAGAGAGGGCAAAGGGAGCTTCGATAAGATTGAAATAAACGATAATGAGGATTCTCTGTGCAGAGCCTGAGGGAGGAATGGAGGCAGGATATCTCGGTGAGAAACTTGGGGTAGGGCTGGGGGGCAGTAGATAATATGGATATACTGCTCTCAGGTTCAGAGTTTTGCACGAGGTCAGACGACAAACTTCAAGCCCTCACCTTCAGTGGCATTTTATGGAGTTCCTTCCGTTTTCCCTGTGCAGCCTTCACAATGCCGAAGAGAACATCCGTGTGTACAGTCCTTTCATGGGCCTCATCCAAAATTACAACACTGTACCTGCAAAGGAGGGGGTCTCCTAAGGCCTCTCGAAGCAGCATCCCATCAGTTAAAAACTTGATCTTACTCTTGTCCGAGGTGAGATCTTCAAACCGCACAGTGTATCCAATCTGAGATATAAATTTAGATTAAACATTAATAAATCAACTGTAAACGGTGGAAATCAAAAGGAAAGCAGAAAATGTTGGGAATACAAAGCAGGTCAGTCAACATCTGTGAACAGAAGAGTCATGTGTACATTTTTCATCAGAACTGAAAACTAAAAGATAAGCACTTCAGTAAGGTTGGGGAAAGAGAGAGACAGGGTAGGAACTACAGTTATGCTAACCACAGAGAGGGAGATAATGGGTAAATAATGAATGTTAATGTTAAAGGAAAAGGCTCGCAGGTGGAGGAAAAAGTTAAAAAACTGCAAGTGCAAGAAGTCTGAAATGAAAACAGAAAATTCTGGCAAACACAGTGGATCGACCAACCTGAAATGATAAAACGGGCCCCCCCTCCCCCCATGGCTGATCCCACCTCAACTGTGCTTTGGAGAAGGAACTAAAGCCAAAGGTCCACAGCCTCCTCTCCCCACAGTATACACTGTGCTGAGAAAGTTTAACAGCCAGAATCTTGAACCAGACCTAACCCCATACAATCTTACAAAGTTTGTCACACAACACACACAACTTTCAAATACACACAGATGTAGAGAAAAGAGAAACACTGTATTTAAAAGCTGTACCTAGAAAAGCTATACTTTATCTTTAGGTGTTACTTTTATTATTTTATCTACATAAAAGATGTTCTACTGTAAATACATAACTGTACCACTGATTAATTATTTGCTTGTTTCCTATTTGTGTACTCAATCTGCTGCATCCATGAGCTTATTGTGGATGATTGCATCGACATCATGGCCTTGTCGCAAACCTGGCTGACTGGTGATGACACCTTCCCCCTTAATGAAGCCTCCTCACCTGGCAATATCTTCCACCACTTGCCCCACCCAGACAGCCACGGTGGCAGTGTGGCCCGTATCACCAAATCACACATGGGCCTGTCCCCCTACTCCTCTGGCACCTTCTCCTCCTTTGAGCATCTCACCTTGTTCCATCCCTCTCACCTCTTCTTTAAAATCCTCGTTCTCTACTGCCCACCCAAGTACCACACCAAGTTTCTCACAGATATCTTCACTGCTTTCCTCCCTCAGCCTCTACACCGAGCGACTTCCCATCCTTGGTAATTTCAACCTCCATCTCAGCTCATCATGCCCTCTCCCCTCTGAGTTCACTGCCCTCCTATCCTCCCTTAACCTCATCCTCCATATAAACTCCCCTAACCATATTCACAGCCACCCCCTCGACCTTGCCATCTCGTGTGGCCTCTCTACTCCCATCGTGTCAATCACGGATAAGGCTGAATCTGATCACTTCCTTGCATCCCTCGCCACAGACATCCCCCTTCGCCCTCCCAACCCCACTTCCTCTGTATTCACCCCTGGAAAAAACTGTCCCCCAAGTCACTTACAACGGCACTTTCAAATTCCCAACTGTCTAGCCTTTGGCCCTCCATTCACCATGACATTTATGCAGAACCCATCTGCTCAATCACACCTTCACCTCCACCTTTGATGCCCTTGTCCCCATTTAAACCATTACTCTCTCTCACCCTGGTCATTCCCCTGGTACGGCCCTCATCTCCGCTCCTTAAGTCCGAGGGACGCAGTCTTGAACATTTATGGCGGACAGTTGGTTTAGTCATTCATCACCAGATCTGGCTGGACCACATAAAGCACTATCGGGTCCTGCCCCTCTGCCAAAACTGCTCACTATTCCAGGATCATCCTGGAAGAAGTGCGAGGAGCTCATGGACTTCTTTGTCACTAAGATTGAGACCATCCGTTCTGCTGCCTCTGCCACTTCACTCCCTTCCCCTAGCCCACCAAGCTAAACCTCCCCGAGGGATCCCCCCTGCCCGAGCCCTGAACTCACATTTTTCTCTAGTTTCTCTCCTATTTCCCCTCATTCCCTCTCCGAGCTCATCTTGTCCATGAGACCCACCTCTCAACTCTATTCCCACTAAACTGCTGACCACCCAACTTCCCTTCCTGGCCCCCACGTTAGCTCATATTGTTAATCGTTCCCTCTCCTTAGATACTGACCCCTCCTCTTCAAATCTGCCATCATCACCCCCCTCCTCAAAAAATTCACCCTCAACCCCTCTGACGAGGAAAAGGAGGTTGGAGATGGGGCGGTAGTTTGCAAGGTCAAAGTCCTTGAATGTGTTGTCGCCTCCCAAATCCATGCCCACCTTTCCCTCAACGCCATGTTTGAATCCCTCCAATCAGGTTACTGCCCCTGCCACAGAACTGAAACGGCCCTGATCAAAATCACAAATGACATCCTATGTGACTGTGACCATGATAAACTATCCCTCCTCATCCTTCTCCACCTGTCTGCAGCCTTTGACATGGTCAACCACACCATCCTCCTCCAAAGCATCTCCTCCATTGTCCAGCTCCTCGCCTGGTTCCATTTTACCGATCCAGTCGTAGACAGAGAATCACCTGCAATGGCTTCTCTTCCCGCTCTCGCACTGTTACCTCTGGAGTCCCCCGAGGATCTATCCTTCTCCCCCTCCTATTTCTCATCTACATGCTGCCCCTTGGCGACATCATCCAAAAACACGTCAGGTTCCACATGTACGCTGACGACACCCAGCTCTACCTCACCACCATCTCACTCGACCCCTCCACTGTCTCTGATTTGTCACACTGTCAGACATCCAGTACCAGATGAGCAAAAATTTCCTCCAATTAAATATTGTGAAGACCGAAGCCATTGTCTTCCGTTCCCTAGCCACCGACTCTATCCCTCTCCCTGGCCCAGACCGTTCACAATCTTGGCTTCCTATTTGACCTCGAGATGAGCTTCCGACCCCATATCTGCTCCATCACCAAGGCTTCCACCTCCGTAATATTGCCTGTCTCCACCCCTGCCTCAGCCCATCTGCTGCTGAAACGCTCATCCATGCCTTAGTTACATTTAAAATAAAATTGCTGGACTATAACTTGGTGTTGTAAAATTGTTTACAATTGTCAACCCCAGTCCATCACCGGCATCTCCACATCACATTTAGACTCCACTGTTTCAATGCTGTCCTGGCCGGCTTCCCATCTTGCACCCTCTGTAAACTTGAGCTCATCCAAAACTCTGCTGCCCGTATACTAACTTTCACCAAGTCCCGTTCTCCCATCACCCGTGCTCACTGACTCCCAGTCCGGCAAAGCCTCGATTTTAAAATTTTCATCCTTGTTTTCAAATCCCTCCATGGCCGCACCCTTCCCTATCTCTGTAACCTCCTGCAGCCCTACAACCCTCAGAGATCTCTGCGCTCCTCCAATCTGGCTTCTTGCGCATCCAAGTACAATAATCACTAAAAGCTAGTGAACAGGTACAAGGAATAATTTAAAAGGCTAATGGAATGGCCCTTATCTCATTCAGTTCCAGGCCCTGCACCTGAGCGGGTGCAGCGCAGATTCACCAGAATAATACTGGGGCTAAAAGGGTTAAATTATGAGGACAGGTTGCATAGACTAGGTTAATCTAACTGAAAGGATTTGATAGGGTAGATAGAGAGAGACTATTTGTTCTGGTGGGAGAGTCTAGAACCAGGGGGCATAATCTTAAAATTAGAGCCAGACCGTTCAGGGGTGATGTCAGGAAACACTTCTTCACACAAAGGACAGTGGAAATCTGGAACTATCTCCCCCAAAAAGCTGGTGAGGCTGGGGGTCAATTTAAAATGTCAGAACTGAGATTGATAGATTTTTTATTAGGCATGGGTATTATGGGATATGGAACCAAGGCAGGTAGATGGAGTGAAGATACAGATCAGCCATGATCTAATTGAATGGCGGAACAGGCTCGAGGGGCTGAATGGCCTCCTCTTGTTCCTATGTTCCTCCTTCCTATCCCCAATTTTAATCGCCCCACCACTGGCGGCTATGTCTTCAGCTGCCTCGGCCCTAAACCTCTCCGCCTCTCTACTCTCTCTCCTCCTTTAAGATGCTTCTTAAAACCTGACTCTTTGACCAAACTTATGGTCACCTGTCCAAATATCTCCTTATGTGGCTCAGTGTCAAATTTTGTTTGATAATCGCTCCTGTAAAGCGCTTTGGGATGTTTATTACGTTAAAGGCACTATACAAACGCAAGTAGTTGTTCATATTTTGAAGTTTAAATGAGTTCTCTGTGATACTTTCAAATACTGAAGTGGAGTCTTGCAGAGATACTAGATAATCCAGCAATTACAAACAGATGTGCCTTTTGCTAAATATGATGTGATGCCAAACGTTTATCTCGATTTAAAGACTGGCATTTCTATAGCGCCTTTCACGACCTCAGGACTTCCCAAAGTGCTTTACAACCAATGAAGTACTTTTGAAGTGTAGTCACTGTTGTAATGCAGGAAACGCGGCAGCCAATTTGTGCGCAGCAAGATCCCACAAACAGCAATGAGACAATGACCAAATGATCGGTTTCAGTGATGTTGGTTGAGGGATAAATATTGGCCAGGACTCCCCTGCTCTTCTTCAAAATAGTTCATGAGATCTTTTACATCCACCCGAGGGCAGACGCGTCCTCGGTTTAACGTCTCAACCGAAAGACAGCACCTCCGACAATGTAGCACTCTGTCAGTACTGCACTGGAGCGTCGGCCTGGATTATGGGCTCAAGCCTCTGGAGTGGGGTTCGAGCCCACGACCTTCTGACTCAGAGGAGAAAGTGTTACCCACTGAGTCAAGGGCAAAGATAGACATTCTCAAAGGGATTGGGATTAGCCCACAACGTTGATCTGTGATACGAGAGGTGAAATAATCTAAGATACGAAGGTTTAAAAAGACCCAAAAATGTAACATTCACCTTTTCACTTTAAAGATCCTGACTGAGCTGCTGTGTGTCCCCCGCAGTTTCTGTTTTATTGAAGTGTTACTCTAAGTTAGGGGCCACCCACACCCATCGTTAATCCCCTTCCACCACGAAAAAACACAAAGCAAGGAAGTTGTTCTGGTGACAGTAATTCTGGACGGCCCCTTACAAAGTTTCTACCGACGCACAGGTTATCCCTGAATAATAACACTGAAATACTGGAGTTTACCAATATAATACCTAATTCCGATTTCCTTTTGTACAATGAAGTCATAAGCAGGAAATCAGGGATTCTTAATTACTGTTGGCTAGAGTTTTGTTTCTTAGACCAATAAAATCTTTCAGATGCAACTATCAGGAAAGATTGAACAGGCTTTTTTTTCCAGAAAAGAGAAGATTGAGAGGTGACCTGATAGAGGTCTTTAAAATTACAACAGGGTAGATGTAGAGAAGATGCTTCCACTTGTGAGAGAGACCAAAACTAGGGACCATAAATATAAGATAGTCACTAATAAATCCAATAGGGAATTCAGGAGAAACGTCTTTACCCAGAGAGTGGTGAGAATGTGGAACTCACTCCCACAAGGAGTAGTTGAGTCGAATAGAGTAGATACATTTAAGGGGAAGCTAGATAAGTACATGAGAGAGAAAGGAATAGAAGGATATGCTGATAGGGTGAGATGAAGTAGGGTGGGAGGAGGCTCAAGTGGAGCATAAACACCGGCATAGACCAGTTGGGCCGAATGGCCTGCTTCTGTGCTGTAAATGCTAAGCAAGGGCAGAATAAACAATACTAAAGTGAATAAAACAAAAATATTTTTCAGACCTAAACCAAAATCTAACAAGTTGGGAGAGCTGTCCCATAAACTAGTCAAGCAACAGCCTGATACACAACCATACCTATCAGCCAATGTCCCAGACTCCCCCAGCATCATCCCTGGGTATGCCCTGAGAGTCCTCAACATTGACTCCAGACTATATGAAGTCTCGTGGCTTCAGGTCAAACATGGGCCAGGAAACCTCCTGCTGATTACCACGCACCACCCTCCCTCAGTCGATGATTCAGTACTCAATGTTGAACAGCACTTGGAGGAAGCACTGAGGGTGGCAAGGGCACAGAATGTGGGAGACTTCAATGTCCATCACCAAGAGTGGCTCAGTGGTACCACCACTGACCGAGCTGACCGAGTCCTGAAGGACACAGCTACCAGACTGGGCTTAGAATCATAGAATCACACAGCACAGGAGGAGGCCATTTGCCCATCGTGCCTGTGCCTGCTCGCAAAGAGCTATCCAGTTAGCTCCACTCCCCTGCCCATAGCCCGCAAATGCTTCCTTTTTAAGTATTTACCCAATTCCCTTTTGAAAAGTTACAATGAATGTGCTTCCACCACCCTTTTCAAGCAGTGCATTCCCAATCATTGCAACTCAGAGTAAAAAAAATTCTCATCTCCCCCTGCCTTTTTTGCCAATTATCTTAAATCTGTGTCCTCTGGTTACCGACCCTCCTGCCAGTGGAAACAGTTTCTCCCTATTTACTCTATCAAAACCCTTCATAATTTTGAACACCTCTATTAAATCTCCCCATGACCTCTGCTCTGAGAACAATCCCAGCTTTTCCAGTCTGTCCAAATGATGAAAACCCCTCATCCCTAGTAGGAACATAGGAACAGGAGGAGGCCATTTAGCCCCTTGAGCCTGTTCCACCATTCAAAGAGATCATGGCTGATCTGTGACCTAACTCCATATACCTGCCTTAGCCCCATATTCCTTAATACCTTTGGTTAATAAAAATCTATCAATCTCAGATTTATAATTAATAATTGAGCTAGCATCAACTGCTGTTTGTGAAAGAGAGTTCCAAACTTCTACCACCCTTCGTGTGTTGAAGTGTTTCCTAACTTCACTCCTGAAAGTCCTGGCTCTAATTTTTAGGCCATGTCCCCTGGTCCTAGAATCCCCAACCAGCAGAAATAAGAACATAAGAACATAAGAAATTGGAGCAGGAGTCGGCCAATCGGCCCCTCGAGCCTGCTCCGCCATTCAATAAGATCATGGCTGATCTGATCCCAACCACAAATCTAAAGAACACAAGAAGTCGGAGCAGGACCCGGCCACATAGCCCCTGGGCCCTCTCCGCCACCCACAGGGCATTGACCGATCCGAACTCAGCTTCATGTCCAATTTCCTGCCCGCTCCCCATAACCCCTAATTCCCTTTACTTCTAGGAAACTGTCTATTTCTGTTTTAAATTTATCTAATGATGTAGCTTCCACAGCTTCCTGGGGCAGCAAATTCCACAGACCTACCACCCTCTGAGTGAAGAAGTTTCTCCTCATCTCAGTTTTGAAAGAGCAGCCCCTTATTCTAAGATTATGCCCCCTAGTTCTAGTTTCACCCATCTTTGGGAACATCCTTACTGCATCCACCCGATCAAGACCCTTCACAATCTTATATGTTTCAATAAGATCGCCTCTCATTCTTCTGAACTCCAATGAGTAGAGTCCCAATCTACTCAACCTCTCCTCAATAGTTTCTCTATCCACCCCATCAGTTCCCCTTAATAGAGTCAGAGTCATACAGCACGGATAGAGGCCCTTCGGCCCATCGTGTCCGCGCTGGCCATCAAGCCCTGTCTACTCTAATCCCATATTCCAGCATTTGGTCCGTAGCCTTGTATGCTATGGTCAAATCACCCCATAATCTTCTAAATTCCAGGAATACAACCCTGGTTTGTGTAATCTCGCCTCGTAATTTAACCCTTGGAGTCCAGGTATCATTCTAGTAAATCTACGCTGCACTCCCTCCAAGGCCAATATATCCTTCCTAAGGTGCCACAGTTTTGCCCGTTCACTGAATCTATTAATATCTCTCTGTAATTTTATGCTTCCATCTACACTGCTTACAATGCTGCCTATCTTTGTGTCATCAGCAAACTTGGATATGTGGCTCTCTATCCCGTCATCTAAGTCGTTAATAAATGCAGTGAATAGTTGAGGCCCCAACACAGATCCCTGTGGGACACCACTAGTCACATCCTGCCAATTTGAGTACCTGCCCATTATCCCTACTCTCCGTCTCCTGCCGCTCAGCCAATTTCCTAACCAGGTCAATAATTTGCCCTCAATTCCATGAGCTTCAACTTTAGCCAACAGTCTCTTATGAGGGACTTTATCAAATGCTCTCTAGAAGTCCATATAAACGACATCCATTGACATTCCCCTGTCCACTACTTTAGTCATCTCTTCAAAAAATTCAGTCAGGTGTGTCAGACATGATCTACCCTTTACAAATCCATGCTGGCTCTCACTGATCAGCTGAAAATTTTCAAGGTGTTCAGTCACTCTATCCTTAATTATAGACTCTAGTAATTTCCAGACGACAGATGATAGGCTAACTGGTCTATAATTCCCTGGTTTCCCTCTGTCACCTTTCTTAAATAGCAGAGTGACATGTGCAATTTTCCAATCTAAAGGAATGGTTCCTGAATTGAGAGAACTTTGCAATATTATAGTTAGGGCATCTGCAAACTTTTCTTTAAAACCCTGCGATGGAAACCATCTGGTCCTGGGGATTTGTCACTCTATAGTGCATTATTCTCTTCATTACTGTTAATTTGCTTATGTTAATTATGGTGAGACCCCATCCCTGATTCAAAATTAGTTTCCTTGGGGTGTCTGGCATGCCGTCCTCTGCTTCTACTGTAAATACTGACGCAAAGTAAGTATTTAACATGTCCGCCATTTCCCTATTTTCATTTACAATCTCACCATTATCAGTTTTTAAGGGGCCCACAATGCTCTTGACCACCCTCTTTTTCCTAATATAATTGTAAATTTTTTGTGTTGATTTTGATATCCCTTGCAAGTTTCTTTTCATACTCCCTATTTGTAGCTCTTACTATCTGTTTTGTCACCCTTTACTGTTCTTTGTATCTCTCCCAGTTGCCAGGATTTGTGCTATTTTTTGCATTTTTGAATGCTTTTTCTTTTAGTTTTATGTTGTCCTTTACCTCTTTTGTCATCCATGACTGTTTTTTTTGGTAAGTAGAGTTCTTGCCCCTTAGGGGTATAAACTGGTTCTGTATCACGTTAAATTCTTTTTTGAACACCTCCCACTGATGATCTGTTGTTTTACCCATTAACAGATTTGCCCAGCAGCTGATACGGGTTTCTCCCTTTCAAACACAACGTTGAACACAATCATATTACGATCGCTATTAGATAAATGTTCACACACCATTAGGCTGTTAACTAAATCTGGCTCATTACTCATTATTAAATCTAACATGGCCTGCACCCTTGCTGGCTCTGAGACACGTTGTTGCAGAAAGCTGTCCTGAGCACACTCAAGAAATTCACTACCTTTCTGATATGAGCTCGTCTGCTTATCCCAATCTACATGGAAGTTAAAATCCCCCATTAAAACCACTCTGCTTTTGCTACATACTTGTCTAATCTCTGCATTTATACGTTCTGCCACTTCACAGGTGCTACCAGGGGACCTACAGACAACTCCCACTAGTCTTAAATCCTTTTTTATTTCTTAATTCTACCCATAAAGTCTCCACTGCCTGCTTACTTGTCTTCTCTTTTCTTCTCTTATCATCGAAGTAATTTCATCCTTAATCACTCAGGCTCCTCCTCCCCTGCTGCCAGTTTCCCTCTCCTTCCTGTCGACCTTAAAACCTGGAATATTCAGTTCCCAGTCCTGACCATTTCGCAGCCATGTCTCAGTAATGGCTACCATGTCGTACCCTCCAAGTTGAATTCATTCAATTTGTTCCTTATACTCCATGCGTTTGTATAAAGAACGCTTATTTGGGCCACTGTTCCAGTAAATCTCCTCTGCACCTTCTCCAAGGCCTTGAAATCCTTTCTGAAGTGCGGTGCCCAGAATTGGACACAATACTCCTGCTGAGACTTAATCAGTGATTTATAAAGATTTAGCATAACTTCCTTGCTTTTGTACTCTATGCCTCTATTTATAAAGCTAAGGATTCCATATACTTTTTTTAACAACCTCTTAACTTGTCCTGCTACCTTGAAAGATTTGTGAACATACACCCCCAGGTCTCTGTGTTCCTGCAACCCCTTTAAAATTGTACAATTTAATTCATAATAATAAAAACAGAAAATGCTGGAAATACTCAGCAGGCCAGACAGCATTTGCGGAGAAAGAAATAGATTTAACGTTTGATGACCTTTCGTCAGGACTGGAAGATGTTGAGTTAAAGTTTTTGAGCTTGTACAGAATCAGGGAAAAGATGGGGGAGGGAAGGGGAAGGAAAGAACAAAAGGGAAGGTCTGTGATAGGGTGGAGGGCAGGAGTGATTAAATGACAAAAGGGATGATGGTGCGAGGTGAGGAGGGTGGGAATGGGACAAGTAAAGAAACAAAAGATGGGTCTAGAGGAGCTGTAAATGGCAACAGCAGAACCATAACCAGCACCTGCTGACCGAAAAAATGGGAGCAGTGGTTAGGATCTGAGGTTATTGAAATCAATAGGTGTAAAGGGTGTATAAAGTGCCTAATCAAAAGATGAGGTGCTGTTCCTCGAGCTTCTGTTGAGCTTCATTGGAAGAGTGTAAGAGGCCGAGGACAGAGAGGGAGTGGGACAGGGAATTAAAATGGCACGGTCAGGGTCACACTTGCGGACTGAGCGGAGGTGTTCAGCTAAGCGATCACCCAATCTGCATTTGGTCTCCCCAGTGCATTCGCAACTCCTTAGATAATGAAGCAGTCCGAGCCCGCATGCAGCAAGACCTGGACAACATCCAGGCTTGGGCTCATAAGTGGCAAGTAACATTCGTGCCAGACAATGACCATCTCCAACAAGAGAGAGTCTAACCACCTCTCCTTGACATTCAGCGGCATTACCATCGCTGAATCCCCCACCATCAACATCCCAGGGGTCACCATTGACCAGAAACTTAACTGGACCAGCCACATAAATACTGTGGCTACAAGAGCAGGTCAGAGGCTGGGTATTCTGTGGCGAGTGACTCACCTCCTGACTCCCCAAAGCCTTTCCACCATCTACAAGGCACAAGTCAGGAGTGTGATGGAATACTCTCCACTTGCCTGGATGAGTGCAGCTCCAACAACACAAGAAGCTTGACACTATCCAGGACAAAGCAGCCCGCTTGATTGGCACCCAATCCACCACCCTAAACATTCACTCCCTTCACCACCGGCGCACAGTGGCTGCAGTGTGCACCATCCACAGGATGCACTGCAGCAACTCGCCAAGGCTTCTTCGACAGCACCTCCCAAACCTGCGACCTCTACCACCTAGAAGGACAAGAGCAGCAGGCACATGGGAACAACACCACCTGCACGTTCCCCTCCAAGTCACACACCATCCCGACTTGGAAATATATCGCCGTTCCTTCATCGTTGCTGGGTCAAAATCCTGGAACTCCCTTCCTAACAGCACTGTGGGAGAACCTTCACCACACGGACTGCAGCGGTTCAAGAAGGCGGCTCACCACCACCTTCTCAAGGGCAATTAGGGATGGGCAATAAATGCCGGCCTTGCCAGCGACGCCCACATCCCACGAATAAGTAAAAAAAAATGTAGAGGAGACTGCATAGCGAGCAGTGAATACAGAAAACTAAATTGAAAGAAGTACAAGTAAATCACCGTTTCACCTGGAAGGAGTGTTCGGGAAGGGAGGAGGTGAAAGGACAGGTGTTACATCTCCTGCGTTCGCATGAGAAGGTGCTGTGAGGAGAAGAGCGGGTGTTGGGTGCAATGGAAGAGTGGACTAGGGTGTCGCGGAGGGAGCGATCCCTTCAGAATGCTGAAAGGGGAGGGGAAGCTGTGTTTGGTGGTGGCGTCACGCTGGAGTTGGCAGAAATGACAGAGGACGATACGTTGAATCTGGAGGCTGGTGGGTGGAAGGTGAGGACAAGGGGGACTCGTATCGTGGTTCTGGGAGGGAGGGGAAGGGATGAGGGCAGAAGTGCGGGAAATGGGATGAACACAGTCGAGGGCCCTGTCAACTACAGTGGAGGGGAATCCTCGGTTAAGGAAAAAGGAAGACATAGCGGAAGCACTGGTGTGGAAAGTGGCATCGTCGGAAAAGATGTGATGGAGATAGAGAAACTGGGAGAATGGAATAGAGTCCTTACAGGAAGTGGGGTGGGAGGAAGTGTAATCAAGGTAGCTGTGAGAGCCGGTGGGCTTATAATAGATATTGGTGGACAGCCTATCCCCAGAAATGGAGATGGAGAAGTTGAGGAAGGGAAGGGAAGAGTTGGAGATGGACCATGTGAGGGCGAGGGAAGGGTGGAAATTGGAAGCAAAGTTGATGCAATTTTCCAGTTCAGGGCAAGAGCAGGAAACAGCACTGATAGAGTCATCAATGTACCGGAAAAAGAGGTGAGGGAGGGGCCTTGAGTAGGACTGGAACAAGGAATGTTCCATGTATCCCACAAAAAGGCAGGCATAGTTAGGACCCATATGGGTTCCCACAGAGACTCCTTTTATTTGGGGGAAGTGAGTGGAGTCAAAGGAGAAGTTGTTCAATGTAAGAACAAGTTCAGCCAGGCGGAGGAGGGTGGTGGTGGATGGGGACTGGTTGGGCCTCCGTTCAAGAAGGAAGTGGAGGGCCCACAGGCCGTCCTGCTGGGGGATGGAGGTGTAGAGGAACTGGATGTCCATGGTGAAAAGGAGATAGTTAGGGCCGGGGAACTGGAAACTGTTAAAGTGGCGGAGGGCGTCAGAAGAGTCGCGGATGTGGTAGGAAGAGACTGGACAAGGAGAGAAAAAAAAGAGTCAAGGTCGGAAGAAATTAGTTACATGGAGCAAGAACAGGCTGAAACGATGGGCCTATCGGGACTGCCCTGTTTGTGGATCTTGAGAAGGAGATAGAAGCGGGTTGTGTGGGGTTGGGGGAACGACGAGGTTGGAGGCTGTGGTGGGGGGTGGGGGAAAATCGATCTCCAGAGTTGATGAGGTCACTGACAGTCTGGGAAATGACTTGAGTTTATATTGCCTCTCCTTATTTTTCCTTCCAAAATGCATCACTTCACACTTCTCTGCGTTAAATTTCATCTGCCATGTGACTGCCCATTTCACCAGTATGTCTATGTCCTCCACATTGTTTACTATATTTCAAAGCTTTGCGGCATCTTCAAACTTTGAAATTATACCCTGTATACCCAAGTTCACCCAAGTTCAGGTCATTAATATATATCAAAAAGAGCAGTGGTCCTAATACCATCCCCTGGGGAACACCACTGTATACTTCCCTCCAGTCTGAAAAACAACCGTTCACCACTACTCTCTGCTTTCTGTCCCGCAGCCAATTTTGTATCCATGCTGCCACTGTCCCTTTAATCCCATGGGCTTTAATTCTGCTAAGAAGTCTATTATGTGATACTTTATCAAACCTTTTGAAAGTCCATATACACAACATCAATCACACTACCCTCATCAACCCTCTCCGTTACTTCATCAAAGAACTCAATTAAGTTTGACAAACATGATTTGCCTTTAACATGTTCTTCCAAGTGACAATTATTTTTGTCATAGATTATTGTCTCTAGAAGCTGACTGGCCAGTAGTTACCTGTTTATCCCGCTCCTCCTGTTTAAACAGGGGTGTAACATTTGCAACCCTCCAGTCCTCTGGCACCACCCCCATATCTGAGGAGGATTGGAAGATTGAGGTCAGAGCCTCCACAATTTCCACCCTTACTTCCCTCAGTAACCGAGGATGTATCCCATCTGGACCGGATGACATTTCTACTTTGAGCACTGTCAACCTCCTCTTTATCTGTTTTTAATCCTATCCAATATCGCTACTACCTCCTCCTTTACTGTGATATTGGCAACATCCTTTTCCTTAGTGAAGACAAAAATGCAAAGTACTTACGGCAGGTGGTGAGAGAACCAACATGAGGGAATAACCTACTTGACCTCATCCTCATCAATCTACCTGTTGCAGATGCTTCTGTCTATGACACTATTGGTAGGAGTGACCATCGCACAGTCCTTCTGGAGATCTAGTCCCGTCTTCACACTGAGGACACTACCACCGTGCTAAGTGGGATAGATTAATAACAGATCTAGCAGCTCAAAATTGGGAATCCATGAATTGATGTGGGCCATCAGCAGCAGCAGAACTGTATTCCACCACAATCTGTACCTCATGGCCCGGCATATCTATCACTCCTCCATCACCATCAAACCAGGTGATCAACCCTGGTTAAATGAGTGAGCATGGGAACAGTACCAGGTGTATCTGAAAATTAGGTGGCAATCTGCTACAACAGTTACAGGTCAAGTGTGTGGTGTGTTGGTGTTGGTCTCTCACCACCTGCTGCAAGTACTTTGCACTTGTCTTCACTAAAGAAGAGGATGCTGCCAATGTTCCAGTTAAACAGCGTAAGCAACATGATATGGACAGAGCTAAGCGATCCTACAACCAACTGATCAGGTCAAAGCTCTGCAGTCCTGCCACATCCAGTCGTAAATGGTGCTGGACGATTAAGCAACTAAGGGGAGGAGGAGGCTCCATGAACATCCCCGTCCTCAATAATGGCAGAGCCCAGCACGAGTGCAAAAGACAAGGCTGAAATGTTCACAACCATCTTCAGCCAGAAGTGCCGAGTGGATGAACCTTCTTGGCCTCCTCCCGATATCCGTACCATCACAGATTCTAGTCCTCAGTCAATTCGATTCACTCCACATAATATCAGAAAACGGCTGAGTGCACTGGATACAGCAAAGGTTACAGATCCTGACAGTATCCCAGCTGTAGTGCTGGAGACTTGTGCTCCAGAACTAGCCGTGCCTCTAGCCAAGCTGTTCCAGTACAGCTACAACACTGGCATCTACCCGACAATGTGGAAAATTGCCCAGATATGTCCTGTCCACAAAAAGCAGGACAAATCCAATCCGGCCAATTACCGTCCTCAGTCTACTCTCAATCATCAGCAAAGTGCTATCAAGTGGCACTTACTCACCAATAACCTGCTCACTGAGGCTCAGTTTGGGTTCCGCCAGGACCACTCAGCTCCAGACCTCATTACAGCCTTGATCCAAACATGGACCCAAGACCTGAATTCCAGAGGTGAGGTGAGAGTGATTGCCCTTGATATCAAGGCAGCATTTGACCGAGTGTGGCACCCAGGAGCCCTAGTAAAACTGAAGTCAATGGAATCAGGAGGAAAACTCTCCAGTGGCTGGAGTCATACCTGGCATATTCTGCAGCAAGTGACTCACCTCCTGACTCCCCAAAGCCTTTCCAGCATCTACAGGGCACAAGTCAGGAGTGTGATGGAATACTCTCCACTTCCCTGGACTGGTGCAGCTCAACAAGCACTCAAGAAGCTCGACACAATCCAGGACAAAGCAGTCCGCTCGATCAGCAGCCCATCGACCGCCTTAAACATTCACTCCCTCCACCATGGACGCACTGCAGCTGCAGTGTGTTCTGCAGATGCACTGCAGCAACTTGCCAAGGCTTCTTCGACAGCACCTCCCAAACCCGTGACCTCCATCACTGAAGGAGAAGGGCAGCAGGTGCATGGGAACACCATCACCTCGAAGCTTCCCTCCAAATCACACACCATCCCGATTTGGACATACATCGGCTGTTCCTTCATCGGCGCTGAGTCAAAATCCAGGACCTCCCTACCTAACAGCATTATGGTTCAAGAAGGCGGCTCACCACCATCTTCTCAAGGGCAACTAGGGATGGACAATAAATGCTGGCCTTGCCAGGGACGCCCACATCCCGAGAATGAAAAAAACAACCGTACCAATGTGCCTAACTGGGTTTTCTTTTCTTCAGAGACCCTGGCTGCGAGTGAGATAGCAGCTACACGCCGGGGTTGAGTGATGGCTATGACACCTTGCCGTCCGATGCTGGCTTCATACAGATACTGAGGAATCTGCGTCGTCTTCCCAGAACCTGTCTCACCTAGAATTAAAAAATAAAAGTGAGAAGAGGATCTATACTCTGAGTGAGCCTTCCCACCATCACTGACCTGAGAGCTCTGTGCAAGTTGAGACTGCCCAAGCTCATTTTCCTTGTGACCCTCAGAACCAGCAGGTTGAGGAGACCTTTTCTCCTATGATATAGGCTAGATTTGAAGCAAGATCCTAGGAGAGGAATGTTCTAACAGCCTGTACCAAAACTATCACCATTTTGAGAGATTTGAAACAAAATTTTAAGTATGTTTACCAAAAAGCTTATGGTTTTTAAACAGATTAATACAGTGTGTAACAACAATGTATTAAAGTGAAACACGTGTTCTGGCAGTTTGGAACGGTATTCGACATCATTTATCCGATGTTCCACGTCCATTTATTTTACAAATGTAAAGAATCTTACAACACCAGGTTATAGTCCAAAAATTTTATTTGAAAATCACAAGCTTTCGGAGATTATCAAATAAAATTGTTGGACTATAACCTGGTGTTGTAAGATTCTTTACATTTGTCAACCCCAGTCCATCACCGGCATCTCCACATCACATTTATTTTACAGCTGCCCTCTTTGCCTTATTTGATGCTTGTGTTGAATCGATGATTTTGATTGTAATTATACTGCCACTTTCCCATCAGTACAACAATGCAAAATAGGCATGCTAACTCGGGAGTCAGGTCCCGAGCTAAATCTAAAACACACCAAAGTTATGCAATGAGAAATGCCATCCAGGAATCCATCTGACTTCACTCAGGCTTCACACCAGATAGCACCAAGTGGACAACAACAGTACTTGTGAGGCTAGGTTTTAAAAAAGTGTTTAAAAGGTGGTCTATTGTCTTCTCACTGTTCTGAGAAAGTGAATGCTGCCACCTGCAATCTTTTGTTAAAAAAAATGTTGCCACAGAAATGGAGTTTTGTCAGTGCAACTGCAGTCTTGTTGGCTGCACTTTGCTCACTACCATTCCTGGTCTCTCACACTTTATAGCGAGAACTTGCACTGATATAGCACCTTTCATATCTCAGAACACCTGTAAGCACTTAACAGCCAATTACTTTTGAAGCTTATTGTAAACAATTTTACAACACCAAGTTATAGTCCAGCAATTTTATTTTAAATTCACAAGCTTTCGGAGATTTTCTCCTTCCTCAGGTAAACATTTACCTGAGGAAGGAGAAAATCTCCGAAAGCTTGTGAATTTAAAATAAAATTGCTGGACTATAACTTGGTGTTGTAAAATTGTTTACAATTGTCAACCCCAGTCCATCACCGGCATCTCCACATTTTGAAGCTTAGACACCGTTGTATAGTAGGCAAACATGGCAGCCAATTTGCACATAAGCAGCAGTGAAAAGGTTGATCACTTAGTCTTGTTTTACTAGTATTGGTTAAGAGCTAAACATTGACCAGGACACTGAAACTCACGGTTGTTCTGCAATAAAGCGTTATGTGATCTGAACAGGCAGGTGGGGCCTTGTTTTAACATCTCATTCTGATGAAGCATCACTCCCTTACTCCACAAGATGCAGCGATGCTGCCAAGGCCACATTACTTCCCCTGAGGCGGTGACCTTCTCCTCAGACTGCTCTAGTCTTGGTGATGTTGCCCCACAATCGTGTTAGATAGGGAATTTAAGTAGCTTGCTAGGCCACTTCAGAAGGGACGAATAGTCACCCACGTCGGGTTTGACCAGAGTCACATGTAGCCCAGACCAGGTATACACCGCAGGCTTCCTTCCTGATCACAAGCAGAGTGGTCAGTTAAAAAGCGTGAGAAAAGAGCATCAGAGCAAAAGGGCAGGGTAGGGTCTGTTGCCCAATTAAGAGTTTTAGACACTATTACATGTAGCATAAGGAATAAAACAAGTGAATTAGAAGCCCAAAGCCAGCTTAAAAGTATGATGCCATGGCCATCACTGAGACCTGGCTATAAGCTGGGCATAACTGGGAGATAAATATTCCAGGTTATCAGATCTTTAGAAAGGACAGGGAAATTGGAAAAGGAGGCGGAGCAATATTGATAAAGGATACTTTTGCAGCATTAGAAAGAGGGGATATCAGTAAGGGTGAGCAGGCAGTAGAAACTCTGAGTAGAATGGAGGAATAAAAAAGGATGCAAGACTTTGGTGGGAGTGGTCCACAGATCTCCTGACAGCAGTGATGAAGCAGCGGGATACATAAATATGAATATCAGAGGAACTTGTAGCAAAAGCAGAGCGGTTATAATGGGAGACTTTAAATTTCACATTGACTGGGGAAACAGACACCCAAAGGCAGAAAATTTCTTGAGTGTATTTGGGTAGTTTTCTGGAACAATATGTTCTTGAACCAACGAGATTTAATTATCAGTAATAAGCCTGAATTAGTCAAATTCCATATTAGGTTTGAGAGGGAGAAGGTGAGTCACAAACCAAGGTTTTAAGTTTAGGTAAGGCTGACTTTAGAGGGATGAGGCAAGAACTGACAACAGACTGGGCAGAACTATTAATGGATAAAACTATAGATGAGCAGTGGGAGATGTTCAAAAAAGTATTTGGTAGAATACAAGACCTGTACATACCCCCTAAAGGGCAAGGACTCGACTTGTGTAATTAAACAACTTTGGTCAACACGGGAAGTAAGAGATAGTATAAAACTAAGAGAAAGGGTTTATACGAAGGCAAAGAACAGCAGAGATTCCACGGATTGGGAGAGGGATAAAGAGCAGTAAATGGATACAAAGAAAGTGGTAAGAGCTGCAAAAAGGGAATGAGAAAAAGCTTGCGAGGGAAATCAAGGACAACGCTAAAGGGTTTTACAAATATATTAAGAGAGAGGGTGGCTGAGAGAAATGTGGGCTCTAATGACAGACGCAGGTGATACTGTAATTGGAAATCAGGAAATGACAGACTTGCTAAATAATTACTTTATATCGGTCTTCACTGTAGAAGAGGAGGATAAAATACCAGAGATACAAGGAAAACTAAAAATAAATCAAGGGGAGGAACTAACAAGATTCAATATAAGTAAAATGGTGATGGAGAAAATAATGAGACTAAAGAGAGATAAATCTCCAGGATCCGATGGTTTCCCCCCCAGGGGATTAAAAGGTGAGGAAATTGCAGATGCTTTAATCGTGATCTTCCAAAACTCTCTCGATTCAGGCATTGTCCCCTTCGATTGGGAAACTGCCAATGTCACTCCACTGTTTAAGAAGGGTAGGAGAGATAAACCAGGAAATTATTGACCTGTTAGTCCAGCATCAGTTGAGGGGAAATTACTAGAATCTGTTACTTGGAACAGAGTGACTGATAATTTGGACAAATATGAGCCAAGCCTGGATTTGTAAAGGGTAAATCATGTCTAACGAACCTAGTTGAATTATTTTGAGGGGCCATGATGTGGAGATGCCGGTGATGGACTGGGGTTGACAATTGTAAAGAATCTTACAACACCAGGTTATAGTCCAACAATTTTATTTGAAAATCACAAGCTTTCGGAGATTATCTCCTTCGTCAGGTGAGCGTAGGAGTCCCACGCTCACCTGACGAAGGAGATAATCTACGAAAGCTTGTGATTTTCAAATATTTTGAGGGGGGTTGATAAGGGGGTGTCTATGGGTGTTATTTTATGGACTTCCAGAAGACATTCGATAAGGTTCCACATAAGAAACAGTTAACAAAAATGAAAGCACATGGAATTGGAGGCAACCTATTGACATGGGTAGGGAATTGGTTCGGAGCTACCTCCTAACCAGAGAGAGAGTAGGGATATTGGGTATGTACTCAGATTGGCAGGAAGTGACTAGTGGTGTCCCCCAGGGATCTGTACTGGGGCCTCAGCTTTTCACTATATTTATGAATGAAAGAAGAGCCGTATATCTAGGTTTGCTGACGACACTAAATTATGATGTGGAGATGCCGGTGATGGACTGGGGTGGACAAATGTAAGGAGTCTTACAACACCAGGTTATAGTCCAACAGCATTATTTGGAATCACAAGCTTTCGGAGCTTTCCTCCTTCGTCAGGTGAGTGTGGGATTCCATAAATGCACAGCATATATAGTCAGAGAACAATACCTGGTGATTACAGATAATCTTTCCAAATGCCCGTTATCACACCTCGGCATAGATATAATCAAAGCAATCAAAGGAGTGGATGGTGTTCAGACAGAGAAACATTACATCCCAGACTACTGAATACACAAGTGGTCAGAACACGAAGACAGACACAGACAGAGAGAGAATGACCAGTTGTATTAAAAACAGATAACTTTTTTAAAATCTGTTTTTAATACAACTGGTCGTTCTCTCCCTTTCGGGTGTCTCTCTCTCTCTCTCTCTGTGTGTCTGTCTTTGTGTTTTGACCGCTTGTGTATTCAGTAGTCTGGGATGTAATGTTTCTCTGTCTGAACACCATCCACTCCTTTTGATTGCTTTGATTATATCCATGCCGAGGTGTGATAACAGGCATTTGGAAAGATTATCTGTAATCACCAGGCATTGTTCTCTGACTATATATGCTGTGCATTTATGGAATCCTACACTCACCTGACGAAGGAGGAAAGCTCCGAAAGCTTGTGATTCCAAATAAAGCTGTTGGACACTAAGTTAGGTGGCACTGTAAATAGTGTAGATGGGAGCAGAAAGTTACAAAGGGACATTGATAGATTCAGTGAGTGGGCAAAACTGTGGCAGATGGAATTCAATGTGCGGAAGTGTGAGGTCATCCACTTTGGACCTCAAAGATAGATCAGAGTATTTTCTAAATGGTGACAAGCCAGGAACTGTGGAGGAACAGAGAGATTTAGGAAACCAGAAATCACTAAAAGCTAGTGGACAGGTACAAAAAATAATTAAAAAGGCGAATGGAATGTTGGCCTTTATCTCGAGAGGGCTGGAATACAAAGGGGTGGAAGTTTTGCTCCAGTTATATAAAGCTCTGGTTAGACCACATCTGGAGACTGGGTTCAGTTCTGGACACTGCACCTCAGGAAGGATATATTGGCCTTGGAGGGAGTGCAGCCCAGATTCACCAGAATAATACCGGGGCTAAATGGGTTAAATTATGATGACAGGTTAAATAGACTGGGCTCGTATTCTTCATATATAGATTAAGGGGTGATCTAATTGAGATGTTTAAGATGATTAAAGGATTTGAAAGGGTAAAGAGAGAGAAACTATTTCCTCTGGTGGGGAGTCCAGGACAAGGGAGCATAACCTTAAAATTAGAGCTAGGCCGTTTAGGGGTGATGTCAGGAAGCACTTCTTCACACAGAGGGGAGTGGAAATCTGGAACTCTCTCCCCAAAAAAGCTGTCGAGTCTGGGGGTTAACTGAAAATTTCAAAACTGAGATTGATCGATTTTTGTTGGAGCAAAGGCAGGTAAATGGAGTTGAGGTACAGATCAGCCATGATCTAAATCAATGGCAGAATAGGCTCAAGGGGCAGAATAGGCTCAAGGGGCTGAATGGCCGACTCCTCTTCCTATGTTCTTTGATGGACATTAGTGAACCAGTTTGGTTTTTACAACAGCTTTCATGCTCATTTTTCTAATACTAGCCCACAAATTATTTTATTTAATTTCACAAGCTCTGGGTTGCGAGTCAGCTCCATTATCATTAGGATACCATACCCTATCCAACTGGGTTAGACTAGATTAGATAATTATGTCCTGAAACATAACTTGATCCACAACTTCTGACAAGAATAGTACCACTGAGCCACACTGACACTTATGTAATATAAGCTTTCATAAATCCACACATTGAAATCGTATTCTCAAATCTGAATGTTTGTGGAGTACTTGGGGGGGGGGGGGGGTCCGGCCCGAGAGGGGGGGGGGGGGGTCCGGCCCGAGAGGGGGGGGGGGGGGGTCCGGCCCGAGAGGGGGGGGGGGGGGGTCCGGCCCGAGAGGGGGGGGGGGGGGTCCGGCCCGAGAGGGGGGGGGGGGGGGTCCGGCCCGAGAGGGGGGGGGGGGGGGTCCGGCCCGAGAGGGGGGGGGGGGGGGTCGGCCCGAGAGGGGGGGGGGGGGGGGTCCGGCCCGAGAGGGGGGGGGGGGGGGGTCCGGCCCGAGAGGGGGGGGGGGGGGGTCCGGCCCGAGAGGGGGGGGGGGGGGGTCCGGCCCGAGAGGGGGGGGGGGGGGGTCCGGCCCGAGAGGGGGGGGGGGGGGGGTCCGGCCCGAGAGGGGGGGGGGGGGGGTCCGGCCCGAGAGGGGGGGGGTCCGGCCCGAAGGGGGGGGGGGGGTCCGGCCCGAGAGGGGGGGGGGGGGGGTCCGGCCCGAGAGGGGGGGGGGGGGGTCCGGCCCGAGAGGGGGGGGGGGGGGGTCCGGCCCGAGAGGGGGGGGGGGGGGGGTCCGGCCCGAGAGGGGGGGGGGGGGTCCGGCCCGAGAGGGGGGGGGGTCCGGCCCGAGAGGGGGGGGGGGGGGGGGTCCGGCCGCGAGAGGGGGGGGGGGGGGGGGGGTCCGGCCCGAGAGGGGGGGGGGGGTCCGGCCCGAGGAGGGGGGGGGGGGGGTCCGGCCCGAGAGGGGGGGGGGGGGGGGTCCGGCCCGAGAGGGGGGGGGGGGGGTCCGGCCCGAGAGGGGGGGGGGGGGGGTCCGGCCCGAGAGGGGGGGGGGGGGTCCGGCCCGAGAGGGGGGGGGGGGGGTCCGGCCCCGAGAGGGGGGGGGGGGGGGGTCCGGCCCGAGAGGGGGGGGGGGGGGGGTCCGGCCCGAGAGGGGGGGGGGGGGGGGGGGTCCGGCCCGAGAGGGGGGGGGGGGGGGTCCGGCCCGAGAGGGGGGGGGGGGGGTCCGGCCGAGAGGGGGGGGGGGGGTCCGGCCCGAGAGGGGGGGGGGGGGGTCCGGCCCGAGAGGGGGGGGGGGGGTCCGGCCCGAGAGGGGGGGGGGGGGGTCCGGCCCGAGAGGGGGGGGGGGGGTCCGGCCCGAGAGGGGGGGGGGGGGTCCGGCCCGAGAGGGGGGGGGGGGGGGGGTCCGGCCCGAGAGGGGGGGGGGGGGGTCCGGCCCGAGAGGGGGGGGGGGGGGGGGGGGGTCCGGCCCGAGAGGGGGGGGGGGGGGGTCCGGCCCGAGAAGGGGGGGGGGGGGGTCCGGCCCGAGAAGGGGGGGGGGGGTCCGGCCCGAGAAGGGGGGGGGGGGGGGTCCGGCCCGAGAAGGGGGGGGGGGTCCGGCCCGAGAAGGGGGGGGGGGGTCCGGCCCGAGAAGGGGGGGGGGGGGTCCGGCCCGAGAAGGGGGGGGGGGGTCCGGCCCGAGAAGGGGGGGGGGGGGGTCCGGGCCCGAGAAGGGGGGGGGGGGGGTCCGGCCCGAGAGGCGGCGGCGGGGGGGGGGGGGGTCCGGGCCGGGGCCGTACCTATGATGATGGCGGTGTCGAGCCGGTGCAGCTGGCGATGAGCCTGCCCGAGCCCGGTAGAATGGGCAGGCCTCTCCGCTGCTGCTCCCTCTCTTGGATGAACGCATGGTCGCGCCTCTGGTCGCACAGTGAGGCTTTAAACTTCTTGGCCGGAGGAGGCCGGGGGCTCCATCGGGTCAACGCAGCCACGAGTCCGGGCCGCCGCTCGAAATCCAACACGAGCAGGCCCGGCCGGAGAGTCCCGCTCAATCACGTCATCAGAGCGCGACCACCCGAGCACACCCGGAAATACCCGAGCTCTCCCCGGAAATACCCGAGCTCTCCCGGAAATACCCGAGCTCTCCCGGAAATACCCGAGCTCTCCCGGAAATAGAGCTCAACGATCTGACACCGCCGAATCGCACACGGAGGAAAAATAACAAAATCAATGTGACTCCGAGAGGGTGAGTTTCTGGAGTGAAAAACGAGTGGTTAACGAGCGTCGTCCCGATGGTTACTGGGCATTGTCCCCATGGTTACCGAGCATTGTCCCCATGGTTACCGAGCATTGTCCCCATGGTTACCGAGCATTGTCCCCATGGTTACCGAGCATTGTCCCCATGGTTACCGAGCATTGTCCCCATGGTTACCGAAGAAGCCTGTGGATGGTGCACACTGCAGCCACAGTGCGCCGGTGGTGAAGGGAGTGAATGTTTAGGGTGGTGGATGGGGTGCCAATCAAACGGGCTGCTTTGTCCTGGATGGTGTCGAGCTTCTTGAGTGTTGTTGGAGCTGCACTCATCCAGGCAAGTGGAGAGTATTCCATCACACTCCTGACTTGTGCCTTGTAGATGGTGGAAAGGCTTTGAGGAGTCAGGAGGTGAGTCACTCGCCACAGAATCCCCAGCCTCTGACCTGCTCTCGTAGCCACAGTATTTATATGGCTGGTCCAGTTGAGTTTCTGGTCAATGGTGACCCCCAGGACGTTGATGGTGGGGGATTCGGCGATGGTAATGCCGTTGAATGTTAAGGGGAGGTGGTTAGACTCTCTCTTGTTGGAGATGGTCATTGCCTGGCACTTATCTGGCGTGAATGTTACTTGCCACTTGTGAGCCCAAGCCTGGATGTTGTCCAGGTCTTGCTGCATGCGGGCACGGACTGCTTCATTATCTGAGGGGTTGCGAATGGAACTGAACACTGTGCAATCATCAGTGAACATCCCCATTTCTGACCTTATGACGGAGGGAAGGTCATTGATGAAGCAGCTGAAGATGGTTGGGCCTAGGACACTGCCCTGAGGAACTCCTGCAGCAATGTCCTGGGGCTGAGATCATCGGCCTCCAACAACCACTACCATCTTCCTTTGTGCTAGGTATGACTCCAGCCACTGGAGAGTTTTCCCCCTGATTCCCATTGACTTCAATTTTACTTGCGCTCCTTGGTGCCACACTCGGTCAAATGCTGCCTTGATGTCAAGGGCAGTCACTCTCACCTCACCTCTGCAATTCAGCTCTTTTGTCCATGTTTGGACCAAGGCTGTAATGAGGTCTGGAGCCGAGTGGTCCTGGCGGAACCCAAACTGAGCATCGGTGAGCAGGTTATTGGTGAGTAAGTGCCGCTTGATGGCACTGTCGACGACACCTTCCATCACTTTGCTGATGATTGAGAGTAGACTGATGGGGCGGTAATTGGCCGGATTGGATTTGTCCTGCTTTTTGTGGACAGGACATACCTGGGCAATTTTCCACATTGTCGGGTAGATGCCAGTGTTGTAGCTGTACTGGAACAGCTTGGCTAGAGGCGCAGCACATTCTGGAGCACAAGTTTTTAGCATTACAGCCGGGATGTTGTCGGGGCCCATAGCCTTTGCTGTATCCAGTGCACTCAGCCATTTCTTGATATCACATGGAGTGAATCGAATTGGCTGAAGACTGGCTTCTGTGATGGTGGGGATATCGGGAGGAGGCCGAGATGGATCGTCCACTCGGCACTTCTGGCTGAGGACGGTTGCAAATGCTTCAGCCTTGTCTTTTGCACTCACGTGCTGGACACCGCCATCATTGAGGATGGGGATGTTTACAGATCCTCCTCCTCCCATTAGTTGTTTAATTGTCCACCACCATTCATAACTGGATGTGGCAGGACTGCAGAGCTTTGATCTGATCCGTTGGTTGTGGAATCGCTTAGCTCTGTCTATAGCATGTTGCTTCCGCTGTTTAGCATGCATGTAGTCCTGAGTTGTAGCTTCATCAGGTTGGCACCTAAATTTTTGGTACGCCTGGTGCTGCTCCTGGCATGCTCTTCTACACTCCTCATTGAACCAGGGTTGATCCCCTGGCTTGTTGCTAATGGTAGAGTGAGAACCAGGGTTGATCCCCTGGCTTGTTGCTAATGGTAGAGTGAGGAATATGCCGGGCCATGAGGTTACAGATTGTGCTGGAATACAATTCTGCTGCTGCTGATGGCCCACAGCGCCTCATGGATGCCCAGTTTTGAGCTGCTAGGTCGGTTCTGAATCTATCCCATTTAGCACGGTGGTAGTGCCACACAACACGTTGGATGGTGTCCTCAGTGCGAAGACGGGACTTTATCTCCATGAGGACTGTGCGGTGGTCACTCCTACCAATACGGTCATGGACAGATGCATCTGCGACAGGTAGATTGGTGAGGACGAGGTCAAGTAAGTTTTACCCTCGTGTTGGTTCCCTCACCACCTGTCGCAGGCCCAGTCTGGCAGCTATGTCCTTCAGGACTCGGCCAGCTCGGTCAGTAGTGGTGCTACCGAGCCACCCTTGGTGATGGGTATTGAAGTCCCCCACCCAGAGTACATTCTGTGCCCTTGCTACCCTCAGTGCTTCCTCCAAGTGGTGTTCAACATGGAGGAGGACTGATTCATCAGCTGAGGGAGGACGGTAGGTGGTAATCAGCAGGAGGTTTCCTTGCCCATGTTTGACCTGATGCCATGAGATTTCATGGGGTCCAGAGTCAATGTTGAGGACTCCCAGGGCCACTCCCTCCTGACTGTATATCACTGTACCGCCACCTCTGGTGGGTCTGTCCTGCCGGTGGGACAGGACATACCCAGGGATGGTGATGGAAGAGTCTGGGACGTTGGCTGAAAGGTATGATTCTGTGAGTATGGCTATGTCAGGCTGTTGCTTGACTAGTCTGTGGGACAGCTCTCCCAATTTTGGCACAAGTCCCCAGATGTTAGTGAGAAGGACTTTGCAGGGTCGACTGGGCTTGGTTTGCCGTTATCGTGTCCGGTGCCTAGTGGTCCGATGCTGGGTGGTTCGTCCGGTTTTATTCTTATTATGACATTTTTTTTTAGCAAGATTGTACAACTGAGTGGCTTGCTAGGGCATTTCAGAGGGCAATTAAGAATTAACCACATTGCTGTGGGTCAGGAGTGTGATGAAATACTCTCCACTTGCCTGGATGAGTGCAGCTCCAACAAAACTCAAGAAGCTCGACACCAGCAGTCCACTTGATTGGCACCCCATCCACTACCCTAAACATACACTCCCTTCACCACCAGCACACCATGGCTGCAGTGTGTACTGTCTGACAGGATGCACTGCAGCAACTCACCAAGGCTTCTTCGACAGCACCTCCCAAACCTTGACCTCTACTACCTACAAGGACAAGGGCAGCAAGCAAATGGGAACACCACCTGCACGTTCCCCTCCAACTCACACACCATCCCGACTTGGAAATATATCGCCTTTCCTTCATCGTCGCTGGGTCAAAATCCTGGAACTCCCTTCCTAACAGCACTGTGGGAGAACAGTGACATGGGAGAACACGGACTGCAGCGGTTCAAGAAGGCGGCTCATCACTAACTCAAGGGCAATTAGGGAAGGGCAATAAATGCCAGCCTCGCCAGTGATGCCCACATCCCATGAACGAATTAAATATAAAAAGATTTTTGGGTTCCCTTTTATATTACCCACTAATCTTTTCTCATATTGTCTCTTTGCCCGTCTTATATCCTTTTTCAATTTCCCCCTGCACTCTCTGTATTCTGCCTGGTTTACGACCGTATTCAGTACCTGACATTTGTCAGAAACCTCCTTTTCCTGTTTTATTTTAACCTCTATTTCCTTTCCCATCCAGGGAGCTCTAGCTTTGGATGTCCCATTGCTCATTTACTGTTTTCCTGGCCAATCTTTGTTCCCAGTCCACCTGTGCTTGATCCCTTCTCAATTCACTGAAATTGCCTCTCTTCAGCTGGGTATTTTCACCTTTGATTTTTCTTTGTCCCTTTCCATAACTACTTTAAATCCAATTATATTATGATCACTATTACCCAGATGTTCTCCCACTGAAACACACTCCACTTGCTTTACTTCATTCCTCAGAACTAGATCCAGCACTGCTTCCTCCCTCGTTGGGCTAGAAACATACTGATTAAAAAAGTTCTCCTGTACACATTTTAGGAATTCTTCACCTTCCTTACCCTTTACACTGTTTTTTCCCCAGTCTACGTTCGGATAATTGAACCCTACATTACAGGCAGAAAACCTGGAAGATAGATTATGAAAATAAATTAGCAAAAAATATAAAAAGATAGCAAGAGTTTCTACAGTTATATAAAAAGAAAAAGGGTGGCTAAGGCAAAAGTAGGTCCCTTAGAGGATGAGACCGGGAAATTAATGGTGGGAAACATGGAGATGGCAAAAATGCTGAACAAATATTTTGTTTCAGTCTTTACGGTAGAGGACACTAAAAATATCCCAACACTGGACAAACAGGGGGCTCTAGGGGGGGGGGAGGAGCTAAATACGATTAAAATCACTAAGGAATTGGTATTCAGTAAATTAGTGGGACTCAAGGCAGATAAATCCCCTGGACCTGATGGCTTACATCCTAGGGTCTTGAGGGAAGTGGCAGTAGGGATTGTGGATGCTTTGGTAATAATTTTCCAAAATTCTCTGGATTCGGCAAAGGTCCCGGCAGATTGGAAACCTGCTAATGTAACACCCTTATTTAAAAAGGGTAGTAGGCAGAAGGCTGGAAATTATAGACCAGTTAGCCTAACATCTGTGGTGGGTAAAATTTTGGAGTCTATTACTAAGGAGACAGTAGCGGAACATTTGGATAAACATAATTTAATAGGACAAAGTCAGCATGGCTTTACGAAGTGGAAGTCATGTCTGACAAATTTGCTTGAGTTCTTTGAGGACATAACATACAGGGTGGATAAAGGGGAACCAGTGGACGTAGTGTATTTAGACTTCCAGAAGGCATTCGACAAGGTGCCACATAAAAGATTATTGCTCAAGATAAAGAATCACTGGATTGGGGGTAATATTCTGGCATGGGTGGAGGATTGGTAATCTAACAGGAAGCAGAGAGTTGGGATAAATGGTTCATTCTCGGACTGGCAACCAGTAACCAGTGGTGTTCCGCAGAGGTCGGTGCTGGGTCCCCAACTCTTTACAATCTATATTAACGATTTGGAGGAGGAGACCGAGTGTAACAGTTTGCAGATGATATAAAGATGGGAGGGAAAGTAGAGAGTGAGGAGGACATAAAAAACCTGCAAGGGGATATAGACAGGCTGGGTGAGTGGGCAGAGATTTGGCAGATGCAATACAATATTGGAAAATGTGAGGTTATGCACTTTGGCAGGAAAAATCAGAGAGCAAGTTATTATCTTAATGGCAAGAAACTGGAAAGTACTGCAGTACAAAGGGATCTGGGGGTCCTAGTGCAAGAAAATCAAAAGGTTAGTATGCAGGTGCAGCAGGTGATCAAGAAGGCCAACGGAATGTTGGCTTTTATTGCCAAGGGGATAGAATATAAAAACAGGGAGGTATTGCTGCAGTTATATAATTGTAAACAATTTTACAACACCAAGTTATAGTCCAGCAATTTTATTTTAAATTCACAAGCTTTCGGAGGCTTCCTCCTTCCTCAGGTGAACGAAATGAAATCCTCGAAATGAAATCGCATTTATAATTCACAGAACAATGCTTGGTGATTACAGACAGTTTTTTCAACTGCACACTGATTGCCTTGGCAACGGGCAGTTGAAAAAACTGTCTGTAATCACCAAGCATTGTTCTGTGAATTATAAATGCGATTTCATTTCGAGGATTTCATTTCGTTCACCTGAGGAAGGAGGAAGCCTCCGAAAGCTTGTGAATTTAAAATAAAATTGCTGGACTATAACTTGGTGTTGTAAAATTGTTTACAATTGTCAACCCCAGTCCATCACCGGCATCTCCACATCGCAGTTATATAAGGTATTGGTGAGACTGCACCTGGAATACTGCATACAGTTTTGGTCTCCATACTTAAGAAAAGACATACTTGCTCTCGAGGCAGTACAAAGAAGGTTCACTCGGTTAATCCCGGGGATGAGGGGCGGACATATGAGGAGAGGTTGAGTAGATTGGGACTCTACTCATTGGAGTTCAGAAGAATGAGAGGCGATCTTATTGAAACATATAAGATTGTGAAGGGGCTTGATCGGGTGGATGCGGTAAGGATGTTCCCAAGGATGGGTAAGACTAGAACTAGGGGGCATAATCTTAGAATAAGGGGCTGCTTTTTCAAAACTGAGATGAGGAGAAACTTCTTCACTCAGATGGTGGTAGGTCTGTGGAATTTGCTGCCCCAGGAAGCTGTGGAAGCTACATCATTAAATAAATTTAAAACAGAAATAGACAGTTTCCTAGAAGTAAAGGGAATTAGGGGTTACGGGGAGCGGGCAGGAAATTGGACATGAATTTAGATTTGAGGTTAGGATCAGATCAGCCATGATCTTATTGAATGGCGGAGCAGGCTCGAGGGGCCGATTGGCCTACTCCTGCTCCTATTTCTTATGTTCTTATTTTGTAAGGCACAAAAACCCAACAGGAAAAGTGGTCCAACCGTGGCCAACAAGAGAAATTAAAGATAGTATTAAATTAAAGAAAGAGGCATATAAAGTTGCCAGAAAAAGCAGTAAGCCTGAGGATGGGGAACATTTTAGAATTCAGCAAAGGAGGACCAAGAAATTGATAAAGAAAGGGAAAATAAACTATGAGTAAATTAGCGAGAAACATAAAAACAGACTGTAAAAGCTTCTTTAGGTTTGTAAAAAGGAAAAGACTGGCAAAGGCAAATGTGGATCCCTTACAGACAGAGAGGGGAGAATTTATAATGGGAATAAGGAAATGGTAGAGAAATTAATATTTTGTGTCTGTCTTCATGGAAGAAGTGACAAAAAACCTCCCAGAAATACTAGAGAACCAAAGGTCTGGCGAGAATGAGGAACTGAAGGAAATTAGTATTAGTAAAAAAAATAGTACCAGAGAAATTAATGGGACTGAAAGTCGATAAATCCCAAGGACCTGATGATCTATATCCCAGAGTTTTGAAAGAGGTGGCTATAGTGGATGCATTGGTTGTCATCTTCCAAAATTCTATAGATTCTGGAATGGTTCCTGCAGATTGGAGGGTGGCAAATGTAACCCCACTACTTAAGAAAGGAGGGAGAGAGAAAACAGGGAACTACAGACCTGTTAGCCTGACATCAGTAGTAGGGAAAATGCTAGAATCTATTATAAAGGATGTGATAACAGGACACTTAGAAAATAATAATAGGATTTGGCAGAGTCAACATAGATTTATGAAAGGGAAATCATGTTTGACAAACCTATCCAGCAGAGGAGACAGAGGGGCCGAGCCGAGCGGAGGGAGCGTCCGATAAAAGGCGGGATTTCAGAGCGCTGAGAACAGCTGAGAGGAGCCGAGCGGAGCTGCGACCGAGTTCGAAGTGACGTCAGGAATCAGAAAGGGACGCGACACAGGGGAGGCACCTGATTGGTGAGTAGGTTCAGGTGAGTATTTCTACTTATCTACAGTAACTAAAGTAAAAAGAAAGGGAAAGTCTTCAGGTCTAAAAGGAAGTAGCGTTTATTTTTTAGTGAATCAAGGTCCCTAGTGTAGTTAGCATTCTCTAAATTAAGAACAATTTAAAGGAGTAAACTCCTTAAAGGGAGTGGTAAGTAGTTTTTCTTTCCTTTTTTTTCTCTTGACATTGTAGTTGTTGTTAAGCTAACTTAAGGGTTAAGTCATGGCAGGAGATCCCACAGCCGTGTCATGTTCCTCTTGTGGGATGTGGGAATTCAGGGATCCTTCCTGTATCCCTGATTCCTTCACCTGCGGGAAGTGTGTCCAGCTGCAGCTATTGTTTGACCGCTTGACGGCTCTGGAGCTGCGGATGGACTCACTTTGGAGCATCCGCGATGCTGAGAAAGTCGTGGATAGCACGATCAGTGAGTTGGTCACACCGCAGATAAAAATTACTGAGGGAGATAGTGAATGGGTGACCAACAGACAGAGGAAGAGTAGGAAGGCAGTGCAGGGGTCCCCTGCGGTCATCTCCCTCCAAAACAGGTATACCGTTTTGGATACTGTTGGGGGAGATGGCTCACCAGGGGAAGGTGGCAGTGGCCAGGTTCATGGCACCGTGGCTGGCTCTGCTGCACAGGAGGGCAGGAAAAAGAGTGGCAGAGCTATAGTGATAGGGGACTCGATTGTAAGGGGAATAGACAGGCGTTTCTGCGGACGCAACCGAGACTCCAGGATGGTATGTTGCCTCCCTGGTGCAAGGGTCAAGGATGTCTCGGAGCGGCTGCAGGACATTCTGGAGGGGGAGGGTGAACAGCCAGTTGTCGTGGTGCATATAGGCACCAACGATATAGGTAAAAAACAGGATGAGGTCCTACAAGCTGAATTTAGGGAGTTAGGAGTTAAACTAAAGAGTAGGACCTCAAGGGTAGTAATCTCAGGATTGCTACCAGTGCCACGGGCTGGTCAGAATAGGAATGACAGGATAGCGAGGATGAATACGTGGCTTGAGAGATGGTGCAAGAGGGAGGGATTCAAATTCCTGGGACATTGGAACCGGTTCTGGGGGAGGTGGGACCAGTACAAATTGGACGGTCTGCATCTGGGCGGGACTGGAACCAATGTCCTAGGGGGAGTGTTTGCTAGTGCTGTTGGGAAGGGTTTAAACTAATATGGCAGGGGGATGGGAACCGATGCAGGAAGTCAGTGGGAAATAAAGTGGTGACAGAAACAAAAGGCAGTAAGGGAGAGTGTACAGAACATGACCGGACAGATGGTCTGAGAAAGCAGGGCAAAGACCAAGGGAAGTCTAGATTAAACTGCATTTATTTCAATGCAAGAAGTCTGATGGGCAAGGCAGAAGAACTCAGGGCATGGATGGGTACATGGGACTGGGATGTTATAGCTATTACTGAAACATGGCTAAGGGAGGGGCAGGACTGGCAGCTCAATGTTCCAGGGTATAGGAAAGATAGAGCAGGAGGTAAGAGAGGAGGGGGAGTTGCGTTCTTGATTAGGGAGAACATCACGGCAGTAGTGAGAGGGGATATATCCGAGAGTTTGCCCACTGAGTCTATGTGGGTAGAACTGAAAAATAAGAAGGGGGAGATCACTTTGATAGGATTGTACTACAGACCCCCAAATAGTCAACGGGAAATTGAGGAGCAAATATGTAAGGACAGCTGCAAGAAAAATAGGGTGGTAATAGTAGGGGACTTTAACTTTCCCAACATTGACTGGGACAGCCATAGCATTAGGGGCTTGGATGGAGAGAAATTTGTTGAGTGTATTCAGGAGGAATTTCTCATTCAGTATGTGGATGGCCCGACTAGAGAGGGGGCAAAACTTGACCTCCTCTTGGGAAATAAGGAAGGGCAGGTGACAGAAGTGTTAGTGAGGGATCACTTTGGGACCAGTGATCATAATTCCATTAGTTTTAAGATAGCTATGGAGAAGGATAGGTCTGGCCCAAAAGTTAAAATTCTAAATTGGGGAAAGGCCAATTTTGATGGTATTAGACAGGAACTTTCAGAAGTTGATTGGGAGAGTCTGTTGGCAGGCAAAGGGACGTCTGGTAAGTGGGAGGCTTTCAAAAGTGTGTTAACCAGGGTTCAGGGTAAGCATATTCCTTATAAAGTGAAGGGCAAGGCTGGTAGAAGTAGGGAACCTTGGATGACTCGGGAGATTGAGGCCCTAGTCAAAAAGAAGAAGGAGGCATATGACATGCATAGGCAGCTGGGATCAAGTGGATCCCTTGAAGAGTATAGAGATTGCCGGAGTAGAGTTAAGAGAGAAATCAGGAGGGCAAAAAGGGGACATGAGATTGCTTTGGCAGATAAGGCAAAGGAGAATCCAAAGAGCTTCTACAAATACATAAAGGGCAAAAGAGTAACTAGGGAGAGAGTAGGGCCTCTTAAGGATCAACAAGGTCATCTATGTGCGGAACCACAAGAGATGGGTGAGATCCTGAATGAATATTTCACATCGGTATTTACGGTTGAGAAAGGCATGGATGTTAGGGAACTTGGGGAAATAAATAGTGATGTCTTGAGGAGTGTACATATTACAGAGAGGGAGGTGCTGGAAGTCTTAACGCGCATCAAGGTAGATAAATCTCCGGGACCTGATGAAATGTATCCCAGGACGTTATGGGAGGTTAGGGAGGAAATTGCGGGTCCCCTAGCAGAGATATTTGAATCATCCACCGCTACAGGTGAGGTGCCTGAAGATTGGAGGGTAGCAAATGTTGTGCCTTTGTTTAAGAAGGGCGGCAGGGAAAAGCCTGGGAACTACAGACCAGTGAGCCTGACATCTGTAGTGGGTAAGTTGTTAGAGGGTATTCTGAGGGACAGGATCTACAGGCATTTGGAGAGGCAGGGACTAATTAGGAACAGTCAGCATGGTTTTGTGAGAGGAAAATCATGTCTCACGAATTTGATTGAGTTTTTTGAAGGGGTAACCAAGAAGATAGATGAGGGCTGTGCAGTGGACGTGGTCTACATGGACTTCAGCAAAGCCTTTGACAAGGTACCGCATGGTAGGTTGTTGCATAAGGTTAAATCTCATGGGATCCAAGGTGAGGTAGCCAATTGGATACAAAATTGGCTTGACGACAGAAGACAGAGGGTGGTTGCAGAGGGTTGTTTTTCAAACTGGATGCCTGTGTCCAGCGGTGTGCCTCAGGGATCGGTGCTGGGTCCGCTGTTATTTGTTATTTATATTAATGATTTGGATGAGAATTTAGGAGGCATGGTTAGTAAGTTTGCAGATGACACCAAGATTGGTGGCATTGTGGACAGTGAAGAAGGTTATCTAGGATTGCAACGGGATCTTGATAAATTGGGCCAGTGGGCCGATGAATGGCAGATGGAGTTTAATTTAGATAAATGTGAGGTGATGCATTTTGGTAGATCGAATCGGGCCAGGACCTACTCCGTTAATGGTAGGGCGTTGGGGAGAGTTATAGAACAAAGAGATCTAGGAGTACAGATTCATAGCTCCTTGAAAGTGGAGTCACAGGTGGATAGGGTGGTGAAGAAGGCATTCGGCATGCTTGGTTTCATTGGTCAGAACATTGAATGCAGGAGTTGGGATGTCTTGTTGAAGTTGTACAGGGCATTGGTGAGGCCCTGTACTGGAGTACTGTGTACAGTTCTGGTCACCCTATTATAGAAAGGATATTATTAAACTAGAAAGAGTGCAGAAAAGATTTACTAGGATGCTACCGGGACTTGATGGTTTGACTTACAGGGAGAGGTTAGACAGACTGGGACTTTTTTCCCTGGAGAGTATGAGGTTAAGGGGTGATCTTATAGAAGTCTATAAAATAATGAGGGGCATAGATAAGGTCGATAGTCAAAATCTTTTCCCAAAGGTACGGGAGTCTATAACGAGGGGGCATAGATTTAAGGTGAGAGGGGAGAGATACAAAAGGGTCCAGAGGGGCAATTTTTTCACTCAAAGGGTGGTGAGTGTCTGGAACGAGCTGCCAGAGGCAGTAGTAGAGGCGGGTACAATTTTGTCTTTTAAAAAGCATTTGGACAGTTACATGGGTAAGATGGGTATAGAGGGATATGGGCCAAGTGCAGGCAATTGGGACTAGCTTAGTGGTATAAACTGGGCGACATGGACATGTTGGGCCAAAGGGCCTGTTTCCATGTTGTAACTTCTATGATTCTATTGGAGTTCTTTGAGGATGTAACTAGTAGAATGGATAAGGGGGAACCAGTAGATGTGGTGTATTTGGATTTTCAGAAGGCTTTCGATAAGGTCCCACACAGGTTGGTGAACAAAGTTAGAGCACATGGAATTGGGGGTAATATACTGGCATGGATTGAGAATTGGTTAACAGACAGAAAACAGAGAGTAGGAATAAACGGGTCTTTTTCAGGTTGGCAGACTGTGACCAGTGGGGTACCACAGGGATTGGTGCTTGGGCCCCAGCTATTCACAATATATATCAATGATTTGGATGAGGGGACCAAATGTAATATTTCCAAGTTTGCTGCTGACACAAAACTAGGTGGGAATGTGAGCTGTGAAGAGGATGCAAAGAGGCTTCAAGAGGATATAGACAGGCTAAGTGAGTGGGTGTGAAGTTATCCACTTTGGTGGGAAAAACAGAAATGCAGAGTATTTTTTAAAATGTTGAGAGATTGGGAAATGTTGATGTTCAAAGGGACCTGGGTGTCCTTGTACATGAGTCACTGAAAGCTAACATGCAGGTGCAGCAAGCAATTAGGAAGGTAAATGGTATGTTGGCCTTTATTACAAGAGGATTTGAATACAGGAGTAAAGATGTCTTACTGCAATTATATAGGGCCTTGGTGAGACCACACCTGGAGTATTGTGTACAATTTTGGTCTCCTTACCTAAGAAAGGATATACTTGCTATAGAGGGAGTGCAACAAAGGTTCACCAGACTGATTCCTGGGATGGTGGGATTGTCGTATGAGGAGAGATTGAGTAGACTAGGCCTGTATTCTCTGGAGTTTAGAAGAATGAGAGGTGATCTCATTGAAACATACAAAATTTTTTACAGGGCTCGACAGGGCAGATGCAGGGAGGATGTTTCCCCAGGGGTCACAGTCTCAGAATAAGGGGTCGGCCATTTAGGACTGAGATGAGGAGAAATTTCTTCACTCAGACGGTGGTGAATCTTTGGAATTCTCTACCCCAGAGAGCTCAGACATTCAAAACAGAGATCGATAGATTTCTAGATATTAAAGGCATCAAGGGACTATGGGGATAGTGCAGGAAAATATCGTTGAGGTAGATGATCAGCCATGGTATTGTTGAATGGCGGAGCAGGCTCGAGGGGCTGGATGGCCGACTCCTGCTCCTATTTCTTATGTTCTTATTACTGCTGTATTATTTTTACATTTCTCTGTAATTTGTCTCTAGATTTGCTCCTCTATATCCTTCTCACTATTTGGGGGTCTATAATAAACACCCAGCAATGTAACAGCTCCTTTTCTGTTCCTCAAATCTAAACAAAGTTTCAGACTTGGAACCCTCCACTATATTGTCCCTCTGTAGAACTGTAATCTTATCCTTGATCAATACTGTCACCGCACCCCCCCCACCGCCTGCCTCCCCACTTCCTGTCTTTTTTCCTTCCCTGTCCCTCCTGAATACACTGTAGCCAGGAATGTTTAGTTCCCATTCCTGCCCATGTTTAAGCCAGGTCTCCGTTATAGCCACTATATCATAACCCCATGTGGCAACTTGCGCCTTTAGCTCGACAAACCTTATTTGGAACTCCTTGTATGAACACTCATGCACTCCCTCACCATCTTGTCTGCTTTGCTTTTCTCTTCCATCTAATTCCTGCTCTTTCTATACTATTCTTTGTTCTGTTGCTGTTTGTCCCTGCTTGTTTTCTCTGCACCTTGTCTCTCCTCTCTGCTGCGTCCTGGTTCCCCATACCCAGCCAAATTAGTTTAAACCCTCCCCAACAACACTAGTTAAGCTCCCCGCGAGGACATTGGTCCCAGCCTTGTTCATGTACAACCCGTCCATCTTGTACAGGTTCCTCTTGCCCCAGAACTGGTCCCATTGCCCAGGAATCTGAAGCCCTCCCTCTTGCACCATTTCTCCAGCCACGCCTTAACTTGCACTATCTCCCTGCTGCTGTACTCACCAACATGTGACATTGGGAGTAATCCAGAGATTACCACTTTTCCCGAGCTCCTGAAACTCTGCCTGTAGGACCTCAACCCTTCTACCTATATCATTGGTTCCCACATGGACAACTTCTGGCAGCTCCCCTTCCTCTCGCAAAATGTCCTGCACCCAGTGACATCCTTCCTTCCAGGGAGGCAACACACCATTCGGGACGCACGTCTGTGACTGCAGAAATGCGTGTCTATCCCCCTATCGAATCCCCGATAACTGCATTTCTACACTTGTGCCCCCCTGTGCAGCCGAGTGTCCCATGGTGCCGTGCATTTGCTTCTGACTGCACTCCCCCGAGGTGTCAACACCTTCACTTGATATTCAACATCCAATTTGTGAATGCTACACTCTATCCCTCCCTCCCCCCCTCTTCCCCCATCTCTCTCTGTCCCCGACTCCTTCCCCTGATCTCCCTCCCCCTCCTGATATTCAAGAATATGTGAATGCCACACTCCCACTGTTCCTCCGAGTCTGTCACCATCACCAACCCCAGCCCCCCGCTCTCTCCCTCCCCCCATCTCCCCATCGCTTACTGTCTCCTCCCCCCCCCAGCTCCTCTCCCTCCTGCTCTCTCACCCCTCGCTCCCCAACCCCCCCCCTCCTCCTCCCCCCCCAGCTCCTCTCCCTCCTGCTCTCTCACCCCTCGCTCCCCAACCCCCCCTCCTCCTCCCCCCCCCCAGCTCCTCTCCCTCCTGCTCTCTCACCCCTCGCTCCCCAACCCCACCCCCACCCCCCCAAACAGCGAGCTCGGCACCTTCCAGAAAATTCTTCAAGCCACCAACCGCTAACACGATTTTGAACCAATCGGCGAACGCGTAAGCGGCCGTGAGATGATTGACAAGGGCTCTGACCATACAGCTGTCGAGTGATGATCGTCCAACCAATGATAGCGGGGGGACGGGATCGGGGCGGTGCTGCAATCAGATTAGGTTGTGCAGTGCGCGTGTGATTGACGTGCGGATCGACCATTCACAGAGGTGGATCCGGGCAGCGCAGCCAATGGGCGGGGCCGGCACGCCGGGGTTGGGTTGCGGGGGAGGGCGGTTAGGCGCGTGCGTGTGTCGGGGGTTTAGTTCGGCGGCGGTGGTCGGGCGTTCGGACGGTGCGATGTCTGCGATCAAAGCTTTAAACCCGAAAGCAGAGGTAGCCAGGGCCCAGGCCGCTCTGGCTGTCAATATAACTGCGGCTCGGGGGCTGCAGGATGTGCTGAGGACCAACCTGGGCCCGAAGGGCACCATGAAAATGTGAGAACCGGCGGCAAGGGGCTTGCGGCCTAGTGTGAGGGATGAGGCGGCGGTGGGGGAGGGGCCGGCGGTTTTCCCGGGGCCGGGTGGTGGGCGAGGGGCCGGCGGTTTTCCCGGGGCCGGGCGGCGGGCGAGGGGCCTGCGGTTTTCCCGGGCGGCGGGCGAGGGGCCGGCGGTTTTCCCGGGGCCGGGCGGCGGGCGAGGGGCCGGCGGTTTTCGGTTGAATTCTAAAGCGGCGCCATTGGGCGCTGTGAGTCAGCCTGACTCAGTTGTCTCCCCTCAGTGTTCTCGGCCGCATGTTCCAGACCCACATCAGGGGCCGGAGCGTGTAATCCAGGCGGACGCTCAGCGCAGGACCGTCAGAGGTGCGTCTTTCTGACCAGATATTATATCGAGGCCTGTCTGCCCACTGGGGTGGACCTAAAAGATGGCACGGTATTTGAAGCAGACTAGGGGAGTTCTCGTGTCCTGGCCAACACTTATCCCACAGATTACCAGGTAATTTTGTAGTTTGGGGACCTTGTTTATGCAAATTTGCTACCTAGTTTAGTAATAAAAAGAAGTGACTCATGTGGTTTGGGTTCTTCATTTTTTGACAATGTTAGTGTTCTAAGTCATAATTTTGTAGTGCCAATCTGAATCTAACAACAATCTTGATGTCTAAACAGACGCTAGTTTTTTTAAAAAAATGATACTCCTGTGTAAATGAGAATTGGCGATCTGAGGAGCAGTGCAGATGGTCATGGGGAAATTTGAAACAGTCCATGGGTTTCATTTTGAGGCAATTAACTTTATTTGTTTAAAAGTACACAGTTTATAATTAATGGGTTTGTTACTTGTGTACCTTCATAATGAAGCTTGATTGTGAAAATTTAACTACTGCACCAAGGGTGAAATAAATGATTGTTTGAATTTCCTTTCAGTTAATTTGGTCTAGTCTCTTTTTTTCCTCAGGCTTGTCTCTGGCGCTGGCGATATCAAGCTTACCAAAGATGGTAATGTGTTGCTGCATGAAATGGTACGTGTAGTATGGTCAACTGCTGTTCTCCTTACAACAAATCTTGTCATATCACAGTTTTAAAAGTAAATCAACCCTACATGTTTAAATAGTATTGTAGAATTAATTGGCAAACTAAGTTGAGTTTAAAGATGCATACTGGTTTAGTGACAGCTTTCTTGGTTGAATGCAATAAAAACTGTAGAGCCCTTTTGTTCACTGTCAAGTAGGTCCTAACTATTTACTCAGTGTAGGCTTTGGCTTTAACCCATCTTTTCTGAAGGTACTGAGATATGGTTCCATGGATGCTGACTGCCCATCCAATTGGCATTACAACGGATAACAATCTTGGATGCTTGGTATCCATATGTGTGCATTTTCCAGCAGGGTTTCAGAATGAGAGGCCAGGCCACCATCTGTCTTCCTGGTCTCTGGTTCACAGCCACACCACATGTTGCCATTATCCACTGATTCATTTCGGGAGCTGTATTATTCGAGCCATCTTGTAGTATGTTCAAGTATTATAACAATGCTTTCTTCAACTGAAAAACCATATTAACTTGTATTGAAGTACTTCATTTGACATATGTATGAGATCTGATTATCAAGGATTTGATAGGGTAGATAGGAAAAAAACGATTTTCCTCTGGTGGGGCAGTCTAGAACAAGGGGGCATAACCTTAAAATTAGAGCTAGGCTGTTCAGGGGTGATGCCAGGAAGCACTTTTCCACACAAAGGGGAGTGGAAATCTGGAAGATTCTTCCCTTCTTTCTGCCCCACCCCCAAAAATGCTTTGAGGCTAGGGGGAAAATTGAAAACTTCCAAACTGGGATTTTTGTTGGGCAAGGCTATTAAGGGTTATGGAACCAAGGTGGGTGGACAGAGTTAAGATGCAAATCAGCCATGATCTAGCTGAATGGCTTACTCTTGTTCCTATTTTCCTGGTTCTAATGAAAACTGATTTGATCTGCTTTATAGGATCAACTGAGTTAAGATAAATAATAAATGCACACAAGTCAGTGGGATTCACAGATGTACAAAAAAGTACTGTTTTAGAAGATAATTATTCTGTTACAGCAAATACAACACCCAACGGCCTCCTTAATAGCTAAAGTGGCTACAGCTCAGGATGACATGACCGGTGATGGTACCACTTCCAATGTGCTGATTATTGGCGAGCTGCTGAAACAAGCTGATCTCTACATTTCAGAGGTAATGAATACATAATTTGGTTAGGCTTTTGTAAGTTAACGTACAGATTACGCTTGAGATGCATATGATTTGCTTTTCAACAGAAATGAATCGGGAAGGCAAGAGAACATTTGTTTATGTAGAACGCCTAATGTAACAATGACTGGTTGGTTGTCTACAGTGACATTATGGAATGTTGGGCAACGATGGCAATCCCCGTTCATAGTGGTATGGAATAAAACGTGTAACTTGGGTGACCAAGCGATATTGTCATGCGTACCCATATTTCTTACTGTAGCGTTTAGGATCATGTGACAACACTCCCCGTTTGCGGCCAGAAATTCTAGTTGATGTAAACAAATATAGCTGTTAAGTGAATGCTGGGTCCTTCAGACGTCAATTAACCTGCTCCCTGGATCTTGTGTTCCTAGATTGGTTCTTTGTTATTCTGTCACTTCGAAGTACAATGTGCAGTAGGTATATCGTGTATTTATAATACTGCTGTAAGTTAGATGATATGTACTTTCTTGTGTTTAAAAACAATTTACTGCATTTTGTTTTATTTTTGAATAGTTTTTATAAAAGTTTTGTTGGAGATATAGAACTCTGGATACTCCAACAATTGCTCATTTCGACAGCTTGTGAAATGGCCACTTTTAGTTCGAGAGATTTGCACCATGACTAATGTAGCAGATGTAATTTTGTTCAGCAAAATACATTGAAAATTTAATACCATTTTTATTCAGGGTTTGCATCCCAGGATTGTGACTGAAGGGTTTGAAGCAGCTAAAAAGAAGGCCCTCGAGATTTTGGAGCAGGTGAAAATGACCAAAGAGATGGACAGAGAGACTCTCATCAATGTTGCCAGGACATCATTGCGTACAAAGGTGCACAGAGAATTGGCAGATGTCTTAACAGAGGTATTCATACATTTGCGATTTGCTGTTTTCCCCATACAGTTTTGTTAGATACTTAACAACATATGATCATCTAAACCTTAAAAATGTTGTTGTCTTCGTGCCAAACTTCCGTTTTGTTTTGAGTGCATTAGTTTGTTTAGTTACATTCTAGGACCATTTAATTTTAAAGTTTATTTTTGGCCTACACTTTTTATATGATCATTAATTTGGTGATCCCAGCCCTTTTAAAATATATTTCTCATCCCCAAGGGTTGTGGAATTGATGCTATATAACTGCATATGTGATTATTTAAGTATTTTAGCAATTTCAATGAAATGTTTTGGGAACAATAGAAAAACAAGCACCTGTGGGGGTGGGGATGGGAGAGGTGGTGAGGATGCCCTCTTGTACCAGCTCTAGTTTATATTTGTCATGTTAAATTAGATTTCTGGATGCTTTTGTACCCAGCTCCAAATTCACTTGCAAATGTGAAGTTGTATTGGATCTCCTCTCGGGGACTCCAGTGCAACTTTACATTTTGCAGTAACGCTGGATATTCAAAATGATTGAAATTCCTTTTAAACAGCAATAGTACTCATTTCAGTTCTGTCTTAACGCACATTGGCACCAAGTAGGTAAGTAATCAGGTTTTAGTTGACCAGTGCATGACCGAATTCTGCATTAGCTCATCTGTAGTTAAAGCAGTCAGACATCATGCTAGAGTATCTTCACTTTCTTGATTCAAATTGGTGCTCTGTCCTGTCACAGCAATATTCAAAAGGTGAACACAAGTTTTTGTAGATATGAACATTGCAAATCTATAATGTATTAAAACTTTTCTATTTCAAATTGCATTGTCTACATTTCTAATGGAAACTGACCATATAAACTTCAGTTAATTATATTCCCCCTCCCATAGAGGTGCCACAGCATGTAATACAAAGGCATGTTTCTGTAATAAATGTGGATCTCGGAATTATAATGGTATATAAATATGGAGATGGAATGTATTTCTTTAAGATGGGGATTGAACTGTGTTTGCATGCCCTGGTCCAATTATCCCCTGGCCTTTAACTGAATGCCACAAGAGGCTGATTAGTGTATCTCGTTTGATTCTGGCAAGAATTCATCAGTTAAGTAATCCAATGTACTGTTGCAATGCAACAACTTTGGGACTGTTTCTATCATGGTTACATTTTAATTTGAGTGTAAAGATTTCCTGTTGCAAAAAATAATTGGTTGAGAAATGGATATCCAACTGTGCATAGTGTTTGATCATTCTTTTTAGGCTGTAGTCGATGCTGTGCTGGCAGTGAAGAAACCAAATGAACCCATTGATCTCTTCATGGTTGAGATTATGGAGATGAAGCACAAAACTGAGAGTGACACAACGTAAGTAACTAGCCAATGAAAATTGACTGCAATGGATGTGGCAGAATTATGTCAACTTTTTAGTTCATAGTTAGACACCAACTTATACTCCGACTCGTCTTATAATTGACAGCAAAATTTTTAAACAGGAAAGTTTACCCGTAAGTATTAAATGTAGAGTAGGTTTGTTACATGCAAAGGGAATCTTTGGAGCTCATTGTTTTTAGGTGGAATGCTTTTCTGACTTGGGTCCATGCATTTTGAATCCGCTATTCTAGGCAAAGTCCCTACTTTTCCATGGCTGTGGAATTGCCTTGGCCCTCCCCGATGCTCGTCTGTAATAAATATATATTTTTTAAATCATGGGTTTAAAAAAGGGGGGGAAATAGTGATCATGCTGCGGAGGAATGGTTCTCTTCTGTTAGCGGGCTGCTTGGTGTGAATTTTAAGAGGGTTGGGAGAAGGCCAAGTACACTATTCCTGCAGAAACAGCATCATTGCTTTGGAATACTCCAGTGTGAGTTGTAGATCGCATGCTGGGTTTTTACTTTTTTGGCTTTAGCTTCATTTTATGTTTAATACCAGGGATTGTTCAGACTTTTGAGCAGGTTTGAGTTAGTAATAGGTTAGTTAATTAATGTCATGTATGAAAAGTTCCTGGAATGCACATTCCAAAAGGTGATCACCTCACTGGCTGAGAGTTAGTGGCAAAAAATAGTGGATGACCATCCATCAGGATAGGCGGGAGGGTCGGGCAAGCAGCCGCCTCCTGAATGCTCAGTACTGAATACCTATGACAACGGTAACAATTTGGAGAGAGGAGCTGCCATGTGCAAGGTCATGGCCAAGGAGGGCGAAGTGAATTGCAGAAGCACAGAAGGAATGGGGAATTTGATAGTCGGTGAACTGGCAGGATTTCTAGCTGCAACGGCATTTTTGAATGGTGTCCAGGATAAGATGGTGTATGCAAAAGATTTTGATTGAGGGGGGGGTGGGGGGAGAGAAGAGAGCAGCTAGAGTTGTGGCTCACAGTGGAACTAATGATCTAAGAACAGAATTACAGTGCTGCTGGAGTTTTAGGAATTAAGCCTGGTGCCATGCGCTAATTAGTATGGGACTAGTAAGATGTGGGAGTTAAATGTGTAGCTGGAGAGGTGGTGTAGGAGGGAAGGGTTTAGATTCTTGGGATGTTGCTACCAGTTCTGGTGAGTACAGGATGGACAAACTTCAACTGAACCTGGCTGGAGCCAATGTCTTGCTGCGTGTTATTGCTTTAAACTAATGTGGGGAGGGGAAAAACAAGATAAAGCAAGCAAATGGGATAACATGTAGGAAATGTGAGATGGGAATAGTGAGGGCTTTTAAAACTGTAATTTGGTGAGAATGGGAATTCAGTGGTGAGTAGGAGAGAAACTGGGGAGGTAGTGGGTAAATAGTACAAAAATTGTGTTAAATCAAACTGAAATTTAAACAGTTTTCAACTAGTACTTGTCAGCTGTAAGGTCACTGGCTAGGTGTTAATTGGATACTGTGCGGCAGGGGGCTGACCGACCAGTTGGAACTGGTTTGTGTCAGAAGGGTGTCTAAGGTGAGAGCACAGCAGAGTGAGCTGGGAATGGAGTGAGGCTTCTTAAACAGGAATTTGGTGAGCTGGGGGAGGGAGGAGGTGTTAAATAAATGAAACCGGATTGTATTCAGATTAATGCATATGAATAAAGCTGAGGCATAGGAGAGAAAATAATGCAATCTGTGTGTATTGTAGGCTACCAAACAATGGAGATGAGGAAGAGGTAGACAATTCAGAGGGGTATGCAAGAACATCAGGGCAATAGCGGGTGATTTTAACTATCCCAAACTAGACTGGAATAAAAGTAATGCATGTGATCAAAATGGGGAATACTTTTTAGAATAAATTCAGAACTGCTTCCTAGATCAGTGTTTCTAGTCCAACATTTATATAAATACCCCAAGGCACGTCAGATGTAAACAAAAATGCTGAGCCAAGGGAGGAAATACTAGTGGTGATGGGTCAGAGGTGGGTTTTAAGTAGGGTCTTAAAGAAGGTGGAAGGATTTAGGGAAAAATATTACTTGATTTAGTTCTTGGAAATGAAATGGGGCAAATAACTGGCAAGAGTAGAATTTGGAAATAGCTATTGTTAGGTTTGATTATAAAAATAGAAAAGATGATAAGGGTGCTGTAAATTAACACTGCATAGGTCAGTGGGTTGAGAGGGATTTTGCTCAAATTAATTCATAGAATCATAGGTTACAGCACGGAAGGAGAGCATTCGGCCCATCGTGTCTGTGCCAGCTCTGAGAAATCCAGCTAGCCCCACTCCCCCGCCCTATCCCCGTAGCCCTGCAAAGTTTTTCCTTTCAAGTACTTATCCAATTCCCTTTTGAAGGCCATGATTGAATCTGGTTCTTGACCCTTCCACCAATGGGAACGGTTTCTCTCTATCTACGCTGTCTAGACCCATCATGATTTTGAATACTTCTATCAGATTTCCTCGCAACCTTCTCTGCTCTAAGGAGAACAACCCCCAGCTTCTCCAGGCTTTCCACGTAACTAAAGTCCCTCCCTCATCCCTGGAATCATTCAAGTAAATCTCTTCTGCACACTCTCTAAGGCCTTCACATCTTTCCTAAAGTGCAGTGCCCAGAACTGGACACAATACTCCAGTTGTGGCTGAACCAGTGTTTTATAAAGGTTCATCATGACTTCCATACTTCTGCACTCTCTTCCTCTATTTATAAAGCCTAGTATCCTGTATGCTTTTTTAACTGCTTTCTCAACCTGCCCTGCCACCTTCAATGATTTGTGCATATAAACCCACAGATCTGTTCCTGTACAACTTTGAGTTGTGCCCTCTAATTTATATTGCCTCTCCTTGTTCTTCCTACCAAAATGTATCATTTCGCATTTTTCCGCATTAAACTTCATCTGCCACGTGTCCGCCCATGCCACCAGAATGTCTGTATCCTGTTGCAGTCTATCGCTATCCTCCTCACTGTTCACTACCCTTCCAAGTTTTGTGTCATCTGCAAATTTTGAAATTTTGCCCTGTACTCCCAAGTCCAAGTCATTAAAATATATCAAGAAAAGCAGTGGTCCCAGCACCGACCCCTGGGGAACACCACCGTACACCTCCCGAAAAACAACCGTTCACCACGCTCTGTTTCCTGTCGTTTAGCCAATTCTGTAACCATGTTGCTATTGTCCCCTTTATTCCATGGGCCACAGTCTTGATGATAAGCCTACTGTGTGGCACATTATCAAACGCCTTTTGAAAGTCTATATACACCACATCAACTGCATTGACCTCATCCACCCTCTGTTACCTCATTTTAAAAAAAACTCTACCAAGTTAGTTAGACATGATTTGCCATTAACAAATCCGTGCTAGCTTTCTATGGACACTCATCCAAGTGACTTTTTGTTTTGTCTGTCTGTCCCGTCCGTGATTATCGCTCCTAACAGTTTTCCCCACCACTAAACGGACTGGCCTACAGTGGCTGGGTTTATCGTTGTTACACCCTTGTTCACAAAAGGGTACAACGTTTGCAATTCTCCAGTCCTCTGGCACCACCTCCGTATCTACGGATGTTTGGAAGATAATGGCCAGTACCTCCGCAATTTCCACCCTTATTTCCTGCAGCAACCTAGGCTACATCCCATCTGGACCGGGTGACTTATCTACTTTAAGTACAACTAGCCTTTATAGTACCTCTTCTTTCTCAATGTTTAGCCCATCCAGTACCTCAACTACATCTTCCTTTACTGAGACTGTGGCAGCATCTTCTTCCTTGGTAAAGACAGATGCAAAGTACTCATTTAGTACCTTGGCCATCCCCTCTACCTCCACGAGTAGATCTCCTTTATGGTCCCTAATCGGCCCCATCCCTCCTCTTACTACCCATTCACTGTTTACATGTCTGTAGAAGACTTTTGGTTTCCCTTTTATGTTGGCCGCCAGTCTATTCTCATACTGCCTCTTTGCCCCTCTTATTTCCTTTTTCACTTCCCCTCTGAACTTTCTATATTCTGCCTGGTTCTTGTATTATCAACCTGACATCTGTCATATGCCCCTTTTTTCTGTTTCATCTTACTCACTATCTCTTTTGTCATCGGGGAGCTCCGGCTTTAGTTGACTTACCTTTCTGCTTTGTCGGAATGTGCCTAGACTGTACCTGAACCATCTTCTCTTTGAAGGCCGCCCATTGTTCAACTACAGTTTTGCTTGCCAGTCTTTGATACCAATTTACCTGGGTCAGAACTGTTATATTGGCAGATACTCAGTTAGAGAATTGCACACAAATGAACTGTCCGAATAGTCGCTTTTCCAGTGAGGGTCTGTAATGCAGTAACTACTACAATGACCTCAGCCTTTTGGGCTGAATACTGAAGGGGACATTTAATTAGTATTTCCTGATCGGCAGAGGGTGACTGCGGATCTTGTTGAGGGATGCAGCAGGCTGCTCCAGTGTGATACTTGTCTTGGTTCACGGTATTACAACCATCAAAATAAACCCTGGTCAACCCCAGTATAGGTACAGTTCCTATGGGACTGGTTAAAGTAATCTCCTTTACTTTACACGTATGTGGTTCCTCTTCATATTGCAACATAGTTCTGGGAATGTCAGACCTTGATGATCTTATCCCCTAACTCGGCGGCCCACCTTCCCCATTGGGTTGGTGAGACACCTGTCACCTGACCCTTCACTAGTAATACCACTGGGTTATGTGGTGTATGGAGAACAATCTGATTAAATCCAACTAATTATTCAGTGTGTTTAATGAGCAAATGCACTCCCAAAATTTGCTTTGTGCATTGGTCGAAAGATCGTTCCACCAGAGTAAGGGTGCGGGAAAAGTATCCCACTGGATTACATTTACTGTGCACACCCTGCATCGTCACTGCAGAGATTCATTGTTTTGACACTGCTACTTCTACGATAAAGGGCTTTGATGGGTCCGGACTACGCAGAGCAGGGGCCTGTGTAAGCGCCTTTCTAAAGGACTGATGTGCCTCGGAATCCCATTCTGTCAATGCATCGTCCTTACCGGGATTACCCTGTAAATGCTGATATTTCGCCAAACCCTTCTATAAATTCCCTGCAGAATCCAGCAATTCCCAAAAAGGACCGCAATGCAGTTACCATGTGGGGCCATAGCAGATCGGCTGTAAGCTAAATCTTAGTGGGGTCAGGAGTCTTGTTGCTGCCTCACTTTTTACCCCTAGAAATTCATCAGTTTTGCGTGTTAATGCCACCTTTTTTGTGGCACTTTTTTTTGTGGCACCTCCTATCAGCGGCGGGAGGTCCTGCTTGGCCTCGTACCATGCCAGTAGGGAGGCTTGAATGTCCTGGTGTATGTCGGGCCAAGGTTGGGTGGCAGTCAAGTCAATTGCATATTGTCGAAGCGAATGGCCACAGGCATCACTAACCTTATTTACTAATAACCAAACCCCAGAACGTGGGATCATTTTCATTAAGGGCAGCCTGTGGGTTGTCTCCCCTATTACAATTATACACCTCTAAGAAGGTCCTGTGGTAATGAGTTGGGTGTTTATCTTTTAGCTTATGATCTGTTATCTTCCCCATGTCGGCCACTACATGATAGCCCATTGCTTCAAAAACTGAAAAACTCTGACCGCATTTGTATGTCATAATCTGGCCGATGCGGACTGACCATTAATCGATCCGGTAAGGTGACACTTGGCTAAGGCCCCCTAAATCAACCGGCATGCATCCTTATTGTCAAGGCATGGTACTGTTGCAGTGCCTGTAGCTTATTAGGCATCTGGGTCAGATCTCCTATGCCCTCATACTTGGGTACATGCAAATTTTTTTTTTAATGGACTAAAAAATAAAATGCAGTCTCTGTTAATTGATAAATTTTTTTTTCATCGTTATTCCCTTTGAATAATGATTATAACTGGAACTTTTTATTTTACAGCCTGGTGAGAGGACTAGTGTTGGATCACGGTGCTCGTCACCCAGATATGAAGAAAAGAGTAGAAGATGCATACATTCTTACCTGCAACGTTTCACTGGAGTATGAAAAGACGTACGTGCAGTCAGGCATTTCAATTCCTCAAGTTAAGCTGAATTAAAACCATAAGTTTTGAGGGTGTGGTAGATATTTCGCTGACAGCAACCTGCATCAGATTTGAGGGAAATTGAGTCTCCTTGTGTTGGTGGAATGCCATAATAGACTTTTTTAAAATGAAGTGTATTGTAGCAAAGAATTGGACCACTGCACTGTACCTTGTGTGGTGGGATGTAAATTTGATTTCACTTTGCTCCACTGATTTTGTACTTGGTTGTGTTACAGTGGCAGAATGTAGAGGATATTCTGGTGAGAAATGTAAATTGTTTACCTTGTGGTAAAAGGAAGCTTGCAATAAAAGACCAGCTGTCCACTGTTCTAAAGTTTTTTTTTAATGTGATTTTTAAAAATAGATTTTAATGAAACACAATTTCCCAATGATTGTAACTTGACTGTAATTCTGTCTAATGTTAATCAAAATGATGCCTGATCTAGATTGCTAAATTAAAGCTGATGCTATACTGAATATCAAACAAATTTACTGGCTTAATACAGCTTTTAACTGTTAGCATTTTACCTGGTAAATGTAAAAATGAGCCAATTTTATTTGTCCTCAGAGAAGTAAACTCAGGATTCTTCTACAAAAGTGCCGATGAAAGGGAAAAATTTGTACAAGCTGAGAGAAAGTTCATTGAAGACAGAGTTAATAAAATTATAGCACTGAAGAGAAAAGTTTGTGGCGAGTCTAATAAAGGATTTGTAGTTATTAACCAAAAGGTGAGTACTTTGGTTGCATAATTTCATTATGCTTTATTCTCTTACCAATCTGCCCCCTGCTCTCCACCCACCCCACCTTGCTCATGAAGGTGTTGACTCCTCACTGAAGTACAGTTCTGTCAGCACTGGCCACTTTCTCATTACCTTGCCCCAAGTAGCCATTATTTCATATGAGCCATGACTGCGATATCAGCAAATTATTTGACAGTCTTCCCATGTGCTCACAGATACATATTTTTAGCAGGAGTCTCTGGATAGCAGTTGTAGAATCCTGTTTTTTAAGCCCCTTTTCACATGCCCCCAAACAAAAAAAAATTGGGCACTTTCCACTCTTGCTCTGGCTGAGATTTTTAAAAAAATACTTATTAGCTCTAATGACCAGACCTAATGTCTGAATCTCCAACCCACAACATTCTCCATCGGTTTATCAACATTAACTTGTCTCTAATTTAAACATTTTATTAAATTTGGTTACAAATATCTTCCACCCTTTCATAAAAGTCAACTCTCACCTGTAAAATTGCTACTGCGATGACTTGTAGTTTCATTAATCTGTCTTTCCAGTTTTAACAATGAAGTAGTGTTTATACATGTGCATTTTGCTGCTGAGCTTCCTACTTTCAGTTGAACCATGGCAGCGCACTTTATTTGCTACAGCTGCTGTCCCTACCTGCACATTTTTATTCCCACTCGTTTATGACTTCAAGTTAATGTTTCAATTAAAATGTTACTGCGGATTTACTCTCCCCAGCCTGCTCATCAGTTGTTTTTTACATATGTAACTTTATTTTTGCTAAATTTGTTAAATTTGACACAAGCAGCTTTTGATTTTGATTTGGCAGGGTGTTGATCCATTATCATTGGATGCGTTTGCAAAAGAAGGCATTGTGGCACTGAGAAGAGCAAAACGAAGAAACATGGAGAGGTTAGTTCTGTTACATGTGATGCTCTGCAAGCATCTATTAAACCAGTTGTCTGTAGAGCTGTCCTCCTGTGGCAGAGAGTAAGCAGGGTGCCTTTAGAATGAAGTTTGGAACTAACTCAGCAATACCCGATCCAAGCAAGTCCACAGTGTTCCACGCCGCTGTGATTGACCAGCCGGTCTGGTTCACGATTGGATACTAGTGGCACGGTGGGGCTCTGATTCTTCCCAGTTGATTCCAAATAACACTGCAAGCCAATGCCCTAAAGAGTAGGGTAGTTGTAGCTGGATAAATTGTGGTTTGCTGGTGGCTCATGTAGTTTTTGCCTGTTAGCATGAAGTAGTGGTAATTCATTCTTTTTAACTTTCCTGTGCAGAAAGTCTAATGTTTGATATTTGTACATTTTGTTGCAGAAACAATAATCATGTACAATCCTCTTCTAATCACACATGCTCCCAGCAATGCTAGCATTTGTATGCCTCACTATAATCTTTGCCTCATCTCCAATCAGTATAATACAAGTGTAGGAAAAGAGTTACTTACTGTGGAAATAAATAAATAAGTATGGTATGTTCCTACAGTCTTTAACGTGGTCATGGATTTCTGTACATGTCAAATGCCTAGCTGAGCCAAAAGAGTCATTGAGGCAGCTGAAATGGCAATTGTCAGTTTGGCTATCAGAAGGTATCTAGGTGATCGTTTGTGAGCCTTATCTTGGTTCTTTCGTGTGCTTGGTGGCTTACATTTCTGGCCAATGGAATTTTATGAAGATTTTTTATTGATTTTTGTCCATTTTCTGAAGTCAGCAGCAGAATGGGGGTTTAGAATTGTTCTACCTTGAACCTTTCTCCCATATATTCCAAACTCTTAGGTGGTTTATAAGAGGCATAATTAGCCTTTTAAACTTGTGAAAGAACTGCTGTAACTTGTGATTTTAGTTTCAAGTCTTCCATGCCCTGAAATTCCCTCCCTAAACCCCTCTGCCTCTCCACCTCCCTCTCCTCTTCTGACCATCCTTAGAACCCACCTCTGACCAAGTACTTAGTCACTCCAAATATCATCTTGTGTCTTATGTCTCTTGTGAAGTGCCTTGAGGCATTTGTCTGTTAAAAGGAGCTACATAAATGCAAATTGTACAGCAAGTATGGAAACATTGGGTGCATGAATTTTTTTGGAGACGTAAGTTAATCTTCAGTTTGACTTTAGGGGTCAGCCTGAACCTTATGGGGCAGTGATATTTTACAATGTGTACCTAAAATTAATAGCAAGTAGTTGGGTTCTGTATGTCATTGCACTAATTACTTTTAATATTTCAGGTTGACACTTGCTTGTGGAGGCATTGCTATGAATTCTGTGGAGGACCTGACTCTAGAGTGCTTGGGACACGCTGGACTTGTATATGAGCACACATTGGTAGGTGTTGCTATTCACTGAGGATTTTTTCACGAAGTAGTAAAATAAAGTAACAATCTTGTAATTGGTTTATACTGTGGCACAGTACGTGATCCCATATACTTTAACTGTGTATTGAGACTTGGCTGTTAATTTATTTCATAGTGTAAAATATAGGTCTCAACTGGAGGCTGTGTGCTATCCTCCAGTGAGAAAATTGAATGCAATTGCAAACAAGCCTTCGGTACCAGGTGTCAGTCTTAGCTCAGTAGCAGCGCTTTCACCTCCGAGTCAGGTTGTGGGTTCCAACCTGCTCCAGAGGCTTGAGCACATGCTCTAGGCTGACGCATAAGTGTAGTATGAGGGAGTGCTGTATTGTCAGATGTGCCATCTTTCAGATGAGATGTTAAACTGAGGCACTGTTTACTTCCTCAGGTGGATGTAAAACAATTTGTGGCACTATTCAGAGTAGGAGAGCTGTGTGTTGTGTTGGGATTATCTTCAAGAGAAACTTTCTTGAAACCCATTTTTCATCTCTTAATGTCGTAAAGAATGTGATGGATCTACTTTTCTTGAATACAGGGTGAAGAGAAGTTCACCTTCGTTGAGCAATGTGATAATCCTCGGTCCGTGACGCTGCTTCTCAAGGGTCCAAACAAGCACACTTTAACACAAATCAAAGATGCTGTACGTGATGGTCTGCGTGCAGTGAAGAATGCAATTGAGGATGGCAAGTGACTAATTTAAATAATTGAAGGCTACTCAGTAATTTAGATACTGAACGGGGTACGATTCCTGCTGCTGAGTTCAGATCCCGTTCTTGATGTGGAGAAGTGTGAACTGAGCTTCTCCACAGGAAGGGTAAACCTGAAGGAGAGTCTTGCACTCCTAGCTGGCAGCAGAAAGCAGCATTGGCAGGGATTGGGAGTAGATTAACCACCCTCTTGGCTTCAATAAGAACATGGCCCAGAGACAGTTGTACTCTGCCCTCAAATACTACATTATGTTATAATAAAATGGAGCTTTTGTAATGGAATGTGATTGCGATACTTTTCCCCCCACTTCCATAGCATCCCTGTTTAATTGTTGACAGTGCTGGTTTTATTGCCATTGCAAGTTCTAAAAATGTATTGACAATACTGTAAAACTAAATTATCGATTGCCTGAGTATAATTTACTGTCTGTAATAAATCAAGGCATATGTGTTCCATGATTTATGCAGATTTATTTCTCTCCCTGCCTTCTGGAGGTTGTGACTTGTGTTAAGATAGGGTGCCACTGGCAGCCCTCCATTACCTTACCCCAACTGGCTATTCTTCATGCATAAGCTTAGAAAATGTTAAGTTAGAGCTAGAACCCTTCACTGCTTTTCTTTTTCATGCTCTCTTTGCCCATTGACAAGGTTATTGCCCCAGCTGAGATCAACTCACTTGACGTCTGTGGCTTTAGTAACATATTGTAGAGCAAAGTGCCCACTGAGGCATTTGGGGAGCCAATTCTTGTGTTCAACAGCTTGTCCTCCAGTATTAAAGCTTCAAATCAGATGAAATAGTAAAATCAGTGTTTGTTGCTTTTCATAGGTTGTGTAGTGGCAGGTGCAGGTGCTTTTGAAGTTGCTGTAGCAGATGGTTTGATCAAACACAAGGCCAGTGTAAAGGGCAGGGCACAATTGGGAGTGCAAGCGTTTGCAGATGCTCTGTTGATTATTCCAAAGGTAAGTAACTCCTTTTCCTACACTTGCCTTATGCCTCAACATATTCTTTGCCTCATCTCCAAACTGCAGTATTGCTGGGAGCATTTGCGATTAGAAGAGAGGATTTTATATGATTGCATGCTTTCTGCTTTAAGTCTGAATTGTCCTTCCTAGTCCTAACCTAACAAAACAACTGTTTTCCTACACATTGCTGTGAAAAGGTTTGTAGTTTGCAATCCTGTCTAAATACCATGTATGAGAGTACACGAGGAACAAGGAGACAATGTAAAATAAGACTTTAGTTATACTTATGCTTCTTTGCAATTTTTCCCACTTTCAAACAAAATGTTCATTTTTAGCTGTGTAGCATATGTACAAGGTAGAGCCATACCAGCACTGTTCGGGTCACTACATTTGCAGAGCAAATAATTAACAACTATTTGTTTCAGGTACTTGCACAAAACTCTGGATATGATCCTCAAGAGACTCTTGTAAAAATTCAGACAGAATATTCTGAATCTGGTCAACTTGCTGGTGTAGACTTGAACACTGGTAAGTTAGTACATGAAGTACTAGTATAATACACTCTTTAAAGTGAATTGTAAAACGAGTTACTTGATTTGAGATTCACAGCGCTAAGATCTGTTGAAACTAGCTGTGGTCTTAGTATAGATTAAATTCCCACTTTGTTACTAGAAAAAGTGCGGCAATCTTTACTCTCGATGGATTGATTTTCTGTGCACTAGTATCTACCTCGGACTCAACATTTTATGTTTCACAGGTGAACCGATGCTAGCAGGAGAAACTGGGGTTTGGGACAACTATAATGTCAAGAAACAGCTTCTGCATTCGTGGTAAGTGAACGGAATTTGGCTGAAAATAGTGACACCACTATTCCCGGCCAGAATGGAGATGATTGGGTAATTCCCCCGTCAATCTCGCCTGGAGACTGCACTGCTGTAAGTGACTGGGATTGATTTTACACACAGAATCTGTGTAACTATCCTCCACTCACTGCAATTTACTGGAGAAATCGCCCTGCTTTTATCGGGAGAAGTTGCTGTAGTTAGTCATGAGTTCTGTTTCCTCTAATTCGAAACTTTTTAAATAGATTCTGCAGGCTGTTTGCTGCACTGTTTAAATAGACTGTTTGCTGAGTAAATAGTGCATACTGTGGGGCAAACAAAGTCTATCAGGACTCCTGGGACCTAGGCAACTCAAATAAGCATCTCGGGTAGATTATTGTTTGAGCTGTTGAGCAGTCTGTCGTCTTTATTGTTTTCGGCATCATTCAGTAGCACCAAAGTGAAGATGGGAATTCATTTGGGGCTTCTCACGGTGTTGGATGATTAAGAGGAAGGAGAGTTCATGAGACAATGGGGCATTTTGCCTCCGCCCATCAATACACTGGGATTTGGGTTTATAGAGTCCCTGGGCATGTTGGAGGGGACATGTCTTCAGATCTGCACACAGGAGAGACTGTCGAGGGCCCTACCGTTTGCTGCAGACATTTCACACTGCTAGCTCGTTTCTTGGAAGTGGTTACTACAGCATGAAGTTTTTACACCAAATCCTTCCAAGGCACCATAGGAGATATGTGCTGCATCAGTGCATGTATGTGTTTGCAAACTGCAATACCATCATCACTTGGAAATAAGGCATTAGCTGGATAGGGCACAGCCTAGACTGACATGTATCCCATGAGTGTAGGACATAATAGATGGCACCCATATGGACATCAGGGCTCCTTGCATCAATCCTGTGGATTAAATGAATAGATGGGGATTGAACTCAGTTGATGTTCAGTTGCTATTTGGCAAGACATTCTGCGCACTTGGCATTGTGCAGCAGGCCACAGTGTCTTTTTGAAGGAATAAAAAACACCGAGACACCAAGGCTAACTGGCTTGACCTGGAAATCTGGAGTTGTTCAGTCTTCATATTCACCTTAAGAAAAGTCCAACTTTGGCGTGCTATTGTGTGCAAAGATTATATACAGTGCTTTAAATGGTACCCTCCAGAAGATTTGGGAGCTCCCAACTTAGGTTAGTGCCATTCATGACTGACCTTGTAGGAAACGTTTGCAGAAGTGAGAAGCGCATTTACCTTTGCAGCCAGGTACAAGGGCACTTGTTGACTGCATTGACTTGGTTGGTGACCTCCCTTCATTCAGCCCCAGCCCTCTTTAGTGCACCTCCTGCAGTAGGACTTTGAACTCTTCAATGGGAGTGGTATTGCCCACGTCTTCACTGAGCAGTTAGTCCACTTTTCCACAACCACCACAATAGCATCTTCAATAGCAATGTGCAGCCCTTTAAGAGCTGCTGCATTACTGGCTTTTATGCCACCCAGCCAAGTATGTTGCAGACAAAGCCCTCTATCCAAGTTTCATGTGCCAGTAGTTTTATTCAGATTAGGGGGAGGGACGCCTCTTGCAACATTTGCAACTGCTGGAGTAATGTCCAATTCTGGGCACCACACTTTAGGAAGGGTGTGAAGGCCTTAGAGTGCAGAAAAGATTTGGCAGAATGGTTCCAGGGATGAAGGACTTCAGTTATGTGGATAGACTGGAGAAGCTGGGGTTGTTTTCCTTAGAGCAGAGAAGGTTAAGAGGAGATTTGATCGAAGTGTGCAAAATCACAAAGGGTTTAGATAAAGTAAATAGACCAACTTCGCATTGGCGGAAGGGTCAAGAACCAGAGGACACAGATTTAAGGTGATTGGCAAAAGAACCAAAGTCGACATGAGGAAAAACTTTTATTAAGTGAATAGTTATGGTCTGGAATGTGCTGCTTGAAAGGGTGGTGGAGGCAGATTCATTCGTGGCTTTTAAAGAATTGGATATATACTTGGAAGGGAAATATTTGCAGGGCTGTGGGGAAGGAATGGGGGGATGGGACTAGTTAGATTGCTGTTACAAAGAACTGGCATGGGCTATTCTGTAACCATTCTATGAGCCCATCCAATGAAGTGAGCCTGCAGCATAGGTAGCTCAGCCTCGTTTCTTCTGTTGTCACAAAATTAGGGATTTTTGGAAACTTTGTTTGCTGCTGAAACATTTGAAGCAAATTTTAAATTTATAGGTAGCAAATATTAGCAACTTTTTTGGGATTAGTTCTAGTCACTAGATGGTACAAACGTGTGATCAAACGATGCAATCACTGACATTGGGAGTGCAGCTTTAGTGTAATACCTAAATCTTCATTTGCGATTGGAAATTTTGCAAATATAGCTTTGAACTCTGCTCTAGAGTGGACTTTGTATCAATCCAAAGTACATAAAGCTCACCCTCTTGCTCTGCACTTCATACTGTGGGCTTTCAAATGCGGACTTGTAGCCAAGTCCTATAGCCCATGAACTATCCCAGCAAGAGGCTGAGTTATTAAAAGGTGTATACTTGATGTAAAAGAAATGTTTATCTTTCTAAAGTGACTCTTGTGTAGCTACTTAACATGATTTTTAATAAAAATTGATTAGAAATTAATTTGGAATGTCTTAAATTGTTTCTTGTAAAACTGAATCTTTTTTGTTTTTCAGTACTGTAATTGCCAGCAATATTCTCCTTGTTGATGAAATCATGCGAGCTGGAATGTCTTCCCTGAAAGGTTAAATGAAGATGGGATTCCTTTATGGGTCAACAACTTTTGTTCCTTCAAGTCCAGCGTATCACTATAATGCAGCCTACTGACTGAAGTTGCTTCAGAAATAAAAGTGTAACTAATGTTGAAGCTTTTCCATTCTATGGCTGCAAGAATATGCAGAGGCAATGTGCATTTTCACTAAGTCTTTTAAGCCATTAACAGTAACATGCAGTATAAGCATTCATGTTTCATGGTTATTTATGAAGAATAATTTTTGTATTCTGCGTTCAACTAGTTTGGTTTCCCAATCTTTGTATCCAAGTGCTCAATAAACTTGGTTCTTTTGCAAATGAAATTTATGCATCTTGTTGTGCTATTTAATATAGAACTCTACTTGCAAGCTACTATTCTGTGGGTTTCCTTTCCCATCTCCTGATGGCATTTTTTGTGCAGTTCTATGATGGTCCTCTGCTATTGGCCAGTATTCATGTGAATGCCTTGACAGAGTACTACAGGATATCAATCTGTGGAGGACATAACATCCTTATCTAGTGTTCACCTAAGCAATTTCAGGAGGAGTTGTGTCGCCATCTTTTCCCTTTGTTAGCCCAGTGGTGGTGTGATAAATTATATTGCTGAGATCAGCTAATTACCATTTAGGTTGTCTGTATAATTGGTGCATTTTCCCTCCTTGATCTTTGCAGCCTTTGACATGGTTGCCTTTGTTACCCAGCTTGGTTTGATCTCAGTAATGCCAAAAAAGTACAACTCAAATATTTGCTACCTATAGATTTAAAATTTGCTTCAAATGTTTCAGCAGCAAACAAAGTTTCCAAAAATCCCTAATTTTGTGACAACAGGAGAAACGAGGCAGAGCTACCTATGCTGCAGGCTCACTTCATTGGATGGGTTCATAATTCATAGAATGGTTACAGCATAGGAGGAGGCCATTCAGCCCATGCCAGTTCTTTGTAAAAGCAATCCAGCTAGTCCCATTCCTTCCCCATAGTCCTGCAAATATTTTCCCTTCCAAGTATTTATCCAATTCTTTTTTGAATCTGCCTCCACCACCCTTTCAAGCAGCACATTCTAGATCATAACTCTTCACTGCATAAAGTTTTCCTCATGTCGACTTTGGTTCTTTTGCCAATCACCTTTAAATCTGTGTCCTCTGGTTCTTGACCATTCTACCAATGTGAAGTTGGTCTATTTACTTTATCTAATTGTAAACAATTTTACAACACCAAGTTATAGTCCAGAGGACTGGACTATAACTTGGTGTTGTAAAATTGTTTACAATTGTCAACCCCAGTCCATCACCGGCATCTCCACATCATGACTACTTTATCTAAACCCTTTGTGATTTTTGGACACTTCGATCAAATCTCTTAAACCTTCTCTGTTGTCTAGTTCCATTCACACCTATGCAGTTGTAGCCAGAGCATTTCTACAAATGGCTGCTCTACCCACCTGTACTTCGGGGTCAATCTTTCTTTGGCCCTTTTCTCTTCCTTGACGACATAGGGTCAGCCTCCAAGTGTATGCTGATGACACCCAGCTTGACCTCTCAACCCCACTGCTTCGCTTTTAACACTGGCTCATGTCTTAGTAAAAAGGCTGATTTTTTTTTTAAGTGACTACAACAATGGGGAGGCAGAAGGTGGGGGTGCAAAGGCTGAGCACAGGGTGTGGGGAAGGGAGAATGTGATCTAAGTTGAAGGGGGGGCTGGGGGAAAGAGGATGAACGGGGTCCACCCCCACCCTGGCTGTTAGCATGAATGGCAGTGAGTTGATTTCTCGGAAAGTGCGGCAAGTGACTCCATTAGACACTGTCACTACTCACTTTGTAACGTAAAAGGTGTCCCCACCCCCCAACTCTCTACCCAATAAATCTGAACAATCTGTAACCCCCTTACTGTCCCATCAGTCACCGCTGCTCTCTCCCAATGTTCAGTTTGACGGAGTGATTAGTGACAATGGATACTTCCGGTCTTCAATCGACCAGTAACGTCATCCTGAGTGTGTGCCAGGCCAGCCGATGACATCACTCTTGGCGCGTGCTTAAAAAGCTACGGCTCCACCAGTGACCTCCCCCTCATCCCTGCTTGAATTAAATGCGCCCTTACTAAACCAGCCTTGTAGCTCAGATTGTGTAAAATAGTCAATGCTGTGGACTTGTCAAATTCATCCTCAGAGAAATGGCTATCCACTTTCACTTTTTTTCCCCTCTACTCTCCTTAACCCCCCCCCTTTCTCTCTCCCCCTTAACTCTCCCACTCCCCCCACTTTCTCTCCTCCCCTCTCCTTAGCTCCTCTCTCTCCCCCCTCTTCCTCCCCCCTCACCCCACTCTCTTTTCCCCCCCCTCTTCCCCCCCCCCTCTCTTCCCCCCCCCTCTCCCTTCCTCCTCTCCTTGAAGTTATTACGTCAGTCACTTAGCAACAACCGGCGCGCCTGCGCATGAAGGAGCGCGGGAGCGGCGGGGACTTTCGGAGCGGCCTGTCCGCGGAGATCGCCTGCTGGAGGATCAGTGAAGGAGCTGGGGGCCTGGGCCTGGACCTGGGGTGGGGGCAATCCGCATCTCTATTCCCAAGGACGATGAGTGGGCCGCGTTGCTCAGTGTTCCTGCTGTGTCTCCTGGGCAGATGTGTGGAGGTTTCCGAAGGTCTGTACGGGGGGGTGGAGAGGCGGTGCCTGCGCCTATTATTGGTGATGGGGGCGGCCCGGCGGGCGGGCGGGGTGTGTGGGGCGGGCGGCCCGGCGGGTGGGGGGTGTGTGGGGCGGGCGGGGGGTGTGTGTGGCGGGCGGCCCGGCGGGCGGGGGGTGTGGGGCGGGCGGCCCGGCGGGTGTGAGGTGTGGGGCGGGCGGGCGGGGGGTGTGTGGCGGGCGGCCCGGCGGGCGGGGGGTGTGAGGTGTGGGGCGGGCGGCCCGGCGGGCGGGGGGTGTGAGGTGTGGGGCGGGCGGGGGGTGTGAGGTGTGGGGCGGGCGGCCCGGCGGGCGGGGGGTGTGAGGTGTGGGGCGGGCGGGGGGTGTGAGGTGTGGGGCGGGCGGCCCGGCGGGCGGGGGGTGTGAGGTGTGGGGCGGGCGGGTGGGGTGTGTGTGGCGGGCGGCCCGGCGGGCGGGGGGTGTGGGGCGGGCGGCCCGGCGGGCGGGGGGTGTGGGGCGGGCGGCCCGGCGGGCGGGGTGTGGGGCGTGTGTGGCGGGCGGGGTGTGGGGGGTGTGTGGCGGGCGGCCCGGCGGGCGGGGGGTGTGGGGCGGGCGGCCCGGCGGGCGGGGTGTGGGGGGTGTGGGGCGGGCGGCCCGGCGGGTGGGGTGTGTGGCGGGCGGCCCGGCGGGCGGGGGGTGTGGGGCGGGCGGCCCGGCGGGTTCCTCCTAGTCCAGTATCATCTACATTTTGACTCATTTTCTTTGAGTTACTGAATCCAACTTATTGATGTAAATTAATGACCCCCCTCATGCCCTGTCCAATGAATACTTGTTTCCTACCCTTCAGCCGGTCTCTTATCCATTCCCAATCTTCACAGCTTTGAGTTTAACTCAGCCTTTCATGACAACTTGGTCGGAAGAGATTTGGAGTTCCACACACCATGTTGTCGGGCTTCCCACACTCGATTTGGGTTGCCATTTCCCGAGGGAAGTGGGGGAGATTGCTGAGTCAGGCCTTTCTCCATCTTAAGCCATGTTGAGTGCTACTATTGTTCAAATAATTCCTCAGATTTATTCCTGACAATCGATTCCATTATTTTATACAAAATTAAAGTAATAAGTCAGTTTTGTCACCCTTTTTGAATGTGGACACAAAATTTGCCTGTTTCCAATTTTCTGGTACATCTTCAGTGTCTGGTGACTCCCTCAATGATTATTAATGCCTCACAAATTTCCTCCCTCATCTCTATTAGGACACTGGGCTACATAACATCAATCCCTGGGGATTTATTTGTTTTAAGCCCTTTTAAGCTTGCCTAGCACTTCTATCTCATTTATATCAGTCATTTATTTTGGCTTCGTTAACTCTAGCTGGGGAGGACATGTTACTGAGTTGGGCTGAATGGCCTGTTTCTGTGCTGTGCACAGCACAATTGGCTATAAAATGTATCAGTGGATTGATATCATCTGCCTGACCACACCATGGATGCACATTATACTGGCTCCACCAGTAGGACTTGCAGAGCTGCTGCAGCATCTATTTGCCATTCTGCAACCCATTTATAAGAGGCAGCGAATCCTGAATATATGAGCCTGTATTCTAACACCCAAGCTTCAGGTAACACCTTGAAGCAGCTGATCCCAAATCGGAGTTTCCTCATCAGCTCTATATGGTGGAAGGGCCTACATAGAACAGTTTATGATATGCCAATTATCAGTCTAAGTCCAGTGCCATGTACTATCTCATCACCATGGGGTGGGCTTTAGCAAAGAGACATTCCCCACATGAAGCTGACTTCTCGAGATATTGCATGATATGTCAGTATACATTAGAGTCTCTCCTTGCCAACCATTTCCCCTTTATTGCCACAAATCCACCTCACAATTGCTACAAATCCACCTCACAGTTTGGTCCTTGATTTCACACATGTGCCAAATAAAGCTCTTCATTAAATGCCCAGGAGTTCTGAACCATGAAAAAGAACTTTTTCGACACATCTCGTATGCCATGAGCTTAACCCAAATTGGATCTTAGCTGTCATTGCAGGGAGACCAAAGTACTCTACCTCTTGATGCTGGTGTCCACCAGGGCGCCCAACCACCAATGTGAATCAACAATTGGAACTAACGGTCCTTATATCTCACAATCAATATTTTCAAGATCCCCTCTTGTGCATACCCACAATACTGTATCTGGGGGCACCCACTCGCTATCACACTGGGCAGCCTATTGTTCAAGGTGGTGAATGGAATGCACTAGATTTCCAGGTTGATCAGCAATGGACACAGATTTCATCTGCAAAGAGAAGAGCTATAGTTCTTTCAAAAGTTCCCAGAACTGACAGTCTGGTTCCCCCCCCCCCCACTGTGAGGCCATATAACGCATCAAATTTATAATCAAAAAGCTATTTTAATGCATACAGCCACACAATGGGAGACATCAAAAATAGATGATCTTTTAAAACCAAAATGAGTCTCATTCCAAAACACTGATGCTTGGTAGGTCTGGAGCCTCTTACCTCTGTCCTTTGTTGTCTGTTAATGTTCTTGATCTCCCTGTCTCCTCTCGAAAGCCCACATTTCATCTGTTGCTAAAGCTGGCTTCCTCTTTCATACCAAACAGTTTTCTCATCAACAATTCCTAACTCTTTCGAGCACTACCTGCAAAACTGAGCAAGCTCTTCCTACCTCTCTCACACTTCTGGACAGGGTATAAGAAAAAGCCTGTCTGATTAGTAATCTCTCTCCCACAACCATTTTTTGAGTGTGTGTCTTTCTCTTATACTACTGTAAACTTTCCTTTCTTGTTCCTCCCAAACTCCAAACATGCTGTCTCCAAATTCTTCTCACTGCATCCTTATTGTGTTGATATCGAGACTTGTCACACAATCTCCTACTCTTACTCATATTCTTTCTGAGAACCTCAAAACTTTCCCAGGAATGGCTCACCTCCCTTAATCTTCCCTTCTCCATACTATCTATAGGTTTTTAAAACCCAATTATGATGTCTCTTTGTCACTACTTTGTGATTTACTGTGTTCTTTTGTGGTTGGGTTGAAATGAAGTGTTTTTTCTCGGTCAGATTATTCATTGAATTTTGTATTGCTGACCACAATACATGTAGTTCGGCACTGTTGACATTTTCAAGCTGGGTAGAATTTACATTAGTCTGGCTAATATTTGCACCTCAGGGCAAGGCAGAGACTTGTGTTGTTCTGGAAGTCCTTGGTATACATCAGCTTAACTGCTTGCATTATATCTGGACAAAGACCTACCTTACAGATATTTCAAAGTATTTGAATCAAGGCATTCCATTCGAGTCCAAACATTATGTGGCAGTGGCTTTGATTGACATCAGTGCCCAAGATGAAATGGATAAGGTCTGTTAGGAGCGCAGGGTTAATGACACTTTGTCACATTGACAGACATCCCTGTGGCCTGGAGCTTCTGATTTTGGGCTTATGAACTAGATCAGGCTCTGTGGTGGAATCTTTCCATGTAACAAGTGAGTGACTGAACGATCAATGTTATGTTGAGATGTAGCACAGGAGAAACATCATTGTTGTTTTGATATTTTCAGGCGAATAGTAAAGTCTGAGTTACTGAGTTCTGTTGGATTACCACCCGAGCATCCGTCTGATCGTATGTTTATTCAATGTGCCTACTGAAAACGAGGTCACGTGACAGTGCGTAATATATTCCCGTAAGCCAGAGGATTCTCTGTTCATTGCCTTGGTCTCTCCAATTTATCTAGATCTTGGGCAGTTAAAGGCACACTCTGGTTCGTAAGAGAGGCGAGGTCCACTTACTAGAGCAGAGTAGAATATCCAGCATTAAACTCAACATGCAACAGCGCTGCCCTGCATTTTTATCCATTAGGCATTGTCTGTTTTATTATCTTCCTTATTATTGTTCTTACTGCTTCCATTTTTAATAACTTTTTAAATAACTTGTGAATGTGTTGACCTTTTAGGCAAAGTTGTGGTGACGCTGCCCGGTGGGATGTTTCACATGGGCACCAGCGAGGCTGATGCCAGAGATGGAGAAGCTCCTATCAGAGAAGTGACTGTGAAACCATTTGCAATCAATCAGCATCCAGTTACCAACTCAGAATTTAGGTTAGACAAATATCATGGTTTGCTTTTAAAACTCTTTGCTTTAAATAATTTCTAGATAATTAATTATTGGTGTCTATTGTAGCTGCTCATTGGAAGCAAAATCCCCAAAACAAATTCTGTAGCCGAAGTACATAATTATAAAACATTGAAAAGAGAGAGGGACTCCTTACACAGTCCTAAACCACATGACTTTGTGAATGCTACATGCCTCACAGTAAATCAGACCCAGTTATTGTCAATATTCAGAGCTTTCCACTGGGGGCTTCCTGCAAAATCTCTAACATTATCATAACAATTAAAAGGAAGAGCTGTTTGGAGTGCCTGAGCATACTGGCAGTGCAGGTGAGAATTGGTATTTCAGTCGATCTCCCTGATGATTAAGCAATGAAACAAAAAAAATCCAGAAATCCCAGCATCAGATTTGTATTTTCCCTCCTTTCCCCTTTCCACCAGTGATCGCTCCCTTCCGCTGCTGAAGGTATTGAGTCGGGTAGGATGCAGATCCTCAAATGGCAGGTGTCCATGTGGCTGCTCTTCACCTGTCAGCCCAGGCACTGAGTGTCAAAGGGCACCACAGCTAAGCCACATTCTTTCCTCACCCAACCGGCTACTTCAGCTCAGTGTGAACCTAATGAACCAATGGGGGGCCCATTCTAGGCATTTGTTGGAGATATAGCACAGCAGAATGCCAATGCATGTTAGTGTAGCATTTATTTAGTTTGACTTTTTGAAATATGTTGCAGAGAATTTATCAGATCACAGAAATACAAAACTGAAGCAGAGTCATTTGGTTGGAGTTTTGTATTTGAAGACTTTGTATCAGAGGAACTGAAAAGCAAAGTGACTCAAAATATTGAGGTAAAGTAACTTCTATTTCATTCCCTTTACTGAAATAGGGTTTTGATATTGCACTCAAAAAGGAGAATGTTGGAGAGAGGAATATAAACATTTAATAAGGGAGTTGGAAATATATGTTAAAGCTTGGAAGTGGATAAGAATTGGCCGAGAGAGGAAGTAGTGGGTACTAGTTAAGGGAGTGATAACAGATGGAGATTTACTCAGTGAGGTCCCTACTGTTACTGATCTACATAAAGAATCTGGATTCAGAAATACATTGTAAGTTGGTCAGATTCATGATGATACCAAGCTAGGGTTGGGGACAGTAGAATCTGATGAAGCAGCCAAGAAGTTATAGAAAGATCTAGGTGGTATTTATTTGCACGTGGGCAGAACTACAGCAGATGAAATTCACTGAAGAACAGTATAAGATATTGAAAGAAAAATGGGGGAAATACTTAATGAATGATGTCAAATTTAACAAGGGAAGAAGCTGGAAGAGATCTGGAGGTGATAATAGATTCAACTCTTAGCATATTATATCAACAAAGCAAACAGAATGTTTCACCATATTGCCAAGGCAGTAGAATGCAAGTCTGAGGCTATCGTGCTGAAGCTGGTCATTCAGTCACGAGGGGAAATTATGAGCGGAATAGAATCTTTGAATCATAGAATGATACAACACAGGAGGAGGCCATTCGGCCCATCATGCCTGTGCCAGCTCTTTGAAAGAGCTATCCAATTAGTCCCACTCCGCTGCTCTTTCCCCATAGCCCTGCAATTTTTTCCACTTCAAGTATTTACCCAATTCCCCTTTGAAAGTTATTATTGAATCTGCTTCCACCACCTTTTCAGGCAGCACATTCCAGATCATAACAACTTGCCAATTACTTTAAATCTGTGTCCTCTGGTTACCGACCCTTCTGCCACTGTAACAGTTTCTCCTTATTTACTCTATCAAAACCCTTCATGATTTTCAACATCTCGATAAAATCTCCCCTTAACCTTCTCTGCTCTGAGGAGAACAATCCCAGATTCTCCATTATAAAAACAGAAAATGCTGGAAATGCTAAGCAAGTCAGGCAGCATCTGTAGAGAAAGAAACAGAGTTAATGTTTCAGGTCGAAGACCTTTCATCAGAACTGGAAGAAGTTGAAAATTAAACAGCTTTTAAGCAAGTGCAAAATCAAAAAGTTAGTATGCAGGTGCAGCAGGTGATCAAGAAGGCCAACGGAATGTTGGCTTTTATTGCTAGGGGGATAGAATATAAAAACAGGGAGGTATTGCTGCAGTTCTATAAGGTATTGGTGAGACCGCACCTGGAATACTGCATACAGTTTTGGTCTCCATACTTAAGAAAAGACATACTTGCTCTCGAGGCAGTACAAAGAAGGTTCACTCGGCTAATCCCGGGGATGAGGGGGCGGACATATGAGGAGAGGTTGAGTAGATTGGGACTCTACTCATTGGAGTTCAGAAGAATGAGAGGCGATCTTATTGAAACATATAAGATCGTGAAGGGGCTTGATCGGGTGGATGCGGTAAGGATGTTCCCAAGGATGGGTGAAACTAGAACTAGGGGGCATAATCTTAGAATAAGGGGCTGCTCTTTCAAAAGTGAGATGAGGAGAAACTTCTTCACTCAGAGGGTAGTAGGTCTGTGGAATTTGCTGCCCCAGGAAGCTGTGGAAGCTACATCATTAAATAAATTTAAAACAGAAATAGACACTTTTCTAGAAGTAAAGGGAATTAGGGGTTATGGGGAGCGGGCAGAAAATTGGACATGAATTTAGATTTGAGGTTAGGATCAGATCAGCCATGATCTTATTAAATGGCGGAGCAGGCTCGAGGGGCCGATTGGCCTACTCCTGCTCCTATTTCTTATGTTCTAAGTGCAGAGCCATGGAAAGGTCGGGGAGGGAAGAACAAAAGGGAAGATCTGAGATAGGATGGAGGGCAGGAGTGATTAAATAACAAAAGGGATGATGGTGCAAGGCGAGAAGGGTGGGAATGGCACAAGTAAAGAAAGAAAAGATGGGTCTAGAGGAGCTATAAATGGCAACAGCAGAACCATTACCAGCACCTGCTGTCTGGAAAATTGGGAGCAGTGGTTATGATCTGAAGTTATTGAAATCAGTGTTGAGTCCGGAAGGTTGTAAAGTGCCTAATCGAAAGATGAGGTGCTGTTCCTTGAGCTTCCGTTGAGCTTCATTGGAACAGTGTAAGAGGCCGAGGACAGAGAGGGACGGAGAATTAAAATGGCAAGTGACTGGAAGGTCAGGGTCACGCCTGCGGACAGAGCGGAGGTGTTCAGCAAAGCGATCACCCAATCTGCGTTTGGTCTCTCCAATGTAGAGGAGACGGCATCGTGAGCAGCGAATACAGGATACTAAATTGAAAGAAGTACAAGTAAATTGCTGTTTCACCTGGAAGGAGTGTTTGGGGCCCTGGACGGTGGGAAAGGACGAGGTGAAAGGGCAGGTGTTGCATCCCCTGCGCTCATACAGGAAGATGCCGTTGGGAGGAGAGCAGGTGTTGGGGGTAATGGAAGAGTGGACCCTTCAGAATGCTGAAAAGGGAGGGGAAGATGTGTTTGGTGGTGGCGTCACGCTGGAGTTGGCAGAAATGGCAGAGGATGATACCTTGAATGTGGAGGATGGTGCGGAGGAAGGTGAGGACAAGGGGGACCCTATCGTGGTTCTGGGGAAGGGGGAGAAGGAGTGAGGGCAGAAGTGCAGGAAATAGGACAGACATGGTCGAGGACCCTGTCAACTACAGTGGAAGGGGAATCCTCTGTTAAGGAGAAAGAAAGACATATCGGAAGCACTGGTGTGGAAAGTGGCATCGTCGGAAAAGATGTGACGGAGACGGGGAAACTGGGAGAATGGAATAGAGTCCTTACAGGAAGTGGGGTGGGAGGAAGTGTAATCAAGGTAGCTGTGGGAGTCGGTGGGCTTATAATAGATATTGGTGGACAGCCTTTCCCCAGAAATGGAGATAGAGAAGTCGAGGAAGGGAAGGGAAGAGTTGGAGATGGACCATGTGAGGGCGAGGGAAGGGTAGAAATTGGCAGCAAAGTTGATGCAATTTTCCAGTTCAAGGCGAAAGCAGGAAACGGCACCGATACAATGTACTGGAAAAAGAGGTGAGGAAGGGGACCTGAGTACGACTGGATCAAGGAATGTTCCACATATCCCATAAAATGGCAGGCATAGCCATGGAGTCACTATGGGAACTCATATGGGTTCCCATAGTGACTCCTTTTATTTGGAGGAAGTGAGTGGAGTCGAAGGAGAAGTTGTTCAATGTAAGAACAAGTTCAGCCAGGCGGAGGAGGGTGGTGAATGCAGGTTGTCCTGGTGGGGATGGAGGTGTAGAGGGACTGGACGTCCATGGTGAAAAGGAGACGGTTAGGGCCGGGAACATTGCTAAAGTGGCGGAGGGCGTCAGAAGAGTCGTGGCTGTAGGTTGGAAGAGACTGGACAAGGGGAGAAAGTCGAGATAGGAGAAAATAAGTTCCATGGGGCAAGAACAGGCTGAAATGATGGGTCTCCCGGGGCAGCCCTGTTTGTGGATCGTGGGAAGGAGGTAGAAGCGGGCTGTGCGGGGTTGGGGGACTGTGAGGTTGGAGGCTGGGGGGGAAGATCTCCAGAGGAGATGAGGTCAGTGACAGTCTGGGAAACTATGGCTTGATGTTCGGCGGTGGGGTCATGCTCCAGGGGGAGATAGGAGGAGGTGTCAGAGAGTTGGCGTTCAGCCTTCGCAAGGTAGAGGTCTGTTGGTAGAGGTCTGTTCACCAAACAACAACAACAGCGCCGCCCTTGTCAGCAGGTTTAATGACAATGTCAGGGTTGGACCTGAGAGAAAGTTCAGAGGGAGGCAGGTTAGAGTGAGTGAGGAGAGTAGAGAAATTGGGACGGCCGATGTCACGTCGGCATCTCCCAGTCTAAAGATCAAGAGAGGGCAGGAGGCCAGAGGGAGGGGTCCAGGTGGACCGAGAATTCTGAAGGCAGGAGAAAGGGCATGCCGTGTGGGGGGGAGGGGGGAAGATTCCTGGCCAAAGAAGTGGGCGCAGAGGCGAAGGCGACGGAAGAAGAGCTCAGCATCGCGTCGAGCTCGAAATTCATTGAGGTGGGGGCGTAAGGGGATGAAGCTGAGGACTGATCGTTTAGGGTCAGAGGGGAAGGCCAGAGGGGATAGTGAAAACACGACAAAGGGTGAGATTGGAGGGAGGGATGGGGTCAGAGGAAAGTGATGGGGATGAAGGATCAGGAGAGTTGTTCAAGCTTGCAGTCCTTGACCCCTGAAAGAAAGAAAAAAAGTCTTTTGTTAAAGCACCAGATGAGGCGAAGGATGAAATGTAACTTCTCCAGTCTCTCCACATAATTGAAGTCTTTCATCCCTGGTACCATTTTAGTAAATCTCCTCTGCACCCTCTCCAAGGCCTTGACATCCTTCCTAAATCAGAATTGAACACAATTCTCCAGTTGGGGCCTAACCTTTTATAAAGGTTTAGCATAACTTCCTTGCGTTTCTACTCTATGCCTCTAGTTATAAAGCCAAGGATCCCATATGCTTTTTTAACAGCCTGAGCACTTGCATATGTGCACCCCAGGTCTTTCTGTTCCTGCACCCCGTTAAAATTGTACCATTTAGTTTATATGTCCTTTCCACAAAAAGCAGGACAAATCCAATCTGGCCAATTACCGCCCCATCAGCCTACTCTCAATCATCAGCAAAGTGATGGAAGGTGTCGTCGACAGTGCTATCAAGCGGCACTTACTCACCAATAACCTGCTCACCGATGCTCAGTTTGGGTTCCGCCAGGACCACTCGGCTTCAGACCTCATTACAGCCTTGGTCCAAACATGGACAAAAGAGCTGAATTCCAGAGGTGAGGTGAGAGTGACTGCCCTTGACATCAAGGCAGCATTTGACCGAGTGTGGCACCAAGGAGCCCTAGTAAAATTGAAGTCAATGGGAATCAGGGGGAAAACTCTCCAGTGGCTGGAGTCATACCTAGCACAAAGGAAGATGGTAGTGGTTGTTGGAGGCCGATGATCTCAGCCCCAGGACATTGCTGCAGGAGTTCCTCAGGGCAGTGTCATAGGCCAACCATCTTCAGCTGCTCCATCAATGATCTTCCTTCTATCATAAGGTCAGAAATGGGGATGTTTGCTGATGATTGCACAGTGTTCAGTTCCATTCGCAACCCCTCAAATAATGAAGCAGTCCGAGCCCGCATGCAGCAAGACCTGGACAACATCCAGGCTTGGGCTGATAAGTGCCAAGTAACATTCGTGCCAGATAAGTGCCAGGCAATGACCATCTCCAACAAGAGAGAGTCGAACCATCTCCTTGACATTCAACGGCATTACCATCGCCGAATCCCCCACCATCAACATCCTGAGGGTCACCATTGACCAGAAACTTAACTGGACCAGCCATATATATACTTTGGCTACAAGAGCAGGTCAGAGGCTGGGTATTCTGTGGCGAGTGACTCACCTCCTAACTCCCCAAAGCCTTTCTACCATCTACAAGGCACAAGTCAGGAGAGTGATGGAATAATCTCCACTTGCCTGGATGAGTGTAGCTCCAACAACACTCAAGAAGCTCGACACTATCCAGGACAAAGCAGCCTGCTTGATTGGGACCCCTTCCACCACCCTAAACATTCACTCCCTTCACCACCGGCTTCAGTGTGTACCATCCACAGGATGCACTGCAGCAACTCGCCAAGGATTCTTCGACAGCACCTCCCAAACCCGCGACCTCTACCACCTAGAAGGACAAGAGCAGCAGGCACATGGGAACAACACCACCTGCACGTTCCCCTCCAAGTCACACACCATCCCGACTTGGAAATTTATCGCCGTTCCTTCATCGTCGTTTTTCGACCGGCACAGACACAATGGGCTGAATGGCCCCCTTCGGTGCCGTAAATTTTTCTATGTTTCTATGGGAGTAGTGCCACAACACAGGAATATTGCAAATGTTAAACCGCTGTTCAAAAAAGTGTGGCGGGATAAACCTGGCAACGACATGTCAGTCAGCCTAACGTCAGTGCTGGGGAAACTTTTAGAGACAATAATCCAGGACAAAATTAATTGGCACTTCGAAAAATATGGGTTAATAAATGAAAGTCAGCACGGATTTGTTAAAGGCAAATTGTGTCAGACTAACTTGATTGAGGTCTTGAATGAAGTAATGGAGAGGGTTGACGAAGGTAGTGCAGTTGATGTTGTTGCGTTTGGACTTTTAAAAGATGTTTGATGAAGTATCACATAATAGATTTGTGCGCAAAACTGAAGCCCATCGGATTATGGGGGCAGTGGATGTGTGGATACGAAATTAGCCAAGGGACAGAAACAGAGAGCAGTGCTGAACAGTTGTTTCTCAGGCTGGTAGGAATATACAGTGATGTCCCCCAGGGGTCGGTCTTAGGACAACTCTTTTTGATCCATATTAGTGACCTGGACTTGGGTATACAGGGCATAATTTCCAAGTCACCGGCGCACTGTGGCTGCAGTGTGTTCCATCCACAGGATGCACTGCAGCAACTCGCCAAGGCTTCTTTGACAGCACCTCCCAAACCCACGACCTCTACCACCTAGAAGGACAAGGGCAGCAGGCACATGGGAACAACACCACCTGCACGTTCCCCTCCAAGTCACACACCATCCCGACTTGGAAATATATCGCCGTTCCTTCATCGTCGCTGGGTCAAAATCCTGGAACTCCCTTCCTAACAGCACTGTGGGAGAACCTTCACCACACGGACTGCAGCGGTTCAAGAAGGCGGCTCACCACCACCTTCTCAAGGGCAATTAGGGATGGGCAATAAATGCCGGCCTCGCCAGCGACGCCCACATGCCATTAACGAATAAAAAAAAATTGCCTCTCCTCATTCTTCCTTCCAAAATGTATCACTTCACTCTTCTCTGCTTTAAATTTCATCTGCCACGTGTCTGCCCATTTCACTAGTCTGTCTGTGTCCTCCTGAAGTCTGTTGCTATCCACCACATTGTTTACTACATTTCCGAGTTTTGTATCATTTGCAAACTTGAAAATTATATCCTCTATACCCAAGTCCAGGTCATTAATATATATCAAAGAGAGCAGTGGTCCTAATACTGACCCCTGGGGAACACCACTGTATACTTCCCTCCAGTCTGAAAAACAACCGTTCACACTTCTCTCTGCTTTTTGTCCCTTTCTGAGCCAATTTTGTATTCACACAGCAGCTGCCTCTTTAATCTCATGGGCTTCAATTTTGCAAACAAGTCTATTATGTGGAATAGAAAAGGCTGTTCCTGTACACCATTTCAAGTTGAACCATGACTGAGGACAAGGCCTGCGCTTGAAGGGGGTAAATTCAAAACTAATTTGCGGAAACAATATTTCAGTGAGAGAGTGGGCAATCTATGGAACAGGCTCCCATGGGAGACGGTGGAAGCAAAAGGTGTTGATTCATTCAAATGAAAAGTAGATAGATTTCTTTAAGAAACTAATATTTTGGGATCAGTATATGAATAATTTGAGATCTGACATAGAAACGTAGAAAATTGGAGCAGGATTCGGCCATTCGGCCATTCAGTATGATCATGGCTGATCCTCTATCTCAATACCATATTCCCGCTCTCTCCCCGTACCCCTCGATGCCATTTGTGTCTAGAAATCTATCTAGCTCCTTCTTAAATATATTCAGTGACTTGGCCTCCACAGCCTTTTGTGGTAGAGAATTCCACAGATTCACCACCCTCTGAGTGAAGAAATTTCTCCTCATCTCAGTCCTAAATGTCCTACCCCGTATCCTGAGACTGTGACCCCTCGTTCTGGACCACCCAGCCAGGGGAAACATCCTCCCTGCATCCAGTCTGTCTAGCCCTGTCAGAATTTTATATGTTTCAATGAGATCACCTCTCACTCTAGACAATACAGGCCTAGTCTACTCAATCTCTCCTCATACGACAGTCCTGCCATCCCAGGAATCAGTCTGGTGAACCTTTGCTGCACTCCCTCTATGGCAAGTATATGCTTTCTTAGGTAAGGAGACCAAAACTGCACACAATACTCCAGGTGTGGTCTCACCAAGGCCCTGTATAACTGCAGTAAGACATCCTTGCTCCTATACTCAAATCCTTTTGCAATGAAGGCCAACATACCATTTGCCTACCTAACTGCTCGCTGCATCTGCATGTTTGCTTTCAGTGTGGTAAGTGTGCCATGCTTGGGAGGAACAGGTGACTTTGGACCTATGGTTTCCCAAAGCTCTCCACCACTGGGGGTTTTCCTCGCCTCATTTCTGGGTCTGTTGTTGATTGATTGCTATGATAAGTCAACAACTCAATTTTTGTTGTATCATGCGACTACCAGGATGGTAGTAGGTGGACCTTGGTCTTTATTCGCTCAGCAATTGCTATGTTCCTAAAGGGACTTGGGTACAGACTAGTAAAGTATAAGTTCAGGATAATTTCAGGAAACACTTCATAAGAGTGATCATACCCAGACAGAGTAGTGGAGACAAGGGGCTCGATATTAGCAGGGCTGCGGGTTCGCGGCGGGGGGTCTATTGGGCGCGTGGGTAACACGCCCGGTGAAATCAGTCTGCCCCCCGCGTGCGATCGCAGGCTAATTGGAGCCACTTACCTGGTCTTCTGGGTTCCCCGCTGCTGATCTGCGCGGCGGGCGGACTGCGCATGCGCAGTAAGCTCTGTCAGCTGGAGGAGCTCTATTTAAAGGGGCAGTCCTCCACTGACAGATGCTGCAAGAAATAGGAAAAATTACAGCATGGAGCAGCCCAGGGGGAAGGCTGCTCCCAGGTTTAATGATGCCTCACTCCAGGTATCAATGGATGGGGTGAGGAGGAGGGGGAGGATAGAGATCTTCCTCCTGGCGTGCGGGAGGAAGTGGCCTGCCTCTCCCACCAAGAAGGCCTGGCTCGAGGTGGCAGAGGAGGTCACCTGCACCACCAACATATCGCCCACCTGCATACAGTGCAGGAGGCGCTGCAATAACCTAAGTAGGTCAGCCAAAGTGAGTACACTTACTCATTCCCCTACACTCCGTCTGCCACATCACTGCCCCCACCCCACATCTCCTTCTGCACTGCCAACACTACTCTGTCACATCACCCCTCACACCCACTCAAACCCCATCCTCATCTTACCTGCACTTACTCACCTCGCCAGTACTCATCCCGCCACTACCACTCAACCCAATCCTCATACAATCTCATGGCTCTATCTCATACTCACCCTCTCGTGCATCTCTTTCACGGTCAGCCTCACTCAACCTGCCACTACCTGTGCTGCAGCCACAGGGCATGCATCACATATGTGCAGTGGGCAGCGTAAGGCAAACGTGTTGTGAGCATGAAGGGGATGCACAAGGGTGTTTGAGGGTATGTCATGGTTTTTACTTATATTTAATTTCTGACCAACTCACATCACGTATTATATTGGCACCACTACTGCCACGTCTTTGCAAATCTTGTCTGGTTTGTGCAATAATGCCCTCTCCTGAGGATCACAATGAAGATCCACAACTGATGCCACCCATTGTGTCACTGCAGAGTGGGTGTAGGTGTATTTTCAGGGCTCTTTTGTGCAGACGACTGAGAGACGTCGGCGATGTCCCTGGTGGCACCCTGGAAGGATGCGGAGGAGAAGTTGTTGAGGGCAGTGGTGACTTTGACAGCGACAGGTAAGAAGATGGTGCTCGGGCCAGCCGGGAGCAGCTCGGCATGAAGGAGACTGCAGATGTCCACGACCACATGTCGAGTGACTCTGAGCCTCCGTGTGCACTGCTGCTCAGAGAGGTCCAGGAAGCTGAGCCTCAGTCTGTGGACCCTGTGGCGAGGGTAGTGCCCTCTGCGACGCATCTCTCTCTGCAGTTGCCCTCCCTCCTGCTGTGTAGGTGGGTGTGTCACAGCACTGTGTTGTGGAGCTCCACGTGTCAGAGGTGGCCGGCGAGGCTGGTGATGCTGTTCGCCCTCCGAGGAGGTCATGACTGCAGCTACGGCGGCCCCATCCGGAAGATGTACATCTGAGGGGGTCCGCAGGTAGGTACATGTCTCTGGACCCCGGGGTAAGTGTGCAAGTTGGTGAATTTGATTGTTAGGAGGAGGGTGGTGGAGGCCAAACTTTGTCCAAAGTGACAGAGTGGCCTCCTGCAATGAATGAGGGTCTCCCCCCCGACCTGTCAAATGGACCTTTGCAGCTGCCACAGGCTGATAGCTGCAACACATCCATTTGAACTGGGAGTGTTTCCCCCAGTACGGGAAACAGCCCCAGTTGTTTGTAAAATCCCACCCCTCCTGAAATATCTCCTTAATCAGGTCTGTTAACGACCTGAAATACCAGAATAAATACTTTTAAGTGGCACCCCGCCGGCTTTAATTGCCTGCGGGAGTCCCACATGCGGGGGCTGCGTGCGCTCGTCAGCGCGTCTGTGGGGAACCCGGAAGTGGGCGGGTTGGAGCCGGGCTCCCGACCCGCTCCGGGATTCCCCGATTTTCGGAGCCCCCCCGCCAGGAACACACCCGATCGCGGGTGCTAATATCGAGCCCAAGATCTCTGGAGTCATTCAGGAAGTTAAGTATAGATGAGGGACGTTATTCGGATTATTTATTTATTTTATTTATTAATAATTATAAAATAATTGAATAATCTGAATAACATCCCTCATCTATACTTTGTGACCATTTAGGGTACGGTAGCATAGTGGTTATGTTACTGGGCTAGTAATCCAGAGGCCTGGACTAAAATCCAGAGTCATGAGTTCAAATCCCGCCACGGCAGCTGGCGAATTTAAATTCAATTAATTAATTAAATTCAATTAATTAAATAAAAATCTGGAATTAAAATACTAGTATCAGTGATGATGGCCATGAAACTACCGGATTGTCGTAAAAACCCATCTGGTTCACTAATGTCCTTTAGGGAAGGAAACCTGCCGTCCTAACCCGGTCTGGCCTATATGTGACTCCAGACCCACAGCAATGTGGTTGATTCTTAATTGCCCTCTGAAATGGCCGAGCAAGCCACTCAGTTGTAAAATCTCGCTACGAAAAGTCATAATAAGAATAAAACCGGACGGACCACCCGGCATCGGACCACGAGGCACCGGACATGACAACGGCAAAACACCAAGCCCAGTCGACCCTGCAAGGTCCTCCTTACTAACATCTGGGGACTTGTGCCAAAATTGGGAGAGCTGTCCCACAGACGAGTCAAGCAACAGCCTGACATAGCCATACTCACAGAATCATATCTTTCAGCCAACGTCCCAGACTCTTCCATCACCATCCCTGGGTATGTCCTGTCCCACCGGCAGGACAGACCCACCAGAGGTGGCGGTACAGTGATATACAGTCAGGAGGGAGTGGCCCTGGGAGTCCTCAACATTGACTCTGGACCCCATGAAATCTCATGGCATCAGGTCAAACATGGGCAAGGAAACCTCCTGCTGATTACCACCTACCGTCCTCCCTCAGCTGATGAATCAGTCCTCCTCCATGTTGAGCACCACTTGGAGGAAGCACTGAGGGTAGCAAGGGCACAAAATGTACTCTGGGTGGGGGACTTCAATGTCCATCACCAAGAGTGGCTCGGTAGCACCACCACTGACCGAGCTGGCCGAGTCCTGAAGGACATAGCTGCCAGACTGGGCCTGCGGCAGGTGGTGAGTGAACCAACACGAGGGAAAAACTTACTTGACCTTGTCCTCACCAATCTCCCTGTCGCAAATGCATCTGTCCATGACAGTATTGGTAGGAGTGACCACCGCACAGTCCTCGTGGAGATGAAGTCCCGTCTTCGCACTGAGGACACCATCCAACGTGTTGTGTGGCACTACCACCGTGCTAAATGGGATAGATTCAGAACGGATCTAGCAGCTCAAAATTGGGCATCCATGAGGCGCTGTGGGCCATCAGCAGCAGCAGAATTGTATTCCAGCACAATCTGTAACCTCATGGCCCGGCATATTCCTCACTCTACCATTACCAACAAGCTAGGGGATCAACCCTGGTTCAAAGAGGAGTGTAGAAGAGCATGCCAGGAGCAGCACCAGGCGTACCTAAAAATGAGGTACCAACCTGGTGAAGCTACAACTCAGGACTACATGCATGCTAAACAGCGGAAGCAACATGCTATGGACAGAGCGAAGCGATCCCACAATCAATGGATCAGATCAAAGCTCTGCAGTCCTGCCACATCCAGTCGTGAATGGTGGTGGACAATTAAACAACTAACGGGAGGAGGAGGCTCTGCAAACATTCCCATTCTCAATGATGGCGGAGTCCAGCACGTGAGTGCAAAAGACAAGGCTGAAGCGTTTGCAACCATCTTCAGCCAGAAGTGCCGAGTGGATGATCCATCTCAGCCTCCTCCCGATATCCCCACCATCACGGAAGCCAGTCTTCGGCCAATTCGATTCACTCCACGTGATATCAAGAAACGGCTGAGTGCACTGGATACAGCAAAGGCTATGGGCCCCGACAACATCCCAGCTGTAGTGCTGAAGACTTGTGCTCCAGAACTAGCTGCGCCTCCAGCCAAGCTGTTCCAGTACAGCTACATCACTGGCATCTACCCGACAATGTGGAAAATTGCCCAGGTATGTCCTGTCCACAAAAAGCAGGACAAATCCAATCCGGCCAATTACCGCCCCATCAGTCTACTCTCAATCATCAGCAAAGTGATGGAAGGTGTCGTCGACAGTGCTATCAAGCGGCACTTACTCACCAATAACCTGCTCACCGATGCTCAGTTTGGGTTCCGCCAGGACCACTCGGCTCCAGACCTCATTACAGCCTTGGTCCAAACATGGACAAAAGAGCTGAATTCCAGAGGTGAGGTGAGAGTGACTGCCCTTGACATCAAGGCAGCATTTGACCGAGTGTGGCACCAAGGAGCCCTAGTAAAATTGAAGTCCATGGGAATCAGGGGGAAAACTCTCCAGTGGCTGGAGTCATACCTATCACAAAGGAAGATGGTAGTGGTTGTTGGAGGCCAATCATCTCAGCCCCAGGGCATTGCTGCAGGAGTTCCTCAGGGCAGTGTCCTAGGCCCAACCATCTTCAGCTGCTTCATCAATGACCTTCCCTCCATCATAAGGTCAGAAATGGGGATGTTCGCTGATGACTGCACAGTGTTCAGTTCCATTCGCAACCCCTCAGATAATGAAGCAGTCCGAGCCCGCATGCAGCAAGACCTGGACAACATCCAGGCTTGGGCTCATAAGTGGCAAGTAACATTCGCGCCAGATAAGTGCCAGGCAATGACGATCTCCAACAAGAGAAAGTCTAACCACCTCCCCTTGACATTCAACGGCATTACCATCGCCGAATCCCCCACCATCAACATCCTGGGGGTCACCATTGACCAGAAACTGAACTGGACCAGCCATATAAATACTGTGGCTACGAGAGCAGGTCAGAGGCTGGGTGTTCTGCGGCGAGTGACTCACCTCCTGACTCCCCAAAGCCTTTCCACCATCTACAAGGCACAAGTCAGGAGTGTGATGGAATACTCTCCACTTGCCTGGATGAGTGCAGCTCCAACAACACTCAAGAAGCTCGACACCATCCAAGATAAAGCAGCCCGCTTGATTGGCACCCCATCCATCACCCTAAACATTCACTCCCTTCACCACCGGCGCTCTGTGGCTGCAGTGTGTACCATCCACAGGATGCATTGCAGCAACTCGCCAAGGCTTCTTCGACAGCACCTCCCAAACCCGCGACCTCTACCACCTAGAAGGACAAGAGCAGCAGGCACATGGGAATAACACCACCTGCACGTTCCCCTCCAAGTCACACACCATCCCGACTTGGAAATATATCGCCGTTCCTTCATCGTCGCTGGGTCAAAATCCTGGAACTCCCTTCCTAACAGCACTGTGGGAGAACCGTCACCACACGGACTGCAGCGGTTCAAGAAGGCGGCTCACCACCACCTTCTCGAGGGCAATTAGGGATGGGCAATAAATGCTGGCCTCGCCAGCGACGCCCACATCCCGTGAACGAATAATAAAAAAAAAATCTGTTACAGGACAAAAGGAGACAATTTGGCCCATCATGTCTGTGCAGGTTCTTCAACTGAAACTGTGTATAAAAGAACTGTATACTCATCCCATTTCCCTCCGTTTTCCCAAATCCTTTTGCAATCATCCTTTTCAAAGGCTTGTCCAATGATCTTTTAAGTGACTAGTGAGCCTCCCATAACGATGCTCGCAGTTAGTAGGACGAAATGGCACGTCTTTTAACTCTTGTAAAATTTTTGTTGTGGAAAGGGTTAAGGAAAATACCAAAACTTACAAGGATAGATAAAAGTGAGTGAATTATTGAGGGAGAGTGGAATTGTCCTAGGCTGAGTCAGCGCAGGTCAGTGAAATGGCTGGTCTACCGTTAGCCCATTCGAGTGAATCATCAGGGATTGGAGCTGCAGACTGATACAACCTGTGGTAGGGTTGCCAGAGATAGTCACGTGTTGAGGGAGACCAAAGAATTTGTGAAGCTTCCCGAGAGATAATAACTAACCGATACCAGGCATCGTCCAACAATGAAGCTTCCCGAGACATAATAACTAACCAATACCAGGCATCGTCCAACAATGAAGCTTCCCGAGACATAATAACTAACCGATACTAGGCATCGTCCAACAATGAAGCTTCCCGAGACATAATAACTAACCAATACCAGGCATCGTCCAACAATGAAGCTTCCTGAGACATAATAACTAACCAATACCAGGCATCGTCCAACAATGAAGCTTCCCGAGACATAATAACTAACCGATACTAGGCATCGTCCAACAATGAAGCTTCCCGAGACATAATAACTAACCAATACCAGGCATCGTCCAACAATGATGCTTCCCGAGACATAATAACTAACCGATACTAGGCATCGTCCAACAATGAAGCTTCCCGAGACATAATAACTAACCGATACTAGGCATCGTCCAACAATGAAGCTTCCCGAGACATAATAACTAACCAATACCAGGCATCGTCCAACAATGATGCTTCCCGAGACATAATAACTAACCAATACTAGGCATCGTCCAACAATGAAGCTTCCCGAGACATAATAACTAACCGATACTAGGCATCGTCCAACAATGAAGCTTCCCGAGACATAATAACTAACCGATACTAGGCATCGTCCAACAATGAAGCTTCCCGAGACATAATAACTAACCAATACCAGGCATCGTCCAACAATGAAGCTTCCCGAGACATAATAACTAACCGATACCAGGCATCGTCCCCCATGAAGGAAACAAGAAGACCAAAGAAGACACAGTTAGAAAACCAGAGCAGATAGCTGGCTCAAAGATACAGACTGTAAGTCATAGAGAGATAGTGGTCGTAGGGAATTCTTTGTGTAGGAAAGTAGGTAGCCATGTGTGTTGCAAGATACTACCAAAGAGGTGGTGAGTTGTCTACCTGGAGCTGGGCAGTACATACTGAGGTAAGGTTAGAAGGGAACAGGAAGGGATCCAGTGGTAGTGGTCCATGTAAGGGTAAATGATATTGGGAGAAGTAATACCAAGCCGTAAAAATTCATGTGCACAAGGATACCCAAAGATAGAGGATGCAAAGTAGTGATCTCTGGTCGACTAGTTTTTGGGAAAGAAGGAGAGTTTTCGAAGAAAATAGGGAATATAAATGAGTGGCTGACTACTTGATGCAAAAGCAATAATGCTACTTTTTTAAATGACTGGGAATATTCTCAGAACAAAAAGGACTGGTACATGAGAGATGGGTTACACCTAAAGAGATCAAATGGGTGGGAGGGCAGTGAGATAACCAGATCCCAGAGGGGGCTGATCATAGTCAGAAGGTAGCAATCGACAAGTATGGACACAGAAACTCAACGACATACATGAACTGGAGATCAGAAAAAGATATGACACCAGGGCTCGTGAAAGGAGGCAAGTCTACAATAAGTTGTATATAATGTCAGAACTAGGGGCTGTTGTGACAGAAGGGAACTAACATGTAATGGACTAGGTCAGCCCCAGAGATTGGTAAGGGATATAACCCTCAGGTATAGAGTTACATCATCAAGTTACATCAAGTCTACAGCACAGAAACAGGCCATTCGGCCCAACTGGTCCATGCCGGTGTTTATGCTCCACATGAGACTCCTCCCTCCCCTCTTCATCTCACCCTATCAGCATATCCTTCTGTTCCTTTCTCCCTCATGTGCTTATCTAGCTTCCCCTTAAATCCATCAATGCTATTCGCCTCAACTATTCCTTGTGGTAGCGAGTTCCACATTCTAACCACTCTCTGGGTAAAGAAGTCTCTCCTGAATTCCCTACTGGATTTATTAGCGACTATCTTATATTTATGACCTCTAGTTTTGGACTCCCCCACAAGATGGAAACATCTTCTCTACGTCTACCCTATCAAACCCTTTCATAGATTCATAGAATCATAGAAAGTTATGGCACAGAAGGAGGCCATTTGGCCCATCGTGTCTGCGCCGGCCGAAAAAGAGCTATCCAGCGTAATCCCACTTTCCAGCACTTGGAGGCATAGAATATAAGAGCAAGGAGGTTATGATGGAGCTGTATAAAACACTGGTTAGGCCACAGCTGGAGTACTGTGTGCAGTTCTGGTCGCCACACTACAGGAAGGATGTGATCGCTTTGGAGAGGGTGCAGAGGAGATTCACCAGGATGTTACCAGGGCTGGAGAGCTTCAGCTATGAAGAGAGACTGGGAAGATTGGGTTTGTTTTCCTTGGAGCAGAGGAGGCTGAGGGGGGACATGATTGAGGTGTACAAAATTATGAGGGGCACAGATAGGATGGATACTAAGGAGCTTTTTCCCTTCGTTGAGGGTTCTATAACAAGGGGACATAGATTCAAGGTAAAAGGCGGGAGGTTTAGAGGGGATTTGAGAAAGAACTTTTTCACCCAGAGGGTGGTTGGAGTCTGGAACTTACTGCCTGAAAGGGTTGTGGAGGCAGGAACCCTCACAACATTCAAGAAGCATTTGGATGAGCACTTGAAATGCCAAATGCTGGAATATGGGATTAGAGTGGACAGGGCTTGATGGCCGGCGCGGACACGATGGGCCGAAGGGCCTCTATCCGTGCTGTATAACTCTATGACTCTATGGTCCATGGCCCTGTAGGTTATGGCATTTCAGTTGCTCATCCAAGTACTTTTTAAATGAGTTGAGGGTTTCTGTCCCTACCAACCTTTCAGGCAGTGAGTTCCAGATCCCCACCACCCTCTGGGTGAAAAAAATTCTCCTCAGCTCCCTTCTAATCCTTCTACCAATTACTTTAAATCTATGCCCCCTGGTCACTTACCCCTTTACTAAGGGAAATAGGTCCTCCCTAACCACTCTATCTAGTCCTGTCATAATTTTATACACCTCAATTAAATCTCCCCTCAGCCTCCTTTGTTCCAAAGAAAACAACCCCAGCCTATCCAATCTTTTCTCATAGCTAAAATTCTCCAGCCCTGGCAACATCCTCGTACATCTCCTCTGTACCCTCTCTAGTGCAATCACATCTTTCCTGTAATGTAGTGACCAGAACTGTACGCAGTACTCAAGCTGTGGCCTAACCAATATTTTATACAGTTCTCGCATAACCTATATATTTCATGCCTCGGCTAATAAAGGAAAGTATCCCGTATGCCTTTTTATCTACCTTTCTACCTTCAGGCATCTGTGGCCATGCACTCCGAGGTCCCTTACTTCCTCTACACCTTTCAGTATCCTCCCATTTGTGTATTCCCTTGCCTTGTTTGCCCTCCCCAAATGCATTACCTCACACTTTTCTGGTTTGAATTCCATTTGCCACTTTTCTGTTCACCTGACCAGTCCATTGAAATGTTCCTGCAGTCTACAGCTTTCTTCCTCACTATCAACCACATGGCCAATTTTTGTATCATCTGCAAACTTCTTGATCAAGCCCCCCCCACAATCAAGTGTAAATCATTGATATATCCCACAAAAAGCAAGGGACCTAGTACTGAGCCTTGCAGGACCCCACTGGAAACAGCCTTCCAGTCACAAAAACACCCGTCAACCATTACCCTTTGCTTCTTGCCACTGAGCCAATTTTGGATTCAACTAGCCACTTTCCCTTGGATCCCATGGGCTTTTACATTTTTGACCGGTCTGCCATGTGGGACCTTGTCCAAAGCCTTGCTAAAATCCATATAGACTACATCAAACGCGTTACCCTCATCGACCCTCCTTGTTACCTGTTCAAAAAATTCAATCAAGTTCATCATCTTAAAGACCTCTATCAGGTCACCCCTCAGCCTTCTCTTTTCTAGAGAAAAGAGCACCAGCCTGTTCAGCATTTCCTGATAAGTATATCCTCTCATAAGAACATAAGAAATAGAAGCAGGATTAGGCCATGCGGCCCCTTGAGCCTGCTCCGCCATTCAGTCAGATCATGGCTGATCTTCGACCTCAACTCCACTTTCCTGCCCGATCCCCATATCCCTTGATTCCCCTACTGTCCAAAAATTTATCTATCTCAGCCTTGAGTATACTCGAGTGTTCAGGATAATGGATATAAGATTCACTTATAGAGTGTTCAGGGTAATGGAGATAAGATTCACGTATAGAGTGTTCAGAAAAGGAAGTTTGGACAAAAGATGATGGAACCTTATTTATCAGGAACACTTAGGAAGTAAATGGAGTTGATCCTATGGGAGGTCATAGAGTCATAGAGTTATACAGCATGGATAGAGGCCCTTCGGCCCATCGTGTCCGCGCCGGCCATCAGCCCTGTCTACTCTAATCCCATATTCCAGCATTTGGTCCGTAGCCTTGTATGCTATGGCATTTCAAGTGCTCATCCAAATGCTTCTTGAATGTTGTGAGGGTTCCTGCCTCCACAACCCTTTCAGGCAGTGAGTTCCAGACTCCAACCACCCTCTGGGTGAAAAAGTTCTTTCTCAAATCCCCTCTAAACCTCCCGCCTTTTACCTTGAATCTATGTCCCCTTGTTATAGTACCCTCAACGAAGGGAAAAAGCTCCTTAGTATCCATCCTATCTGTGCCCCTCATAATTTTGTACACCTCAATCATGTCCCCCCTCAGCCTCCTCTGCTCCAAGGAAAACAAACCCAATCTTCCCAGTCTCTCTTCATAGCTGAAGCGCTCCAGCCCTGGTAACATCCTGGTGAATCTCCTCTGCACCCTCTCCAAAGCGATCACATCCTTCCTGTAGTGTGGCGACCAGAACTGCACACAGTACTCCAGCTGTGGCCTAACCAGTGTTTTATACAGCTCCATCATAACCTCCTTGCTCTTATATTCTATGCCTCGGCTAATAAAGGCAAGTATCCCATATGCCTTCTTTACCACCTTATCTACCTGTTCCGCCGCCTTCAGGGATCTGTGAACTTGCACACCAAGATCCCTCTGACCCTCTGTCTTGCCTAGGGTCCTCCCATTCATTGTGTATTCCCTTGCCTTGTTAGTCCCTCCAAAGTGCATCACCTCGCACTTTTCCGGGTTAAGTTCCATTTGCCACTGTTCCGCCCATCTGACCAACCCATCTATATCGTCCTGCAGACTGAGGCTATCCTCCTCGCTATTTACCACCCTACCAATTTTTGTATCATCAGCGAACTTACTGATCATACCTTTTACATTCATATCCAAGTCATTAATTTAGACCACAAACAGCAAGGGACCCAGCACCGATCCCTGTGGTACCCCACTGGCCACAGGCTTCCAGTCACAAAAACAACCTTCGACCATCACCCTCTGCCTTCTGCCACTAAGCCAGTTTTGTATCCAAAGTGCCAAGGCACCCTGGATTCCATGGGCTCGTACCTTCTTGACCAGTCTCCTGTGGGGGACTTTATCGAAGGCCTTACTGAAATCCATGTATACCACATCCACTGCGTTACCCTCATCCACACGCCTAGTCACCCCCTCAAAAAATTCAATCAAATTAGTCAGACATGATCTTCCCTTGACAAAGCCATGTTGACTATCCCTGATTAATCCTTGCTTCTCCAAGTGGAGACTAATTTTGTCCTTCAGAATTTTTTCCAATAATTTTCCTACCACTGATGTTAGGCTCACTGGCCTGCAGTTCCCCGGTTTTTCCCTACTCCCCTTCTTGAATAATGGTATTACATTAGCGGTTCTCCAGTCCTCTGGCACATCCCCTGTGGCCAGAGAGGTTCTGAATGTATGTGTCAGAGCCCCCGCAATCTCCTCCTTTGCCTCACACAGTAGCCTGGGATACATTTCGTCCGGGCCTGGGGATTTATCCATTTTTAGGCCTGCTAAAACCGCCAATACCTCCTCCCGCTCGATGTTAATATGTTCGAGTATATCACAGTCCCCCTGCCGTATTGTAGTGTAGTGGATCTGTTGCTGGACTAATAATCCAGAGACTGTGAATTCAAATCCCACCATAGCAGTTTGAGAATTTGAAATCAGTTTTTAAAAAAAGAACTGGAAAGCTGGTATCAGTCAAAGTGACCATGAAGCTGTCGGATTGCCGTAAAAACCCAACTGGTTCATTAATGCCCTTTAGGGACGGAAACCTGCCGTCCTTACCCAGTCTGGCCTGTATGTGACTCCAGTCCCACAGTTAACTGCCCTCTGAAGTGGCCTAGTAAGCCACTCGGTTGTTTCAAACCGCTAAAAAGAATAACTCCCTATCTAACAGCATCGTGGGAGCACCTTCACCACACAGCGGGTCAAGAAGGCCGCCCAAACTGCCTTCTCAAGGTTCAGGGTAAGCATATTCCTTATAAAGTGAAGGGCAAGGCTGGTAGAAGTAGGGAACCTTGGATGACTCGGGAGATTGAGGCACTAGTCAAAAAGAAGAAGGAGGCATATGACATGCATAGGCAGCTGGGATCAAGTGGATCCCTTGAAGAGTATAGAGATTGCCGGAGTAGAGTTAAGAGAGAAATCAGGAGGGCAAAAAGGGGATATGAGATTGCTTTGGCAGATCAGGCAAAGGTGAATCCAAAGAGCTTCTACAAATACATAAAGGGCAAAAGGGTAACTGGGGAGAGAGTAGGGCCTCTTAAGGATCAACAAGGTCATCTATGTGCGGAACCACAAGAGATGGGTGAGATCCTGAATGAATATTTCACATCGGTATTTATGGTTGAGAAAGGCATGGATGTTAGGGAACTTGGGGAAATAAATAGTGATGTCTTGAGGAGTGTACATATTACAGAGAGGGAGGTGCTGGAAGTCTTAACGCGCATCAAGGTAGATAAATCTCCGGGACCTGATGAAATGTATCCCAGGACGTTATGGGAGGTTAGGGAGGAAATTGCGGGTCCCCTAGCAGAGATATTTGAATCATCCACCGCTACAGGTGAGGTGCCTGAAGATTGGAGGGTAGCAAATGTTGTGCCTTTGTTTAAGAAGGGCGGCAGGGAAAAGCCTGGGAACTACAGACCAGTGAGCCTGACATCTGTAGTGGGTAAGTTGTTAGAGGGTATTCTGAGGGACAGGATCTACAGGCATTTGGAGAGGCAGGGACTAATTAGGAACAATCAGCATGGTTTTGTGAGAGGAAAATCATGTCTCACGAATTTGATTGAGTTTTTTGAAGGGGTAACCAAGAAGATAGACGAGGGCTGTGCAGTAGACGTGGTCTACATGGACTTCAGCAAAGCATTTGACAAGGTACCGCATGGTAGGTTGTTACATAAGGTTAAATCTCATGGGATCCAAGGTGAGGTAGCCAATTGGATACAAAATTGGCTTGACGACAGAAGACAGAGGGTGGTTGTAGAGGGTTGTTTTTCAAACTGGATGCCTGTGTCCAGCGGTGTGCCTCAGGGATCGGTGCTGGGTCCGCTGTTATTTGTTATTTATATTAATGATTTGGATGAGAATTTAGGAGGCATGGTTAGTAAGTTTGCAGATGACACCAAGATTGGTGGCATTGTGGACAGTGAAGAAGGTTATCTAGGATTGCAACGGGATCTTGATAAATTGGGCCAGTGGGCCGATGAATGGCAGATGGAGTTTAATTTAGATAAATGTGAGGTGATGCATTTTGGTAGATCGAATCGGGCCAGGACCTACTCCGTTAATGGTAGGGCGTTGGGGAGAGTTATAGAACAAAGAGATCTGGGAGTACAGATTCATAGCTCCTTGAAAGTGGAGTCACAAGTGGATAGGGTGGTGAAGAAGGCATTCGGCATGCTTGGTTTCATTGGTCAGAACATTGAATGCAGGAGTTGGGATGTCTTGTTGAAGTTGTACAGGGCATTGGTGAGGCCACACTTGGAGTACTGTGTACAGTTCTGGTCACCCTATTATAGAAAGGATATTATTAAACTAGAAAGAGTGCAGAAAAGATTTACTAGGATGCTACCGGGACTTGATGGTTTGACTTACAGGGAGAGGTTAGACAGACTGGGACTTTTTTCCCTGGAGAGTAGGAGGTTAAGGGGTGATCTTATAGAAGTCTATAAAATAATGAGGGGCATAGATAAGGTCGATAGTCAAAATCTTTTCCCAAAGGTAGGGGAGTCTATAACGAGAGGGCATAGATTTAAGGTGAGAGGGGAGAGATACAAAAGGGTCCAGAGGGGCAATTTTTTTCACTCAAAGGGTGGTGAGTGTCTGGAACGAGCTGCCAGAGGCAGTAGTAGAGGCGGGTACAATTTTGTCTTTTAAAAAGCATTTGGACAGTTACATGGGTAAGATGGGTATAGAGGGATATGGGCCAAGTGCAGGCAATTGGGACTAGCTTCGTGGCATAAACTGGGCGACATGGACATGTTGGGCCGAAGGGCCTGTTTCCATGTTGTAACTTCTATGATTCTATGATTCTGTAACTGGGGATGGGCAATAAATACTGGCCTTGCCTGCGACACCCTCATCCTGAAATTGAATGAAAGAAGGAAGAAACTACACAATTTAGTCACCTTTAATGTGAAAAAATCCAAGCTAACACAAGAGGTAACAGAAGTCACACAAGAGAGAAGAAGGGTTTGTGAGAATGGGAAAGTTATTTTAATGGCTGATTTCAGTCAACCAAATATATAAATTGGGGAAATCCCAGTGACTTATTCAGAGTTAGTAAATGTAATGGATGGCTGCTTCATAATTCAGTGCGCAAGGGAAAGCACGAGAGGTGGTGCCCATCTCAACCTGGTACTTCCAAATGATCCAGACAATGTACAGGAAATGGGAGTCTTGCACCCTGGGGGACAGTGACCACACAGTGATTATATAATTACATTCAACATCTTCTGGCATTCAGAGATTCTAAAAACAAGGAGCCAGTTATAGAACTTGTAAGAAATGAGGGAACAACTCAAGCAAATTGACTGGGGAGGCTGTTCAACACTTCAGTAGAGGACAAGTGGAACATATTTACAGAATGAAATGAGCATTTAGGATAAATACATACACACCCAGAATCAGACTAAACTAGTATAGCCCTAATTGGATCAATAAATAAATCAAAAGCAAACTAAAGAGGAAAACTGGCATCTACAAATCCTGCAGGGAGAATGGGGAAGAGGTTCACTGGGGTGAATATAGGAGCTTGCAGAATCACATTAGAAAAGTGATCAGAGGGGCAAAAAAAGAGTGAGAAAAGCACGGTCACAGGGGCTAAACATAACTCAAACGTTCTTTCAGTACTTCAACAGTAAGAGGGCAGTCAGCGAAGAGGTGAGAACCATAAAAGATGCAGATGGATGGAAACAAAGGATGAACTCGGGATTGTAAAAATTCTGAATGACTACTTCCTCCAAGCATTTACAAGGGAAGGTATGAGCAACCAGTCAGAAACAAGCAGGGCAAAATTAGTGACTTTGATATAGATGGAAGTCGCAGAGGCTGAAAGGGCTCAAAGCAAATAAATCCTGGGGGTAGATGGTAATTATCTGAGTGCTGAGAGAGTCTAGGGAGGAGATTTGTGAGGCACTGACAATCATAATGAGGGAGTCACTAGACCCTGGGAGGTGCCAGTTGGAAAGGGCATCAAAGCAGACACAGGCAACTACAGACTCATTAGTCTTCAATCCTGTGTAAAATAATGGAACAACAGCTTGCATTGATATAGTGCCTTTAGTGTAGGAAAACGTCCCAAGCAGCTTCACAGCAGCGTATAACGGAGGTAATCAACAGGAGTAAACTTGAGGACTATCTGTACAATAACAAGCTAGTCAACATGGGTTGAAAAGGGGAGGATTCTGGAAAATTAACACATTGGCGAAAGTTCCAGATGATAGAGGTGCAATGGAATCAGGAGGCTGCATTAAATTTGCAGCATGAGTTGGACAAAATATGTAGGTTGGTAAAACAATAGCAAATGGAATTTAACACAGGTAAGTGTAAGGTACTGCAAATAGGAAAGGAAAATGGTCAAAACACGTACTCCGTGAATCGTGTTGAAATAAGTACGAGCTGAAAGGGATCTTGAAGTTTTCGTAAACTTGATGCTCAGTATGACCAACCAATGCAGAGCAGCGGTCAACACAGCCAACAGAATACTGAACTACATAGCCAAAACAGGAGAATGTAAGTCAGAGGAAGTTCTGGTTGAATTGTACGGTGCTGTGGTCAGACCACACTGAGTATTTGGGCTTTTCAGTCTCGAGACATAAGAACATAAGAAGTAGGTGCAGGAGTAGGCCATACGGCCCCTCGAGCCTGCTCTGCCATTCAATAAGATCATGGCTGATCTTTGACCTCAACTCCACTTTCCAGCCCGATCCCCATATCCCTTAATTCCTCTAGAGTCTAAAAATCAATTGATCTCAGCCTTGAATATACTCAACGACTCAGCATCCGCAGCCCTCTGGGGTAGAGAATTCCAAAGATTCATAACCCTCTGACTGAAGAAATTCCTCCTCATTTCAGTCTTAAATGGCCGACCCCTTATTCTGAGACTACGCCCCCTAGTTCTAGACTCTCCAGCCAGGGGAAACAACCTCTCAGCCTCTACCCTGTCAAGCCCCCTCATAATCTTATATGTTTTAATGAGATCACCTCTCATTCTTCTAAACTCCAGAGTATAGGTCCATTCTACTCAATCTCTCCTCATAGGACAATGCTCTTATCCCAGGAATTAATCTAGTGAACCTTTGTTACACTGCCTCCAAAGCAAGTATATCCTTCCTTAGATAAGGAGACCAAAACTGTACACAGGTGAGGTCTCACCAAAGCCCTGTACAATTGTAGTAAGATTTCCTTACTCTTGTACTCCAACCCCCTTGCAATAAAGGCCAATTTGACTTCCTAATTGCTTGCTGTACCTGCATGCTAACTTTTTGTGTCTCTTGTACCAGGACACCCAAATCTCTCTGAACACCAACATTCAATAGTTTCTCATCATTTAAAAAATATTCTGTTTTTCTGTTCTTCCTACCAAAGTGAATAACCTCACATTCCATCTGCCACCTTCTTCCCCACTCACTTAACCTGTCTATATCCCTTTGCAGATTCTTTGTGACCGCCTCACAGCTTAGTTTCCCACCTAGCTTTGTATCGTCAGCAAACTTGGATACATTATACTCGGTCCCTTCATCTAAGTCATTAATATAGACTGTAAATAGCTGAGGCCCAAGCACCAATCCTTGTGGTAACTGAATAGTTACAGCCTGCCAACCTGAAAATGACCCGTTTATTCCTACTATCTGTTTTCTGTCCGTTAACCAATCCTCTATCCATGCTAATATATTACGCCCAACTCCATGAGCCCTTATGTTGCGTAACAACCTTTTATGTGGCACCTTATCGAATGCCTTTTGAAAATCCAAATATACTACATCCACTGATTCCCCTTTAGCTACCCTGCTAGTTACATCCTCAAAAAACGCTAATAAATTTGTCAAACACGATTTCTCTTTCATAAAACCACGTTGACTCTGTCTGTTACCACTTTCTTAATAATGGGTTCCAGCATTTTCCTGAAGACTGATGTCAGGCTAACTGAACTGTAGTTTCCTGTGTTTTCTCTCCCTCCTTTCTTGAACAGCAGGGTTACATTTGCTACCTCTAGGAAGCGATCTTATAGAAGTATCAAGATAGTTAACTGTGGAAAAAGTGGATCCAGAAAATTACTTTAAAGCAAATTGCTAGATAGACCCAGGGGGACACAGTAACTAGTAAAAGGGAAGTTTAGGACTCATCAGGAAGTTCGTCACACAAGATCAATACATGGAATGGACTCCCAGTTAGAGTAGTGGAGGTGAAAACTGTGGGCTCATGTAAGAGCCAGTTAGAATTGGATGCTGAAATGGGGAACTTTAGATTATTTTTGATGGATGAACAAAGATGGGCCAAATGACTGATCTCATCTGTAAATATCATGTGACAGGCTGAGAAAGGTTACAGTACCATCTCTGACAATGAAGAATAACAGTGGCTGGGGTGACACTGTAACCAGCTCAGATTTTAACATAGTGTCACCCATGGATCAGTCAGAAGGTCGTGGGTTCAAGCCCCACTCCAGAGACTTGAGCGTTTAATCAAGGCTGACACTCCAGTGCAGTACTGAAGTCCTTCAGTTGAGACTGTAAACTGAGGCTCTGTCTGCTGGCTCAGTTGGACTGAAAAGTTCCAATGGCACTATTCAAAGAAAAGTAGGGGAGCTCTCCCGGTGTCTTGGCCACCATTTATCCATCAACCAATGCCACTAGAACAGATTATCTGGTTTTCTGTCTAATTTCTGTCTGTGGGACCTTGCTGTGCGCAAATTGGCTGCCACTTTTGTCTACATTACAACAGTGACTACACTTCATTGGACATGAAAGGTCCAGGTTCTTTCTTACATTATATTATAGATAGATGCTGTAGTATCTGTTTGAATAACCATGTGTGGTAAAGCATTTGATGTTCTAATAACCCTCCATGTGAAAAGTTTCCCTTTTTTGTTCTAGTGCTAATGCTCAGTTTATTTTCCCCTTGTTATTCACTAGCCATTCTTTGCTGTCCCCTTCATTGTCTGTAATGTCTTATAATGAGGTGCCCAGACCTGCACACAGTACTCCAACTGTGGCTTAGCCAGCTCGTAAATTTAATATCACTTCCTTGCTTTCACATTCAGTCCCTCTACATATAAAAGTCAGAATCACATTTCGTGGCCTGTATTCTTAACTTTAAAGATCTATCTATTTTTAAAATTTGTTCTTAGGATATGGGCAACACAGTATTGCTAACCCTCGTGGCCCTGAGAGCATTAAGAGTCAACCACATGGTGTGGGACTGGAGTCACATGTAGGCCAGATCAGGTTGGAGTCACAGGTTCTTTTCCCTGAAGATCATTAGTGAACCAATTAGTTTTTTGCAACATTCTGCCAGCTTTCATGGTCATTTTCTGATGGCAGCCCATAACTTGCCATGGTGGGGGTTGAACTTACAACCATCTGGGGTGCTAGCCCAGTACCATAACCACTGGGTGAGCCTGGTTGGAGAGACATACCTCGGGGTAGATAGGAGTGAGATTAAAGGGAAAGATAGTAAAGGAAAGAATGAGAATGGAAATAAGATGCTACATTGAGACTTTTTAAGGCTATACTTTTAATGTTTTTTTCCAAAATGTATGACTCCACATTTATCTGCATTGAACAGCTATGCCAACCGCGTGTCCACTCCACTAACCAGGTTTTGTCCTTTGCATTGTTCTCACAATTTACCATGCCCCCTAATTTGGTATCTCAGCAAACTTTGATGCCACCCTTTTGTGCCGATAACCAAATCATTAACATAATGGACACACCACTGACAGTCCAAAAAATATCAATTTACCCCATTCTCTGCTTCCTGACCACTAGCTATCTTCTATTCATGCATTATATTTCTCTAAATACCATGTGCCTTACTTTTTGTAACAAGCCTCTTACGTACAAATTAAGAAAATAGGAAATACAGGTGGAAGGCGTTTACTAAGAGTGGTGAGTATGTGGAACAAATTACTGGCATGGGGTGGGAGGGGTTTCAAGAGGGAACTAGACAGGTTCTTGTCAACAAATGAGATTCAGGGTTATTAGAAATGCACCAAGGAAATAGTGTGGATAAATGGTCGAGTTTACTTATTCTTGGTTTTTCCCCCCTTCCCCCTCCATGTTCAAAATTTGCTCCTTCCCCTGCCTTAGTTTAAATTCTTCTCAAATGCTCTATTTATCTTTTCTACAGGAATAGTGGTACCTGTTCTGGAGACCTTCCCCTGCCATAGAACTCATCCGAGTTCCCTAGAAACCTAAAACCTTCCCTTTTTATACCATCATGCATTGATCTGTCCAATCTGCTTCTCCCTTACTGGCCTAGTGTGAGGAATTGGGAGTAGGTGCCAGTCGTGGCTCAGTGGTAGCACTCTCACCTTTGTGTCAGAAGGTCACAGATTTAAGTCCCACTCCAAAGACTTCAGCACATAATCTAGGCTGACACTTCATTGCAGTACTGAGGGAGTGCTGCACTGTCGGAGGGTCAGTACCAAGGGAGTGCTACATTGTCGGAGGATCAGTACCGAGGGAGTGCTGCACTGTCGGAGGGTCAGTGCCGAGGGAGTGCTGCACTGTCGGAGGGTCAGTACCAAGGGAGTGCTACATTGTCGGAGGATCAGTACCGAGGGAGTGCTGCACTGTCGGAGGGTCAGTGCCGAGGGAGTGCTGCACTGTCGGAGGGTCAGTACCAAGGGAGTGCTACATTGTCGGAGGATCAGTACCGAGGGAGTGCTGCACTGTCGGAGGGTCAGTGCCGAGGGAGTGCTGCACGGTCGGAGGGTCAGTGCCGAGGGAGTGCTGCACTGTCGGAGGGTCAGTGCCGAGGGAGTGCTGCACTGTCGGAGGGTCAGTGCCGAGGGAGTGCTGCACTGTCGGAGGGTCAGTGCCGAGGGAGTGCTGCACTGTCGGAGGGTCAGTGCCGAGGGAGTGCTGCACTGTCGGAGGGTCAGTGCCGAGGGAGTGCTGCACTTTCGGAGGGTCAGTGCCGAGGGAGTGCTGCACTGTCGGAGGGTCAGTGCCGAGGGAGTGCTGCACTGTCGGAGGGTCAGTGCCGAGGGAGTGCTGCACTGTCGGAGGGTCAGATGAGGCATGGATGTAGAAATTTTCTTGGCACTATTTGAAGAAAAGCATGGAAGTTCTCTCGGTGTCCTGGCCAATATTTATCCCTTGAGCAACATCACGAACACAGATTATCTGTGATGTGGAGATGCCGGTGATGGACTGGGGTTGACAATTGTAAACAATTTTACAACACCAAGTTACAGTCCAGCAATTTTATTTTAAATTCACAAGCTTTCGGAGGCTTCCTCCTTCCTCAGGTGAACGAAATGAAATCCTCGAAATGAAATCGCATTTATAATTCACAGAACAATGCTTGGTGATTACAGACAGTTTTTTCAACTGCCCGTTGCCAAGGCAATCAGTGTGCAGACAGACAGGTGTTACCTGCAAGGTCTCAGAATATACAAATCACCAAAAAAAAAACAACAAACAAAAAAAAACAGATAGAGAGGTAGAAACATAGAAAAGACAGCAACTGACCCGTTATATTAAAAACAGATAACATTTGTTCGCTGGTGGGGTAACGTGTAGCGTGACATGAACCCAAGATCCCGGTTGAGGCCGTCCTCATGGGTGCGGAACTTGGCTATCAATTTCTGCTCTACGATTTTGCGTTGTCGTGTGTCTCGAAGGCCGCCTTGGAGTACGCTTACCTGAAGGTCGGTGGATGAATGTCCATGACTGAAGTGTTCCCCGACTGGGAGGGAACCCTCCTGTTTGGCGATTGTTGCGCGGTGTCCGTTCATCCGTTGTCGCAGCGTCTGCATGGTCTCGCCAACGTACCATGCTCCGGGGCATCCTTTCCTGCAACGTATGAGGTAGACAACGTTGGCCGAGTCACAGGAGTATGAACCATGCACCTGGTGGGTGGTGTCCTCTCGTGTGATGGTGGTATAGAGTCATAGAGTTATACAGCACGGATAGAGGCCCTTCGGCCCATCGTGTCCGCGCCGGCCATCAAGCCCTGTCTACTCTAATCCCATATTCCAGCATTTGGTCCGTAGCCTTGTATGCTATGGCATTTCAAGTGCTCATCCAAATGCTTCTTGAATGTTGTGAGGGTTCCTGCCTCCACAACCCTTTCAGGCAGTGAGTTCCAGACTCCAACCACCCTCTGGGTGAAAAAGTTCTTTCTCAAATCCCCTCTAAACCTCCCTCCTTTTACCTTGAATCTATGTCCCCTTGTTATAGAACCCTCAACGAAGGGAAAAAGCTCCTTAGTATCCATCCTATCTGTGCCCCTCATAATTTTGTACACCTCAATCATGTCCCCCCTCAGCCTCCTCTGCTCCAAGGAAAACAAACCCAATCTTCCCAGTCTCTCTTCATAGCTGAAGCTCTCCAGCCCTGGTAACATCCTGGTGAATCTCCTCTGCACCCTCTCCAAAGCGATCACATCCTTCCTGTAGTGTGGCGACCAGAACTGCACACAGTACTCCAGCTGTGGCCTAACCAGTGTTTTATACAGCTCCATCATAACCTCCTTGCTCTTATATTCTATGCCTCGGCTAATAAAGGCAAGTATCCCATATGCCTTCTTTACCACCTTATCTACCTGTTCCGCCGCCTTCAGGGATCTGTGAACTTGCACACCAAGATCCCTCTGACCCTCTGTCTTGCCTAGGGTCCTCCCATTCATTGTGTATTCCCTTGCCTTGTTAGTCCCTCCAAAGTGCATCACCTCGCACTTTTCCGGGTTAAATTCCATTTGCCACTGTTCCGCCCATCTGACCAACCCATCTATATCGTCCTGCAGACTGAGGCTATCCTCCTCGCTATTTACCACCCTACCAATTTTTGTATCATCAGCGAACTTACTGATCATACCTTTTACATTCATATCCAAGTCATTAATGTAGACCACAAACAGCAAGGGACCCAGCACCGATCCCTGTGGTACCCCACTGGCCACAGGCTTCCAGTCACAAAAACAACCTTCGACCATCACCCTCTGCCTTCTGCCACTAAGCCAGTTTTGTATCCAAAGTGCCAAGGCACCCTGGATTCCATGGGCTCGTACCTTCTCGACCAGTCTCCTGTGGGGGACTTTATCGAAGGCCTTACTGAAATCCATGTATACCACATCCACTGCGTTACCCTCATCCACACGCCTAGTCACCCCCTCAAAAAATTCAATCAAATTAGTCAGACATGATCTTCCCTTGACAAAGCCATGTTGACTATCCCTGATTAGGAACAGTCAGCATGGTTTTGTGAGAGGAAAATCATGTCTCACGAATTTGATTGAGTTTTTTGAAGGGGTAACCAAGAAGATAGATGAGGGCTGTGCAGTAGACGTGGTCTACATGGACTTCAGCAAAGCATTTGACAAGGTACCGCATGGTAGGTTGTTACATAAGGTTAAATCTCATGGGATCCAAGGTGAGGTAGCCAATTGGATACAAAATTGGCTTGACGACAGAAGACAGAGGGTGGTTGTCGAGGGTTGTTTTTCAAACTGGATGCCTGTGTCCAGCGGTGTGCCTCAGGGATCGGTGCTGGGTCCGCTGTTATTTGTTATTTATATTAATGATTTGGATGAGAATTTAGGAGGCATGGTTAGTAAGTTTGCAGATGACACCAAAATTGGTGGCATTGTGGACAGTGAAGAAGGTTATCTAGGATTGCAACGGGATCTTGATAAATTGGGCCAGTGGGCCGATGAATGGCAGATGGAGTTTAATTTAGATAAATGTGAGGTGATGCATTTTGGTAGATCGAATCGGGCCAGGACCTACTCCGTTAATGGTAGGGCGTTGGGGAGAGTTATAGAACAAAGAGATCTAGGAGTACAGATTCATAGCTCCTTGAAAGTGGAGTCACAGGTGGATAGGGTGGTGAAGAAGGCATTCAGCATGCTTGGTTTCATTGGTCAGAACATTGAATGCAGGAGTTGGGATGTCTTGTTGAAGTTGTACAGGGCATTGGTGAGGCCACACTTGGAGTACTGTGTACAGTTCTGGTCACCCTATTATAGAAAGGATATTATTAAACTAGAAAGAGTGCAGAAAAGATTTACTAGGATGCTACCGGGACTTGATGGTTTGACTTACAGGGAGAGGTTAGACAGACTGGGACTTTATTCCCTGGAGAGTAGGAGGTTAAGGGGTGATCTTATAGAAGTCTATAAAATAATGAGGGGCATAGATAAGGTCGATAGTCAAAATCTTTTCCCAAAGGTAGGGGAGTCTATAACGAGGGGGCACAGATTTAAGGTGAGAGGGGAGAGATACAAAAGGATCCAGAGGGGCAATTTTTTCACTCAAAGGGTGGTGAGTGTCTGGAACGAGCTGCCAGAGGCAGTAGTAGAGGCGGGTACAATTTTGTCTTTTAAAAAGCATTTGGACAGTTACATGGGGAAGATGGGTATCGAGGGATATGGGCCAAGTGCAGGCAATTGGGACTAGCTTAGTGGTATAAACTGGGCGACATGGACATGTTGGGCCGAAGGGCCTGTTTCCATGTTGTAACTTCTATGATTCTATGATTCTATGATTCTATGATTCTCCAAGTGGAGACTAATTTTGTCCTTCAGAATTTTTTCTAATAATTTTCCTACCACTGATGTTAGGCTCACTGGCCTGTAGTTCCCCGGTTTTTCCCTACTCCCCTTCTTGAATAATGGTACTACATTAGCGGTTCTCCAGTCCTCTGGCACATCCCCTGTGGCCAGAGAGGTTCTGAATATATGTGTTAGAGCCCCCGCAATCTCCTCCTTTGCCTCACACAGTAGCCTGGGATACATTTCGTCCGGGCCTGGGGATTTATCCATTTTTAGGCCTGCTAAAACCGCCAATACCTCCTCCCGCTCGATGTTAATATGTTCGAGTATATCACAGTCCCCCTGCCGTATTTCTATGTCTACATCGTCCTTCTCCATCGTGAAAACAGATGCAAAAAAATCATTTAGAACCCCTCCTACATCTGCCAGCTCCACACACAGATTACCATTTTTGTCCCTAATGGGCCCTATTTTTTCCCTAGTCATCCTCTTACCCTTAATATACTTATAAAACATCTTAGGATTTTCCTTTATTTTGCTCGCCAGTGTTATTTCATGGCCCCTCCTTGATCTCCTAATTTCTTTTTTAAGTATCCCCCTGCACTTTTTGTACTCCTCTAGGGCTTCCTCCGTCCTGAGCCTTTTGTATCTGCCAAAAGCCCTCCTTTTTTTCCTAATCCATTCTCGTATATCCCCTGACATCCAAGGTTCCCTGGAGTTCTTGGAACCACCCTTGACCTTTACAGGAACATGTTGCCATTGTATGGTCTCAATCTCCCTTCTGAAAGACTCCCATTGCTCCGATGCGGATTTTCCTACAAGCAGCTGATCCCAGTCCATTTTGGCCAGATCCTGCCTTATCCTATTAAAATCGGCCTTCCCCCAATTTAGAACCTTTATTTCCGGCCCCTCCCTATCCTTTTCCATGACCACCTTAAATCTTACCGAATTATGGTCACTGTCACCAAAGTGCTCACCGACTAGCACTTCTTCCACTTGGCCGGCCACATTCCCTAGAATTAGGTCCAGTACCGCCCCCTCTCTTGTAGGACTTTCTACATGCTGGCTCAAAAAGCTCTCCTGGATGCACGTTAAGAATTTTGTACCCTCTAAGCCTTTTACACTCTGAGTATCCCAGTTAATATTGGGGAAGTTGAAATCCCCCACTATTATTACCCTATTATTTGCACAATTTTCTGAGATTTGCCTACATATCTGTTCCTCTATCTCCCCCTGACTGTTTGGGGGTCTATAGTACACTCCCATCAAAGTGCTTGCCCCCTTTTTGTTTTTAAGCTCCACCCATATGGCCTCATTAGAGGAACCTGCTAATATATCATCCCTCCTTATGGCAGTAATTGATTCTTTAATTAATATTGCGACCCCCCCTCCTCTTATACCTCCCCCTCTGTCTCGCCTGAAGATTCTGTACCCCGGAATATTGAGCTGCCAGTCTTGCCCCTCCCTCAACCATGTCTCTGTGACAGCAACAATATCATACTCCCATGTGTTTATCAACACCTTCAGTTCATCCACCTTATTCGCAAGACTCCTTGCATTAAAATAGATGCCATGCAGCCTTGCCCTCACATATTTGCCCTGTCTTCCAAGCTGACTTGTTTTTTTCTCTATTTTTGGCTGCACATCACCCCCTATTGTAGCTCCACTCTGTATCCCATCCCCCTGCCAAGTCAGTTTAAACCCCCCCCAACAGTGCTAGCAAACCTCCCCGCAAGGATATTTGTCCCGCTTTGGTTCAGGTGCAACCCGTCCGACTTGTACAAGTCCCACCTTCCCCAGAAGCAGGCCCAGTGATCCAGGAAACTGAAACCCTCCCTTCCTGCACCAACTCTTTAGCCACGCATTCATCTGTTCTATCCTCCTATTTCTATACTCACTAGCCCGTGGCACTGGGAGTAATCCAGAGATTACAACCTTTGAGGTCCTGCTCTTTAATCTGCTACCTAGCTCCCTAAATTCTTGATGCAGGACCTCATCTCCCTTCCTACCTATGTCGTATCTGTGTCGATGATCTGGCATGTCTTGCAGAGGTTACTGTGGCAGGGTTGTGTGGTGTCGTGGACGCTGTTCTCTTGAAAGCTAGGTAATTTGCTGCGAACGATGGTCTGTTTGAGGTTGGGTGGCTGTTTAAAGGCGAGTAGTGGAGGTGTGGGGATGGCCATAGCGAGGTGTTCGTCGTCATTGATGACATGTTGAAGGCTGCGGAGAACATGGCGTAGTTTCTCCGCTCCGGGGAAGTACTGGACGACAAAGGGTACTCTGTTGGTTGCGTCCCGTGTTAGTCTCCTGAGGAGGTCTATGCGATTTTTTGCTGTGGCCCGTCGGAACTGTCGATCGATGAGTCGAGCGTCATATCCCGTTCTTACTAGGGCGTCTTTCAGCGTCTGTAGGTGTCCATCGCGTTCCTCCTCGTCTGAGCAGACCCCGTGTATTCGCAGGGCCTGTCCATAGGGGATGGCCTCTTTGACGTGGTTAGGGTGGAAGCTGGAAAAGTGGAGCATCGTGAGGTTGTCTGTGGGTTTGCGGAAGAGTGAAGTGCTGAGGTGCCCGTCTTTGATGGAGATTCATGTGTCCAAGAAAGAAACTGATTCTGAGGAGTAGTCCATGGCAAGCTTGATGGTGAGATGGAACTTGTTGATATTATCGTGTAGTCTCTTTAGTGATTCCTTGCCGTGGGTCCATAGAAAGAAAATGTCGTCGATGTATCTGGTGTATAGCGTTGGTTGGAGGTCTTGTGCAGTGAAGAAGTCCTGCTCGAACTTGTGCATGAAAATGTTGGCGTATTGGGGTGCGAATTTGGTCCCCATGGCTGTTCCGTGTGTTTGGGTAAAGAACTGGTTATCGAAGGTGAAGACATTGTGATCCAGGATGAAGCGGATGAGTTGTAGGATGGCGTCCGGAGATTGGCTGTTGTTGGTGTTGAGTATTGATGCTGTCGCAGCGATGCCGTCATCGTGGGGGATACTGGTGTATAGTGCTGAGACGTCCATCGTGGTGAGAAGTGTTCCTGGTTCAACAGGTCCGTGGGTACTGAGTTTTTGTCGGAAGTCTGTAGTGTCGCGACAGAAGCTGGGGGTTCCCTGTACGATGGGTTTCAGGATGCCCTCGATATATCCAGAGAGGTTCTCACACAGGGTTCCGTTGCCTGATACAATAGGACGTCTGGGTGTGTTGGCTTTGTGTATCTTTGGGAGGCAGTAGAAGTCTCCCACGCGGGGAGTACGTGGGATGAGAGTGCGTAGGATGCTTTGAAGGTCTGGATCGAAGGTCTTGATCAGTTTGTTGAGCTGGTGGGTGTGTTCTTTGGTCGGATCTGCGGGTAACCGTCTGTAGTGTTCCTGGTTGTCCAGTTGTCGGTATGCTTCTTTGCAATAGTCCGTTCTGTTCTGTATGACGATGGCTCCTCCTTTGTCCGCTGGTTTGATGACGATGTTGCGGTTGGTCTTGAGAGCGTTGATGGCGTTGCGTTGTGCTCGGGTGACATTCTGGACTGTCTTCTGAGTGCGGCTGATGAATCTGGCATTGACGTATTTCCTGACAGCTTGAGCATACATGTCAAGCTGAGGGCAGCAACCCTCTGGAGGAGTCCAGTTTGACTCTTTCCTCTTCGGTTGCTGTACCGCGGATCCCTCTGTCTGCTGTTCCGGATCGTCGATTGTCTCATTGGGTTCGCTGCTGAAATCTTGGGGTTTGTGGTAGAATTCCCGGAGCCTCATTCTCCTGATGAATTCCTCTGTGTCCGCCGCGAGACTAGTGGGGTCCATTTTGGTAGTGGGGCAGAAATTGAGCCCTCGGCTGAGAACTTCGATTTCGTCTGGTTGAAGGGTGTGGTTGGACAAATTGACGATAGACTTCCCTGTGGTTGCAACCGTGGTACCAGGGGAAGCTTGGTCGATGCTGGTGGTGATGCACCCATGAGGACGGCCTCAACCGGGATCTTGGGTTCATGTCACGCTACACGTTACCCCACCAGCGAACAAATGTTATCTGTTTTTAATATAACGGGTCAGTTGCTGTCTTTTCTATGTTTCTCCCTCTCTATCTCTGTTTTTTTTTGTTTGTTGTTTTTTTTTGGTGATTTGTATATTCTGAGACCTTGCAGGTAACACCTTTCTGTCTGCACACTGATTGCCTTGGCAACGGGCAGTTGAAAAAACTGTCTGTAATCACCAAGCATTGTTCTGTGAATTATAAATGCGATTTCATTTCGAGGATTTCATTTCGTTCACCTGAGGAAGGAGGAAGCCTCCGAAAGCTTGTGAATTTAAAATAAAATTGCTGGACTATAACTTGGTGTTGTAAAATTGTTTACAACAGATTATCTGGTCATTATCACATTGCTGTTTGTGGGACCCCGCTGTGTGCAAATTGGCTGCTGTGTTTCCCTACATTACAACCATGACTACACTTCAAAAAAGTACTTCATTTGCACTTTGAGATGTCCTGAGATTATGAAAGGCACTATATAAATGGAAATTCTTTCTTAATCTTGAGATCACTGCCATGGACGATCCTGCTTTTTAATTTAACATCTAACACAAACTTCCTTTGCACGACCACCATCCTGTTCTTCCTTATGATTGGTTCCAATATGAATTGCAACTTCATATTGCGCACCACCCCTTTCCAGAGTCTTTTTTTTTGTTCATGGGATGTGCGCGTCGCTGGCAAGGCCGGCATTTATTGCCCATCCCTAATTGCCCTTGATAAGGTGGTGGTGAGCCGCCTTCTTGAACCGCTGCAGTCCGTGTGGTGAAGGTTCTCCCACAGTGCTGTTAGGAAGGGAGTTCCAGGATTTTGACCCAGCGACGATGAAGGAACGGCGATATATTTCCAAGTCAGGATGGTGTGTGACTTGGAGGGGAACGTGCAGGTGATGTTGTTCCCATGTACCTGCTGTCTTTGTCCTTCTAGGTGGTAGAGGTTGCGGGTTTGGGAGGTGCTGTCAAAGAAGCCTTGGCAAGTTGCTGCAGTGCATCCTGTGGATGGTACACACTGCAGCCAGGGTGCGCCGGTGGTGAAGGGAGTGAATGTTTAGGGTGGTGGATGGGGTGCCAATCAAGCGGGCTGCTTTATCCTGGATGGTGTCGAGCTTCTTGAGTGTTGTTGGAGCTGCACTCATCCAAGCAAGTGGAGAGTATTCCATCACACTCCTGACTTGTGCCTTGTAGATGGTGGAAAGGCTTTGGAGAGTCAGGAGGTGAGTCACTCGCCACAGAATACCCAGCCTCTGACCTGCTCTTGTAGCCACAGTATTTATGTAGCTGATCCAGTTAAGTTTCTGGTCAACAGTGACCCCCCCAGGATGTTGATGGTGGGGGATTTGGCGATGGTAATGCCGTTGAATGTCAAGGGGAGGTGGTTAGACTCTCTCTTGTTGGAGATGGTCATTGCCTGGCACCTATGTGGCACAAATGTTACTTGCCACTTAGCCCAAGCCTGGATGTTGTCCAGGTCTTGCTGCATGCGGGCACGGACTGCTTCATCATCTGAGGGGTTGCGAATGGAACTGAACACTGTGCAATCATCAGCAAACATCCCCATTTCTGACCTTTTGATGGACGAAGGTCATTGATGAAGCAGCTGAGGATGGTTGGGCCAAGGACACTGCCCTGAGGAACTCCTGCAGCAATGCCTTGGGGCTGAGATGATTGGACTCCAACAACCACTGCCATCTTCCTTTGTGCTTCGTATGACTCCAGCCACTGGAGAGTTTTCCCCGATTCCCATTGACTTCAATCTGCTTTCGTCTGCAATGTCCCTTGCTGTGGCATGTGGGACGCAATAGACTAGATCCTAAAAGGCTATCTATGCCCCAAAACTATCATTTGCCTTTTCTCAACACCATCAGTTGTTCTCCCCTTTCACCAGAAACCACTTGCTCCATGGTGCTATGGCACTGACGTCGCTCTGAGGCACTGATCTCATCTCCATCATAGTCTTTTAACAATGTATTAGACAGTTGCAGACCCCCAGGAGAATCCTGCTGTTACACATTTTGAGTCTGCCCTAGACATTTTCTTGGGTTAAATAGTCTCCCACATGCATCTCATGGCCTTTATGACCAGGGTTTGCTTTCACTGTCCAATGTCTAGATGTAAAATAGTGTGACTTGGGTGCGGGGGCAGAGAGTCCCCCTTGCGATACAGACTGAGGCCATCTTCCTCACGTGCACTTTCCCCATCTTCCTCACGTGCACTTTCCCCATCTTCCTCACGTGCACTTTCCCCATCTTCCTCACGTGCACTTTCCCCATCTTCCTCACGTGCACTTTCCCCATCTTCCTCACATGCACGTTCCCCATCTTCCTCACGTGCACTTTCCCCATCTTCCTCACGTGCACTTTCCCCATCTTCCTCACCTGTGCTTTCCCCATCTTCCTCACGTGCACGTTCCCCATCTTCCTCACGTGCACTTTCCCCATCTTCCTCACGTGCACTTTCCCCATCTTCCTCACCTGTGCTTTCCCCATATTCCTCACGTGCACTTTCCCCATCTTCCTCACGTGCACTTTCCCCATCTTCCTCACGTGCACTTTCCCCATCTTCCTCACATGCGCTTTCCCCATCTTCCTCACGTGCACGTTCCCCATCTTCCTCACCTGTGCTTTCCCCATCTTCCTCACGTGCGCTTTCCCCATCTTCCTCCCGTGCACTTTCCCCATCTTCCTCACGTGCGCTTTCCCCATCTTCCTCAAGTGCGCTTTCCCCATCTTCCTCACGTGCGCTTTCCCCATCTTCCTCACGTGCACGTTCCCCATCTTCCTCACCTGTGCTTTCCCCATCTTCCTCACGTGCGCTTTCCCCATCTTCCTCACGTGCACTTTCCCCATCTTCCTCACGTGCGCTTTCCCCATCTTCCTCACGTGCACTTTCCCCATCTTCCTCCCGTGCACTTTCCCCATCTTCCTCACCTGTGCTTTCCCCATCTTCCTCAAGTGCGCTTTCCCCATCTTCCTCACGTGCACTTTCCCCATCTTCCTCACGTGCGCTTTCCCCATCTTCCTCACGTGCACTTTCCCCATCTTCCTCACCTGTGCTTTCCCCATCTTCCTCACGTGCGCTTTCCCCATCTTCCTCACGTGCGCTTTCCCCATCTTCCTCACGTGCACTTTCCCCATCTTCCTCACGTGCGCTTTCCCCATCTTCCTCACGTGCACTTTCCCCATCTTCCTCACGTGCACTTTCCCCATCTTCCTCACGTGCGCTTTCCCCATCTTCCTCACGTGCACTTTCCCCATCTTCCTCACCTGTGCTTTCCCCATCTTCCTCACATGCACTTTCCCCATCTTCCTCACGTGCACTTTCCCCATCTTCCTCACCTGTGCTTTCCCCATCTTCCTCACGTGCGCTTTCCCCATCTTCCTCACGTGCACTTTCCCCATCTTCCTCACATGCACTTTCCCCATCTTCCTCACGTGCACTTTCCACATCTTCCTCACGTGCGCATTCCCCATCTTCCTCACCTGTGCTTTCCCCATCTTCCTCACGTGCACTTTCCCCATCTTCCTCCCGTGCGCTTTCCTCATCTTCCTCACGTGCGCTTTCCCCATCTTCCTCACGTGCACTTTCCCCATCTTCCTCACGTGCACTTTCCCCATCTTCCTCACGTGCGCTTTCCCCATCTTCCTCACGTGCACTGTACCCATCTTCCTCACGTGCGCTTTCCTCATCTTCCTCACGTGCGCTTTCCCCATCTTCCTCACGTGCACTTTCCCCATCTTCCTCACGTGCACTTTCCCCATCTTCCTCACGTGCACTTTCCCCATCTTCCTCACGTGCACTGTACCCATCTTCCTCACATGCACTTTCCCCATCTTGCTCACGTGCGCTTTCCCCATCTTCCTCAAGTGCGCTTTCTCCATCTTCCTCACGTGCACTTTCCCCATCTTCCTCACGTGCACTTTCCCATCTTCCTCACGTGCGCTTTCCCCATCTTCCTCACGTGCACTGTCCCCATGTTCCTCACGTGCACTTTCCCCATCTTCCTCACCTGTGCTTTCCCCATCTTCCTCACGTGCACTGTACCCATCTTCCTCACGTGCACTTTCCCCATCTTCCTCACGTGCGCTTTCCCCATCTTCCTCACGTGCACTTTCCCCATCTTCCTCACGTGCACGTTCCCCATCTTCCTCAAGTGCGCTTTCCCCATCTTCCTCACGTGCACTTTCCCATCTTCCTCACGTGCACTTTCCCATCTTCCTCACGTGCACTTTCCCCATCTTCCTCACGTGCGCTTTCCCCATCTTCCTCACGTGCACTTTCCCATCTTCCTCACGTGCGCTTTCCTCATCTTCCTCACGTGCGCTTTCCCCATCTTCCTCACGGTGGGCTGATTCACACTTGAATGAGACAAGGCTGAATGTGGTACAGTGTCTACCACAAATCTGTTTATCTCACTGCTGTTAAGTCAACAGATAGAGAAACATTTTCAACAACAGCTTGCATTTATTATAGGAAAACATCCCAAGGCACTTCACAGGAGTGTAATCAGACAAAAGTTGATACCGAGCCAAAGAAGGAGATATTAGGAGGGATGACTAAAAGCTTGGTCAAAGAGGGATGTTTTAAGGAGGGTCTCAAAGGAGGAGAGACAAGTGGAGAGGCAGAGAGTTTAAGGAGAGAATTCCAGAGCTTAGGGCCTAGATGGCTGAAGACATGGCTGCCAATGGCGGGGTGAAGGGAGTAGGGGATGTGTAAGAGGCCATATAGGTCATAAGAGGAACACAGAGGTCTTGGAGGGTTGTAGGGCTGGAAGAGGTTACAGAGATAGGGAAGGGTGAGACCATGTGAACACGAGGATGAGAATTTTAAATTTGAGGTGTTGAGGGTCCGGGAGCTAATGTAGATCAGTGAGCACAAGGGTGATGGGTGAACGGGACCTGGTGTGGTTTAGGATATGGGCAGAGTTTTGGATGAGCTGAAGTTTATGGAGGGTGGAGGATGTGAGGCTGGCCAGGAGAGCATTGGAATAGTCAAGTCTGGAGGTAACAGAAGCCTGGATGAGAGTTCAGCCTGAAACAATAACCAGGGAAGGGGTTGGAATCGGTGGCAGAGGCCAAAGACAGTGGTTTCGGTCTTCCAGGACTGGATGTCAGACAAGCAGTGTGAGGGGTCAAGGGAGGTGGTGGTGAGGGAGCGCTGGGTGTTGTCAGCATACATGTGGAATCTGACGTTGTGTTTTCGGATGATGCCGCCGAGGGGCAGCATGTCGATGAGAAATAGGAGGGGGTCAAGCACAGATCCTTGGGGGACTCCAAATGTAATGGAGCGGGAAGAGAAGCCATTGCAGAAGATTCTGTGGCCACGACTGGATAGATAAGAATGGAACCAGGCGAGCGCAGTCCCACCCAGCTGTACAACGGAGGAGAGGCATTGGAGGAGAATGGATTAACCGTGTCAAAGGCTGCAGACAGGTCGAGAAGGATGAGGAGAGATAGTTTACCATCATCACAGTCACGTAGGATGTCACTTGTGATTTTGATTAGGGCCGTTTCATTGTTGTGGCAAGGGTGGAAACCTGATTGGACATGTTCAAACATGGAGTTGTGGGAAAGATGGGCATGGATTTGGGAGGTGACAACATGTTCAAGGACTTTGGAGAGGAAAGGGAGGTTGGAGATGGGGCGGTAGTTTGCAAGAGCAGAAGGGTCAAGGGTGGGTCAGGAGGGAACTGTTTACAATTTCAGTTAGCATGCGGGCCAGGAAGGGAAGTTGGGTGGTCTTCAGTTTGGTGTGAATAGGTCAAGGGAGCAGGAGGTAGGTCAAGATAAGCTCAGACAGGGCATAAGGGGAGATAGGAGAGAAACTGGAGAAAGATGCAGTTATGGCGAAACTTGGTGGTTAAGGGGAAAGGAGGGATGTGGCAGAGGCAGGTGAACGATTGGTCCCGTGGAGTAGTTGAGGCAAATACCATCGATGCATTTAAGGGGAAGCTACATAAGTACATGAGGGAGAAAGGAATAGAAGGATATGCTGATCGGATGAAATGAAGTAAATAGAGTGGGAGGAGGCTCGTCTGGAGCATTAACCCTGGTTGCGTCGAAAGGCCTATTTCTGTGCTGTAAATTCTATGTAAAATACTTTATTGTTCCTTTTGACGTTTCTTGAAATTTGCTCCTCGTATTCCCTCTTAGCTTTCCTTATCTTATGCTTAACCACTTTCCTTATATTCTCCTTTTTGTTTCATTATTTTTATTCTTGTAGTCCTTATTTTTATTTATTTTTTATTCACATTTGGGATATGGGTGTCACATTTATTGCCCATCCCTAATTGCGCTTGAGAAGGTGGTGGTGAGCCGCCTTCTTGATCCGCTGCAGTCCGTGTGGTGAAGGTTCTCCCACAGTGCTGTTAGGAAGGGAGTTCCAGGATTTTGACCCAGTGACGATGAAGGAACGGCGATATATTTCCAAGTCGGGATGGTGTGTGACTTGGAGGGGAACTTGGAGATGATGGTGTTCCCATGTGCCTGCTGCCCTTGTCTTCTAGATGATAGAGGTCACGGGTTTGGGAGGTGCTGTCAAAGAAGCCTTGGCGAGTTGCTGCAGTGCATCTTGTAGATTGTACACACTGTAGCCACGGTGCACCGGTAGTGAAGGGAGTGAATATTTAGGGTGGTCGATGGGCTGCAGATCAAGCGGGCTGCTTTGTCCTGGATGGTGTCGAGCTTCTTGAGTGTTGTTGCAGCTGCACCAATCCAAGCAAGTGGAGAGTATTCCATCACACTCCTGACTTGTGCCTTGTAGGTGGTGGAGAGGCTTTGGGGAGTCAGATGGTGAGCCACTCGCTGCAGAATACCCAGCCTCTGACCTGCTCTTGTCGCCACAGTATTTATGTGGCTGGTACAGTTGAGTGTCTGGTCAATGGTGACCCCCAGGATGTTGATGGTGGGGGATTCGGTGATGGTAATGCCATTGAATGTCAAGGGGAGTTGGTTAGTCTGTCTCTTGTTGGAGATGGTCACTTGTCTGGCGCGAATGTTACTTGCCACTTATCAGCACAAGTCTGGATGTTGTCCAGGTCTTGCTGCATGCGGGCACAGACTGCTTCATTATCTGAAGAATTGTGAATGGGGCTGAACATTGTGCAATCATCAGCGAACATCCCAACTTCTGACCTTATGATGGAGGGAAGGTCATTGATGAAGTAGCTGAAGATGGTTGGGCCTAGAACACTGCCCTGAGGAATCCCTGCAGCGATGTCCTGGGGCTGAGATGATTGGCCTCCAACAACCACTACCACAACCAAGGAGGACAAAGAGATTGATTAAGAGGGGAAAAATAGAGTATGAGAGTAAACTGGCAGGGAACATAAAAACAGACTAAAGCTTCTATATCCTCAATGATGGCGGAGTCCAGCACGTGAGTGCAAAAGACAAGGCTGAAGCATTTGCAACCATCTCCAGCCAGAAGTGCCGAGTGGATGATCCATCTCGGCCTCCTCCCGATACCCCCACCATCACAGAAGCCAGTCTTCAGCTAATTCGATTCACTCCACGTGATATCAAGAAACGGCTGAGTGCACTGGATACAGCAAAGGCTATGGGCCCCGACAACATCCCAGCTGTAGTGCTGAAGACTTGTGCTCCAGAACTAGCTGCGCCTCCAGCCAAGCTGTTCCAGTACAGCTACAACACTGGCATCTACCCGACAATATGGAAAATTGCCCAGGTATGTCCTGTCCACAAAAAGCAGGACAAATCCAATCCAGCCAATTACTGCCCCATCAGTCTGCTCTCAATCATCAGCAAAGTGATGGAAGGTGTCGTCGACAGTGCTATCAAGCGGCACTTACTCACCAATAACCTGCTCACCGATGCTCAGTTTGGGTTCCGCCAGGACCACTCGGCTCCAGACCTCATTACAGCCTTGGTCCAAACATGGACAAAAGAGCTGAATTCCAGAGGTGAGGTGAGAGTGACTGCCCTTGACATCAAGGCAGCATTTGACCGAGTGTGGCACCAAGGAGCCCTAGTAAAATTGAAGTCAATGGGAATCAGGGGGAAAACTCTCCAGTGGCTGGAGTCATACCTAGCACAAAGGAAGATGGTAGTGGTTGTTGGAGGCCAATCATCTCAGCCCCAGGACATTGCTGCAGGAGTTCCTCAGGGCAGTGTCCTAGGCCCAACCATCTTCAGCTGCTTCATCGATCATCTTCCTTCCATCATAAGTTCAGAAATGGGGATGTTCGCTGATGATTGCACAGTATTCAGTTCCATTCGCAACCCCTCAGGTAATGAAGCAGTCCGAGCCCTCATGCAGCAAGACCTGGACGACATCCAGGCTTGGGCTGTTAATGTAACATTCGCGCCAGATAAGTGCCAGGCAATGACCATCTCCGACAAGAGAGAGTCTAACCACCTCCCCATGACATTCAACGGCATTACCATCGCCGAATCCCCCACCATCAACATCCTGGGGGTCACCATTGACCAGAAACTTAACTGGACCATCCATATAAATACCGTGGCTACGAGAGCAGGTCAGAGGCTGGGTATTCTGCGGCGAGTGACTCACCTCCTGACTCCCCAAAGCCTTTCCACCATCCACAAGGCACAAGTCAGGAGTGTGATGGAACACTCTCCACTTGCCTGGATGAGTGCAGCTGCAACAACACTCAAGAAGCTCGACACCATCCAAGATAAAGCAGCCCGCTTGATTGGCACCCCATCCACCACCCTAAACATTCACTCCCTTCACCACCGGCGCACTGTGGCTGCAGTATGTACCATCCATAGGATGCACTGCAGCAACTCGCCAAGGCTTCTTCGACAACACCTCCCAAACCCGCGACCTCTACCACCTAGAAGGACAAGAGCAGCAGGCACATGGGAACAACACCACCTGCACGTTCCCCTCCAAGTCACACACCATCCCGACTTGGAAATATATCGCTGTTCCTTCATCGTCGCTGGGTCAAAATCCTGGAACTCCCTTCCTAACAGCACTGTGGGAGAACCGTCACCACATGGACTGCAGCGGTTCAAGAAGGCGGCTCACCACCACCTTCTGAAGGGCAATTAGGGATGGGCAATAAATGCCGGCCTCACCAGCGACGCCCGCATCCCATGAACGAATAAAAAAAATATGTCAAGAGAAAAAGATTAGTGAAGACAAATGTAGGTCCTTTACAGTCAGAAATGGGGGAGATTATAATGAGGAATAAAGAAATGGCAGAACAATTAAACACATCTTTTGGTTCTGTCTTTACAAAGGAGGACACAAATAACCTGCCAGAAATGTTAGGGAACCAAGGGTCTCGTGAGAGGGAGGAACTGAAGGAAGCCAGTATTAGTAAAAAAATAGTGCTAGGGAAATTAATGGGGCTAAAGGCTGACAAATCCCCAGGGCCTGATAATCTACATCCCAGAGTACTAAAGGAAGTGGCCCTGGAAATAATGGATGCATTGGTGATCATCTTCCAAAATTCGATAGACTCTGGAACAGCACGCATTTAAGAAGGCGAATGGTATGTTGGCCTTCATTGCAAGAGGATTTGGGTACAGGAGCAGGGATCTTACTGCAGTTATACAGGGCCTTGGTGAGACCACATCTGGAGTATTGTGTGCAGTTTATGTCTCCTTATCTAAGGAAGGATGTCCTTGCCATAGAGGAAGTGCAACGAAGGTTTACCAGACTGATTCCTGGGATGGCAGGACTGACATATGAAGAGAGATTGGGTCGACTAGGTCTATATTCACTAGAGTTTAGAAGAATGAGAGGTGATCTCATCGAAACATATAAAATTCTAACAGGACTAGACAGACTAGATGCAGGGAGGATGTTCCCGATGGCTGGGGAGTCCAGAACCAGGGGTCACAGTCTCAGGATATGGGGTATGCCATTTAGAGCTGAGATGAGGAGAAATTTCTTCACTCAGAGGGTGTTAAACTGTGGAATTCTCTACCACAGAAGGCAGTGGAGGCCAAGTCATTAGATGTATTCAAGAAGAAGATCGACCTTATGGGTTGAATTGAGACATAGGAAAGGATCTAAGACTATGGTGGGAGTTGTGTATAGGACCCCTGGCAGCAGCTCTGAAGTGCTAGATTGTATAAATGCAGAGATTAGACAAGAATGTAAGAAAGGCATAGTGGTCTTAATGGGGGACTTTAACCTTCACATAGATTGGGAAAAGCAGACGAGCAACTGTCAGAGAGGTAGTGAATTTCTTGAGTGTGTCCGGGATAGTTTTCTACAGCAGTATGTCCTCGAGTCAACAAGGGGGCAAGCCATACTAGATTTAGTAATAAGTAATGAACCAGATTTAGTTAACGGCTTAACTGTGTGTGAACATCTATCCAATAGCGATCATAACATGATCGAGTTCAATGAAGTGTTTGAAAGGGAAAAAAGTGAATCAGCTGCTAAGATTCTAGACTTGGGTAAGGCCGACTTCAATGGGATGAGACAGAGACTGTCCACAGTAAACTGGGCAAATCTGTTAATGGGTAAAACGACTGATGATCAGTGGGAAATGTTTAAAGAAACATTTAACGAGATACAGAACCGGTTTATACCCCTGAGGGGCAAGAATTCTACTTGCCAAAACAAACAGCCATGGACAACTAAAGAGGTAAGGGACAGTATAAGACATAAGGAAAGGGCATACAAAAAGGCAAAAAATGGCACAGATCCTGGCAAGTGGGAAAGATACAAAGATCAACAAAGGGTCACAAAACAGATAGTAAGAGCTACGAAAAGAGAGTATGAAAAGAAACTTGCAAGGGATATCAAAACCAAACGAAGAACTTTTATAGTTACATTAGGAAAAAGAGTGTGGTCAGGAGCAGTGTTGGCCCCTTAAAAACTGAAAGTGTGGATATTGTCATTGACAATGGGGAAATGGTGGACATGTTGAATAATTACTTTGCGTCAGTATTTACAGTAGAAAAAGAGGATAGCATGCCGGAAATCCCAAGAAAACTAATATTGAATCGGGGACAGGGACTCAATAAAATTAATATAAGTAAAGTAACAGTAATGAAGAAAATAATAGCACGAAAGAGTGACAAATCCCCAGGACCAGATGGTTTCCATCCCAGGATTTTAAAGGAAGTAGGTGAGCACATTGCAGATGCCCGAACTATAATCTTTCAAAGTTCTCTAGATTCAGGAACTGTCCCTCTAGATTGGAAAATTGCACATGTCACTCCGCTTTTTAAGAAAGGAGAGAGAGGGAAACCGGGGAATTATAGACCAGTTAGCCTAACATCTGTTGTGGGGAAAATGCTGGAGTCTATAATTAAGGTGACTGAACACCTCGAGAATTTTCAGTTAATCAGGGAGAGCCAGCATGGATTTGTGAAAGGCAGGTCGTGCCTAACAAACCAGATTGAATTTTTTGAAGCGGTGACTAAAGTAGTGGACAGGGGAATGTCAATGGATGTTATTTATATGGACTTCCAGAAGGCATTTGATAAGGTCCCACATAAGAGACTGTTAGCTAAGTTAGAAGCCCATGGAATCGAGGGAAAAGTACGGACTTGGTTAGGAAGTTGGCTGAACGAAAGGCGACAGAGAGTAGGGATAATGGGTAGGTACTCACATTGGCAGGATGTGACTAGTGGAGCCCCGCAGGGATCTGTCTTGGGGCCTCAGTTATTCAAAATATTTATTAACGACTTAGATGAAGGCATAGAAAGTCTCATATCTAAGTTTGCCGATGACACAAAGATTGGTGGCATTGTAGATGAAAACATAAAATTACAAAGGGATATTGATAGATTAGGTGAATGGGCAAAACTGTGGCAAATGGAATTCAATGTAGACAAATGTGAGGTCATCCACTTTGGATCAAAAAAGGATAGAACAGGGTACTTTCTAAATGGTAAAAAGTTAAAAACAGTGGATGTCCAAAGGGACTTAGGGGTTCAGGTGCATAGATCATTGAAGTGTCATGAACAGGTGCAGAAAATAATCAATAAGGCTAATGGAATGTTGGCCTTGATATCTGGAGGACTGGAGTACAAGGGGGCAGAAGTTATGCTGCAGCTATACAAAACCCTGGTTCGACTGCACCTGGAGTACTGTGAGCAGTTCTGGGCACCGCACCTTCGGAAGGACATATTGGCCTTGGAGGGAGTGCAGCGTAGGTTTACTAGAATGATACCCGGACTTCAAGGGTTAAGTTACGAGGAGAGATTACACAAATTGGGGTTGTATTCTCTGGAGTCTAGAAGGTTAAGGGGTGATCTGATCAAAGTTTATAAGATATTAAGGGGAACAGATAGGGTGGATAGAGAGAAACTATTTCCGCTGGTTGGGGATTTTAGGAGTAGGGGGCACAGTCTAAAAATTAGAGCCAGACCTTTCAGGAGTGAGATTAGAAAACATTTCTACACACAAAGGGTGGTAGAAGTTTGGAACTCTCTTCCACAAATGGCAATTGATACTAGCTCAATTGCTAATTTTAAATCTGAGATAGATAGCTTTTTGGCAACCAAAGGTATTAAGGGATATGGGCCAAAGGCAGGTATATGGAGTTAGATCACAGATCAGCCATGATCTTATCAAATGGCGGAGCAGGCACGAGGGGCCTACTCCTGTTCCTATGTTCCTATCTTTTTCTTATTGATAAAGGGATCAAGGGATATGGGGAAAAGGCGGGAACAGTTAGACGATCAGCCATGATCATTTTGAATGGCGGAGCAGGCCTGAAGGGCCGAATGGCCTACTCTTGCGCCTATTTTCTATGTTTCTATGTTTAACCATCTTCCTTTGTGCCTGGCATGACTCCAGCTACTGGAGATCTTTCCCCCTGATCCGCATTGACCAGTTGTACTGAGGCACCTTGATATCACACTTGGTCAAATGCTGTCTTGATGTCGAGGGCAGTCACTCTCGTCTCGCCTCTGGAATTCAGGTCTTGTGTCCATGTTTGGACCAAGGCTGTAATGAGGTCTGGAGCTGAGCGGTCCTGGCAGAACCCAAACTGAGTTGACCTCTTTATTTATCCATGGCATCCTAAAACCACTAGTAGTTTCCTTCTTTTGTGATGGAATATTCTTATGCAATCTCAAGAAATAAACAATTGGATTGTGTTCATAGAATCTTACAGCACAGAAGGAGGCCAATCGGCCCATCGTGCCTGTGCCGGCTCTTTGAAAGAGCTATCCAATTAGTCCCACTCCACTGCTCTTTCCCCATAACCCTGCAAATTTTTCCTTTTCAAATATCCAATTCTCTTTTGAAAGTTATTATTGAATCTGTTTTCACCGCCCTTCAAGGCAGTGAATTCCAGATCATCATAGCTTGTAAAAAATTTCTCCTCATCTGCCCCCTGGCTTTTTTGCCAATTATCTTAAATCTGTGTTCTCTGGTTACTGACCTTTCTGCCAGTGGAAACAGTTCCTCCTCATTTACTCTATCAGAACCCCTCATAATTTTGAACAGCTCTATTAAATCTCCCCTTAACCTTCCCTGCTCTAAGGAGAACAATCCCAGCTTCTCCAGCCTCTCCATATAACAAAATTCCCTCATCCCTGGCACCATTCTAGTAAATCTCCCCTGCACCCTCTCGAAGGCCATGTCATCCTTCCTAAAGTGTGGTGCCCAGAATTGAACACAATACTCCAGCTGAGGTCTAACCAGTGTTTTATAAAGGTTTAGCATAACTTCCCTGCTTTTGTTCTTTATGCCTCCCATTTGCTTTTTAAACGGCCTGAGCAACTTGTCCCACCTTCAAAGATTTGTGTATGTGCACTGGTCTCTCTGTTCCTGCACCCCCTTTAAAATTGTAACATTTAGTTTATATTGCCTCTCTTCATTCTTCCTTCTAAAATGAATCACTTCACACTTCTCTGCATTAAATTTCATCTGCCACGTGTCTGCCCATTTCACCAGTCTGTCTATGTCCTCCTGAAGTCTGTTACTATCCTCCTCAATGTGTACTGCATTTCCAAGCTTTGTGTCACCTGCAAACTTTGAAATTATATCCTCTATACCCAAGTCCAGGTCATTAATATATATCATAAAGAGCAGTGGTCCTAATACTGACCTCTGAGGAACACCACTGTATACTTCCCTCCAGTCTGACAAACAACCGTTCACCACTACTCTCTGCTTTCTGTCCCTTAGCCAATTTTCTATCCATGCTGCCACTGTCCCTTTAATCCCATGGGCTTTAATTTTGCTAACAAGTCTATCATGTGATACTTTATCAAATGCCTTTTGAAAGTCCATATACACAACACCAATCACACTCCCCTCATCAACCCTCTCCGTTACTTCATCAAAGAACTCAATCAAGTTAGTCGGACACGATTTGCCTTTAACAAATCCGTGTTGGCTATCATTTATTAACCCATGGTTAAGTTTCTCCTGCCACCGATGTTAGGCTGACTGCCTGTAGTTGTAGAGTTTATCTCTATCCCCTTTTCTGAACAGGGGTGTAACATTTGCATTCCTCCGGACCTCTGGCACCACTCCCATATCCAAAGAGGATTAAAAGATTGTGGCCAGAGCCTCCACTGTTTTCATCCTTCCCCCAGTAACCGAGGATGCATCCCATCCAGACCGGGTGACTTTTCTATTTCGAGCACAACCAACCTTTTAAGTACCTCTTCTTTCTCTATTTTTGTCGTATCCAATTTCTCTACCCTCTCCTCCTTTACTATGACAGTGGCAGCATCCTCTTCTTTAGTGAAGACAGATGTAAAGTATTCCTTTAGTACCTCAGTCATACCCTCTGCCTCCACTGGAAGATTTCCTTTTTGGTCCCTAATCGGCCCCACCTTTCCTTTGACTATCCTTTTACTCTTTATTTGTTTATAAAATACTTTAGTGTTCCCCTTTATGTTATCCACTAATCTTTTACATAAGAACATAAAAACATAAGAAATAGGAGCAGGAGTAGGCCATCCAGCCCCTCAAGCCTGCTCCGCCATTCAACAAGATCATGGCTGCTGTACAAAACCCTGGTTAGCAAAACAAAACCCTGGTTAGCCCGCACCTGGAGTACTGTGAGCAGTTCTGGGCACCGCACCTTCGGAAGGACATATTGGCCTTGGAGGGAGTGCAGTGTAGGTTTACTAGAATGATACCCGGACTTCAAGGGTTAAGTTACGAGGAAAGATTACAAAGATTGGGTTCGTATTCTCTAGAGTTTCGAAGGTTAAGGGCCGATCTGATCGAAGTTTATAAGATATTAAGGGGAACAGATAGTGTGGATAGAGAGAAACTATTTCCGCTGGTTGGGGATTCTAGGAGTAGGGGGCACAGTCTAAAAATTAGAGCCAGACCTTGCAGGAGTGAGATTAGAAAACATTTCTACACACAAAGGGTGGTAGAAGTTTGGAACACTCTTCCGCAAACGGCAATTGATACTAGCTCAGTTGGTAAATTTAAATCTGAGATAGATAGCTTTTTACCAACCAAAGGTATTAAGGGATTTGGGCCAAAGGCAGGTGTATGGAGTTAGATCACAGATCAGCCATGATCTTATCAAATGGCGGAGCAGACACGAGAGGCTGAATGGCCTACTCCTGTTCCTATGTTCCTGATCATCTACCTCAACACTATTTTCCTGCACTATCCCCATATCCCTTGGTGCCTTTAATATCTATAAATCTATCGATCTCTGTTTTGAATGTACTCAATGACTGAGCCCTCTGGGGTAGAGAATTCCAAAGATTCACCACCCTCTGAGTGAAGAAATTTCTCCTCGTCTCAGTCCTAAATGGCTGACCCCTTATTCTGAGACTGACCCCTGGTTCTAGACTCCCCATCCAGGGGAAACATCCTCCCTGCATCTACCCTGTCGAATCCTGTAAGAATTTTGTATGTTTCAATGAGATCACCTCTCATTCTTCTAAACTCGAGAGAATACAGGCCTAGTCTACTCAATCTCTCCTCATACGACAATCCCACCATCCCAGGAATCAGTCTGGTGAACCTTCGCTGCACTCCCTCTATGGCAAGTATTTCCTTTCTTAGGTAAGGAGACCAAAATTGTACACAATACTCCAGGTGTGGTCTCACCAAGACCCTGTATAACTGCAGTAAGACATCTTCACTCTTGTACTCAAATAAAGGCCAACACACCATTTGCCTTCCTAATTGCTTGCTGCACCTGCATGTTAGCTTTCAGTGACTCATGTACAAGGACACCCAGGTCCCTTTGAACATCAACATTTCCCAATCCCTCACCATTTAAAAAATATTCTGCATTTCTGTTTTTCCCACCAAAGTGTATAATGTTACATTTTTCCACATTATATTCCATCTGACATGTTCTTGCCCACTCACTTAGCCTGTCTATATCCACTTGAAGCCTCTTTGCATCCTCCTCACAGCTCACATTCCCACCTAGTTTTGTGTCATCAGCAAACTTGGAAATATTACATTCAGGTCCCTCATCCAAATCATTGATATAGATTGTGAATAGCTGGGGCCCAAGCACTGATCCCTGCGGTACCCCACTGGTCACAGTCAGGTTGGCATACACTCCCTTTGCCCCTGTATTTCCTTTGTCAGTTTTGCTCTGCACTCTGTATTCTGCTGCTTGTGCCTGCTATTCATTTTATGGATACTGTTTTCACCCCGTAGATCACTGCAGCCCACAAACCAGTACGGCTGAAAGGAAGGGCGGATAAAAGCTTGAAATAAAATTTCAGCTGCAGTGAGCAGGCAAGCTGCTCCCTCCCGGTCTGGAGTTGTGCACCATTTTACCTGCAGGCACTGCTGCTGTAGTATGGAGCCCCTGCTGCTGTGTGATGAGCAGCCACTGTTTGATAGTATATACTCGTTCCTAGTGCAGTCCTTGCTTATACTGATAAACTCATATCTATTATATTTATGTTATGTGTAATTTTTTGGAAAGTCAGAAATTAGTATCCATGAACTTTGCTATCTAGAGTAAACTGGACTAATGCGGCAGTGAAATGTAGAAAATGCCATTTTTATGCCCTGTGACATTAAGTAAAAGAATGACATGTTGACATATTGCTGTTTCAGTCTGCCCCCTGGTGGCTACCTATTGAAAGAGCATTTTGGCGACAGGTGAGTTTTAAAGTCTTGTAGAATGAAAGACTTTTTTTAAAGGCTACTGCATTTTGTTTTACATCTACATACTTATTTGAAGCAAAGTAAAATGTAACTAATGCATATTTTGTTTTTGGACATTTAAGAAAGAGTAACCTCTATGTGATCGGGTTACACACATCGATGTCCCTCCGTTTATTTTCAGTTGGTTATCAATAAGCGAGGCATCTCCAAACATCAAATTCATCCCAATATCTATCTTTAAAATTAAAGAGTTCCCGCCTCAGATGAATCCATTTGAAATAAACCACAAGGGAATTTTGAGGTCAAAAGTAGAATTTGCTGATGGATATTGGAAGTGAAACTTAATCTATATCTTCTGATCTAGAATGTGGAAATTTTTAAAAAATGTCCACATATGTGACACGACACTGTCACTCTATCTGAAAATATTGCTCTACTGTATTCATATGAATTGATACATAAAACAGTCATTGTATTACCCTCCCGACATATTGTCTGATTGATTGTCAAACCATTGAGTTTGGCACTTAATTAAACTTCAATTTCTGAGCACTTGGCAGAGCTTTAATCATCGTGACCTGGAAACCTCTGGGCCAGTGAGAGGGGGCACACACTGGCAGAGCAGACACCTGGGCAGTGGGAGGGGGTGCACACTGGCAGAGCAAACACCTGGGCAGTGGGAGGGGGTGCACACTGGCAGAGCAAACCACTGGGCAGTGGGGGGGTGCACACTGGCAGAGCAAACACCTGGGCAGTGAAGAGGGGGCGCACACTGGCAGAGCAAACCCCTGGGCAGTGGGAGGGGGTGCACACTGGCAGAGCAAACACCTGGGCAGTGGGAGGGGGTGCACACTGGCAGAGCAAACACCTTGGCAGTGGGAGGGGGCGCACACTGGCAGAGCAAACCCCTGGGCAGTGGGAGGGGGCCCACACTGGCAGAGCAAACCCCTGGGCAGTGGGAGGGGGCACACACTGGCAGAGCAAACCCCTGGGCAGTGGGAGGGGGCACACACTGGCAGAGCAAACACCTGGGCAGTGGGAGGGGGCCCACACTGGCAGAGCAAACCCCTGGGCAGTGGGAGGGGGCCCACACTGGCAGAGCAAACCCCTGGGCAGTGGGAGGGGGTGCACACTGGCAGAGCAAACCCCTGGGCAGTGGGAGGGGGTGCACACTGGCAGAGCAAACACCTGGGCAGTGGGAGGGGGTGCACACTGGCAGAGCAAACCCCTGGGCAGTGGGAGGGGGTGTACACTGGCAGAGCAAACACCTGGGCAGTGGGAGGGGGTGCACACTGGCAGAGCAAACACCTTGGCAGTGGGAGGGGGCGCACACTGGCAGAGCAAACCCCTCGGCAGTGGGAGGGGGCCCACACTGGCAGAGCAAACCCCTGGGCAGTGGGAGGGGGCACACACTGGCAGAGCAAACCCCTGGGCAGTAGGAGGGGGCGCACACTGGCAGAGCAAACCCCTGGGCAGTGGGAGGGGGTGCACACTGGCAAAGAAAACCCCTGGTCAGTGGGAGGGGCAGAGCAAAGTGGGCAGGTGGTCTGGAATTTGGGATGGGTCCCCTACACTTTTTTTGGACAATTTGTAATTGGGCCAGAGGATGGCAGTGTTTCAGCAGACACGATGTCACCTGTCAGAAATCTCCAATTTGCCGTTCGGCTTCGTTTGCCGTTGAGGCAAATTCTGCTGCAGGAGCACCTAAGCACCAGACTCCGATCCTGGCCTATGGAGCCCACAGCTGCCTGAAATGCTGCTTTCCCAGCGACATTCAGTAATGGTTACCGTTTACCTGGTTACCGTTTGTAAAGTGACAACTTAGTTTCTGAGAGTGTTTTATGATTTGAAGCAGTCTTTGGCTGGGACAGGTAGTCCTTTAAGATAGCAGCAAGGTGCTGTTTGGAAATTCCTGGTGTTTTCCCCTTTTCCCACAGAATGGATGCCCTAGTTAGACTGGAAATGGAACACATTTCCCCCCCCACCCCACAATGACCTGACCCTGGGATTTGGACAGGATCAGGGCCACAGCAGCCTGGCGATTGAAGACCTCGTATATCTAAACTGGCCCATTTATAAATGGTAATCCCATTTCATATCACAAACTACGCACACCAGAGATACCAGAACAGTTACCGTATCTTCTCAATCATTAACTTCATCACAAAATGAATTTGAGATTGACGGCAGTTTGTCCATTTGTGTAAACAAGACCCTTTTAAATAAAGCCGATGGTGGTGTAACTGCACCATGTTCACTCCAGCGGTGTAGAGCAAGGGTTCACAGCCGTGATCCTCACGGGTAACCCACGCTGAGTGCAGGCTGGGCACGCTGCAGGGAGGGAGAGTTGAGCACTTACTGTGATCCACCTTTGGCAGGGGCCTGGCACCAAGTTGCCTTGACGCTCATTCTCTGCACCGATTGGTAACCCCATGTACCTTCATGTACTTACAACGGTTGCTTGCTGTATTCTGGTTGTTCTTCATTACAGCGGTTTGGTTTAGATTTTGAGTGCACAGAAATAACCAATTGTAACAAAATGCTAGTTTGGGGAGTGTGTAACTGGAAATCAAGCTTTTAATATTTAACGGTACATTTTGTGATTTTGTTGTAAGTTCATAAATTGTATGCACAATTTACCACTAACGATCCTCATGAATAATCAGACTATATTATAATCATTTTAAGCCAGCAGGCCCTGGCTCTGGAATTAAAGATAAGATGGAGTACCCAGTGGTCCAGGTGAGCTGGATTGATGCAAAGGCCTTCTGTCAGTGGAAGGGAATGCGACTGCCCACTGAAGAGGAGTGGGAGTTTGCTGCTCGAGGGGGTCTGGGAGGTAAGATCACACATTGGTGTTCAGGGAGGTTTTAGTTCTAGACCAGCAGCTCATATGTTCCTCAGACACTTTACTGATCAGATGACAATGTTGAAATGTACATCTTTAATTGGGAATACAGTTAATTATATTAATAATTCAGATCATAGAATCATAGAGTGATACAGTACAGAAGGAGGCCATTCTGCCCATTGTTCCTGAACTGGCTCTTTAAAAGAGCTATGCAGTTAGACTCACCCCCTTGCTCTTTCTCCATAGCCCTTCAAGTATTTATCCAATTCCCTTTTGAAAGTTATTATTGAATCTGCTTCCACCGCCCTTTCAGGCAGATCATCACAACTCGCTGCGTAAAAAAAATTCTCCTCAACCCACCTCTGGCTCTTTTGCCAATTGCCTTAAATCTGTGTCCTCTGGTTACTGACCCTTGTGTCAGTGGAAACAGTTTCTCCTTATTCACTCCTTCTATTAAATTTCCCCAAGCCATCTGTACTCTAAGGAGAACAATCCCAGCTTCTCCAGTCTCTCCATGTAACTGTGGTCCCTCATCCCTGGCACCGTTTTAGAAAATCTCCTCTGCACCCTCCCCTAGGCCTTGACATCCTTCCTAAAGTGCGTTGCCCAGAGTCGGACACAATACTCCAGCTGAGGTCTAACCAGTGATTTATAAAGATTTAGCATAACTTCCTTGTTTTTGTAATCTGCCTCTATTTATAAAGCCAGGGATTCTGTATTTTTTTTAACAGCTTTACCTACTTGCCCTGACCTTCAAACAGTTCTATACATAAACCCCCAGGTCTCTCTGTTCCTTCACCCCCTTTAAAATGGTACCATTTAGTTTATATTACCTCTCCTCATTTTTTCTTCCAAAATGCATCACTTCACACTTCTCTGCATTAAATCTCATCTGATAAACATATTTCCATATGGATTGATTTATACTGAGCATTGGTGCTTATAGTTTTATGGATTTTTATTTCTTACATCTGATTAGCTTAGATTTCTGCTCGATCATCTCTTTAATCACCTCCCCCTCACACAATTTTCTCCATTTTTGAAGCACTATTGGGGCACGGTCTGGGGCACAGGTCTGCGTTGTTGGGGCACGGGTCTGGGGCACAGGTCTGCATTATTGGGGCACGGGTCTGGGAGGCAGGTCTGTTGTTGGGGCACGGGTCTGGGGCACAGGTCTGCGTTGTTGGGGCACGGGTCTGGGAGGCAGGTCTGTTGTTGGGGCACGGGTCTGGGGCACAGGTCTGCGTTGTTGGGGCACGGGTCTGGGGCACAGGTCTGCATTATTGGGGCACGGGTCTGGGAGGCAGGTCTGTTGTTGGGGCACGGGTCTGGGGCACAGGTCTGCGTTGTTGGGGCACGGGTCTGCGTTGTTGGGGCACGGGTCTGCGTTGTTGGGGCACGGGTCTGCGTTGTTGGGACACGGGTCTGCGTTGTTGGGACACGGGTCTGCGTTGTTGGGGCACGGGTCTGCGTTGTTGGGGCACGGGTCTGTGTTATTGGGGCACGGGTCTGCGTTGTTGGGGCACGGGTCTGCGTTGTTGGGACACGGGTCTGCGTTGTTGGGACACGGGTCTGTGTTGTTGGGGAACGGGTCTGGGGCACGGGTCTGCGTTGTTGGGACACGGGTCTGTGTTGTTGGGGAACGGGTCTGGGGCACGGGTCTGTGTTATTGGGGCACGGGTCTGCGTTGTTGGGGCACGGGTCTGCGTTGTTGGGGCACGGGTCTGTGTTGTTGGGGAACGGGTCTGGGGCACGGGTCTGTGTTATTGGGGCACGGGTCTGCGTTGTTGGGGCACGGGTCTGCGTTGTTGGGGCACGGGTCTGCGTTGTTGGGGCACGGGTCTGCGTTGTTGGGGCACGGGTCTGCGTTGTTGGGGCACGGGTCTGCGTTGTTGGGGCACGGGTCTGTGTTGTTGGGGCACGGGTCTGCGTTGTTGGGGCACGGGTCTGCGTTGTTGGGGCACGGGTCTGCGTTGTTGGGGCACGGGTCTGCGTTGTTGGGGCACGGGTCTGCGTTGTTGGGGCACGGGTCTGCGTTGTTGGGGCACGGGTCTGCGTTGTTGGGGCACGGGTCTGTGTTGTTGGGGCACGGGTCTGGGGCACGGGTCTGTGTTATTGGGGCACGGGTCTGTGTTATTGGGGCACGGGTCTGTGTTATTGGGGCACGGGTCTGCGTTGTTGGGACACGGGTCTGTGTTATTGGGGCACGGGTCTGCGTTGTTGGGGCACGGGTCTGGGGTGCAGGTCCAGGAGCTAAACATCTCTGTTTACAAAATAGTCAGGATGGATAAAGCAGGAATGGCAGTGTGAGTCACAGATTCTACTATAACACCAGAACATGGCCCACCTGTCAAGCGAGCAGGAAAGTGGGTGTCATGGATGGTCCCCTTGTAGTTGGAGCGCGGGTCCACGTGTACCAGCAGCTAGCTGCTTCCTCACCCAAGCAGCCGTTCTTCATGTGAGAGCCTAGTCAGTGACTTCAGGTGTAGAAGGTAGCACAACCGATCCTGATCCCGTTCTCGGGCACCATCCATGACACCCACTTTCCTGCTAGCTTAACAGGTGGGCCATGTTCTGGTGTTATAGTAGAATCTGTGACTCACACTGCCATTCCTGCTTTATCCATCCTGACTATTTTGTAAACAGAGATGTTTAGCTCCTAGTGCTGCCCTAGTCTAAGCTACATCACTATTAATGCTGTTATTACCAAACCCCATGGCGATATCGTACCTCTAGCTCACCAATTTTATTCACAATACTTAAACATCCTGTTTTGCAATCTCATTCCTTTCAATTATTCCTCTTCCTGATCTTTGTTTTTTTATCTACCCTTTCTTTCCAACTTGACCTTTAACCTTCCCCTCCTCCTGCCCAGCCGAGAACCTTGTTATGCCTTTCCTCTCTCCACTGCCCCTGCCCCACCCTACCTCCCTTCTGCCTCTCCCTACCTCCCCTCTGCCCCTGCCCCACCCTACCACCCCTCTGCCTCACCCTACCACCCCTCTGCCTCTCCCTACCTCCCCTCTGCCTCTGCCTCACCCTACCTCCCCTCTGCCTCTCCCTACCTCCCCTCTGCCTCTGCCTCACCCTACCTCCCCTCTGCCTCTCCCTACCTCCCCTCTGCCTCTCCCTACCTCCCCTCTGCCCCTGCCCCACCCTACCTCCCCTCTGCCTCACCCTACCTCCCCTCTGCCTCACCCTACCTCCCCTCTGCCTCACCCTACCTCCCCTCTGCCTCACCCTACCTCCCCTCTGCCCCTGCCCCACCCTACCTCCCCTCTGCCTCTCCCTACCTCCCCTCTGCCTCACCCTACCTCCCCTCTGCCTCTCCCTACCTCCCCTCTGCCCCTGCCCCACCCTACCTCCCCTCTGCCTCTCCCTACCTCCCCTCTGCCTCTCCCTACCTCCCCTCTGCCCCTGCCTCACCCTACCTCCCCTCTGCCTCTCCCTACCTCCCCTCTGCCTCTCCCTACCTCCCCTCTGCCCCTGCCTCACCCTACCTCCCCTCTGCCTCACCCTACCTCCCCTCTGCCTCACCCTACCTTCCCTCTGCCTCACCCTACCTCCCCTCTGCCCCTGCCCCACCCTACCTCCCCTCTGCCTCTCCCTACCTCCCCTCTGCCTCTGCCTCACCCTACCTCCCCTCTGCCTCTCCCTACCTCCCCTCTGCCTCACCCTACCTCCCCTCTGCCTCACCCCACCTCCCCTCTGCCTCACCCTACCTGCCCTCTGCCTCACCCTACCTCCCCTCTGCCTCAGCCTCACCCTACCTCCCCTCTGCCTCACCCTACCTCCCCTCTGCCTCTGCCTCACCCTACCTCCCCTCTGCCTCTGCCTCACCCTACCTCCCCTCTGCCTCACCCTACCTCCCCTCTGCCTCAGCCTCACCCTACCTCCCCTCTGCCTCACCCTACCTCCCCTCTGCCTCTGCCTCACCCTACCTCCCCTCTGCCTCACCCTACCTCCCCTCTGCCTCTGCCTCTCCCTACCTCCCCTCTGCCTCACCCTACCTCCCCTCTGCCTCACCCTACCTCCCCTCTGCCTCTCCCTACCTCCCCTCTGCCTCACCCTACCTCCCCTCTGCCTCTCCCTACCTCCCCTCTGCCTCACCCTACCTCCCCTCTGCCTCACCCTACCTCCCCTCTTCCACCCCAGCTTCCCTCTAATCCACTTCCATTGAAGTGTATACTTAGTTAACTCCCTGTGCACGATGCCACGGGGAGCGACTAGTTTATATGCACATTTCTCCATTACATTAAAAACAGTAGAAAGAGAAAGCTGATCATTTCTTACTAGTTTCAGAGAAATTTCCCCAGCAACTGAAAATGCCCTCTTATTGACCTCAGGGATTTCTCTAGCCCGGTCAGGCTCTACCTGTTTACAGCAATAAGACCTTGTGGTCTAAAAGGGGCTACACTAGGGAGCACAAGTAGGTTAATCAAATTCTCACCCGAGCAGTATAATTCTCACTTGTAACAACATAGAAATACAATACTGATGCAGCCCATTCAGACCTGCCAATCCGTGTAGGTGTTTATCTCCACACGAGTAGCTGCTCTGATCCCAAATGCTGCCCTGTTTCCATATTCCTTTATCTCCCTTTCCTTCAACCACTTCTGTATGTTGTGGATTGCACTCTGTAACGTGTACCAAGGGAGGGCCGTTTTTTTTTGCTCTACAACTTAAAAAATATATTTTTCTCGTCTCTGCTTTCAGGTAGAGTGTATCCATGGGGAAACAAGTTTCAGCCAAATCGCACAAACCTTTGGCAGGTAGTGTGTCTTAAACAATTTTGATTGTAGTTGGAATATATCAAGTGTTTATGAACTGCAGCATGTGAAAGTTCAAAGATCATTGAGGAAACCCACAGGTGAAGATAGATCGGACACCTGCCTCTCCTGAAGCTGGTGACTCTTGCTGGGAAGAACAGCCCTCCAGTACCTCAACCAAGCTGCTATTTGTCATATGTGAGTCTAGATGATGAGTGACATCAGGCTGTTTGATCACGGAGAACATCACAGTCCTGTCAACGAGCATGCACTTCAGCCTCCAGAAATGGGGACTCTGCCGATTCAAGGATGCTGAAGCCAATTGAAGCACCCCAACAGATCGGTTAACTCCGCAAAGATTGGGAATCAGTCGCTCAGTAATATGCTGTGCATTCCCCACTGAGTGACAAGGAGAGCTTGTAATTGTTAATGTATTTCTATATATATTTCAGTGTAATTAGAAGGCTAATATCTATTGTGTGTTCATCACATCGATGCCTTCCAAAGTTGTCACACTAGAAAATGTGGTTTCAGAGGCGTCAAAGCTTCAGGGCCTCCACTTCAAAGTGCTCGCATGTCAGGCAAAAATTACTGACGGACTGAATAAGCACTTACCTAATGAACTCCCAAATGTCCAACACTTGGATTCAGCCAGTAACTGCCACTCAGGAATAATATCTCAATATGTAGGTCCCTTACAGTCAGAAACAGGAGACTTTATAATGGGGAACAAGGAAATGGCAGAGCAATTAAACAAATACTTTGGTTCTGTCTTCACGGAAGAGGACACAAATAACTTCCCAGAAATGCTAGGGAACCAAGGGACTAGTGAGAAGGAGGAATCAAAGGAAATTAGTATTAGTTAAAAAAAAATAGTGCTGGAGAAATTAATGGGACTGAAAGCTGATAAATCCCCAGAGCCCGATAATCTGCATCCCAGAGTACGAAAAGAGGTAGCCATGGAAACAGTGGATCATTAGTTGTCATCTTCCAAAATTCTATAGACTCTGGAACAGTTCCTGCAGATTGGAGGGTGGCAAATGTAACCCCACTATTTAAAAAAGGGGGAGAGAAAACAGGGAACTACAGACCGGTTGGCCTGACATCAGTAGTAGGGAAAATGCTAGAGTCTATTATAAAGGATGTGATAACAGGACACTTAGAAAATATCAACGGGATTAGACAAAGTCAACATGGATTTATGAAAGGGAAATCATGTTTGACAAAACAACTGGAGTTTTTTGAGGATGTAACTGGTAGAATGGATAAGGGGGAGCCAGTGGATGTGGTTTATTTGGATTTTCAGAAGGCCTTTGATAAAGTCCCACATAAGAGGTTAGTGTGCAAAATTAAAGCACAAGGGATTGGGGGGAATATACTGGCCTGGATTGAAAATGGGTTGACAGACAGGAAACAGAGAGTAGGAATAAACGGGTCTTTTTCGGGATGGCAGGCAGTGATTAGTGGGGTACCGCAGGGATCAGTGCTTGGGCCCCAGCTATTCACAATATATATCAATGATTTCGATGAGGGAACCAAATGTAATATTTCCAAGTTTGCTGATGACACAAAATTAGGTGGGATCGTGAGTTGTGAGGAGGATGCAAAGAGGCTTCAAGTTGAATGAGTGGGCAAATACATGGCAGATGCAGTATAATGTGGATAAATGTGAAGTTATCCACTTTGGAAGGAAAAACAGAAAGGCACAGTATTATTTAAATGGTGATAGATTGGGAAATGTTTATGTACAAAGGGACCTGGGTGTCCTTGTACACCAGTCACTGAAAGCAAACATGCAGGTGTAGCAAGCAGTTAGGAAGGCAAATGGTATGTCGGCCTTCATTGCAAGAGGATTTGAGTACAGGAGTAGGGATGTCTTACTGCAGTTATACAGGGCCTTGGTAAGATCACACCTGGAGTATTGTGTGCAGTTTTGGTCTCCTTACCTAAGAAAGGATATACTTGTCATAGAGGGAGTGCATCGAAGGTTCACCAGACTGATTCCTAGGATAGCAGGACTGTCGTATGAGCAGAGATTGAAAATTCTGACAGGGTTAGACAGACTGGATGCAGGGAGGATGTTTCCCCTGGCTGGGGGGTCCAGAACGAGGGGTCACAGTCTCAGGATATGGGGTAGGACATTTAGGCCTGAAATGAGGAGATATTTCTTCACTCAGAGGGTGGTGAACCTGTGGAATTCTCTACCACAGAAGGCAGTGGAGGCCAAGTCACTGAATATATTTAAGAAGGAGCTAGATAGATTTCTAGACACAAAAGGCATCGAGGGGTATGGGGAGAGAGCGGGAATATGGTATTGAGATAGAGGATCAGCCATGATCATATTGAATGGTGGAGCAGGCTCGAAGGGCCGAATGGCCTACTCCTGCTTCTAGTTTCTATGTTTCTTTTCAAACCAACCAATGTCAAAATGGCAGAAACTGACCAACCAAATTGCTTCAAATATTTTATGACCATGATTTAAATTGTCAACTTGATGTTTTTTTTCTCTTAAGCTGCCCAACCTGACCACCATGCTCTCTGTGGCCCACACACCCAGAGTTATTCACAAAGCACCTGAACTACTTCCTCTTTGCTTTGACCATTACCTCATGTCTTTTCTCCACTTCCCCTAGCCACCAAGCCTCACCTCAGTTCCATCTCCTGTTTCCCTCCCTCTAAACTCTGCTCTTCTCTGCTCCCTCCTTGGTCTCCACCACTACAGACTACTGTCCCTTTTCGTTGGGTCCACTGCCTCGATTTGTTCCCGTTTGGGTATCCTCAATTTGCCTGTCGAGGTGCATCTCACTGGTTTTGCCCCAACTGCCCTATTATCTCCTCCTGTAGTTTTCTCCTCCTTCCCCTTTCCTTTGGGCTTATCCTTCTCATCCCCCTCTACGATGTCCCAGAAGTGTCTTTCTACCTCACCTTAATCACGTAGTTATCCCTCCATATTTTGAACTACCTTCACAAACTGATCTTGTCCATGAAGTTCCTTGGACCCCTCTCTCCCAGAACCATAGAATCTTACAGCAAAGGAGGCCATTCAGCCCAATGTTCTTGTGCTGGCTCTTTGAAAGAGCTATCCAATTAGTCCCACTCCCCTTTGCTTTCCCCATAGCACTACAAATTTTTCCTTTTCAAGTGTTTATCCAATTCCCTTTTGAAAGGATAGATTTCCAGAACCATAGAAAAGATACAGCACAGAAGGGGGCCATTCAGCCCATCATGTCCGCGCCGGCTCGAAGAACAACCAGGTGCCCATTCTAATCCCACCTTCCAGCACCCGGTCTGTAGCCCTGCAGCCCACAGTACTTTAGGTGCAGGTCCAGGTACTTCTAAAAAGAGTTGAGGGTCTCTGCCTCTACCACCAATTCGGGCAGTGAATTCCATACACCCACCACCCTCTGGGTAAAAAAGTTTTTCCTCATGTCCCCTCTGATCCTTCCGCCAATCAGCTTAAATCTATATCCTCTAGTTCTTGAACTCTCCGCTAGGGCCCCTCATAATTTTGTACACCTCAATCAAGTCTCCCCTCAGCCTCCTCTGCTCCAAGGAAAACAACCCCAGCCTATCCAATCTCTCCTCGTAGCTGCAATTTTCAAGCCCTGGCAACATTCTTGTAAATCTTCTCTGCCCTCTCTCCAGAGCAATTACCTCCTTCCTGTAATGTGGTGACCAGAACTGCGCACAATACTCCAGCTGGGGCCTTACCAGCGTTTTATACAGTTCCATCATTACATCCCTGCTTTTGTATTCTATACCTCGGCTAATAACGGAGAGCATTCCATATGCCTTCTTCACAACCTTATCTACCTGTACTGCCACCTTCAGGGACCTGTGCACATGCACTCCAAGGTCTCTCACTTCCTCTACCTCTCTCAATATATTCCCGTTTACTGCGTATTCCCTTTTACTGTTTGCCCTCCCTAAGTGCATTACCTCACACTTCTCCGGGTTGAACTCCATTTGCCACTTTTCCGCCCACTCCACCAACCCATTGATATCTTCTTGGAGTCTACAGCTATCCTCTTCACTATCAACTACACGGCCAATTTTTGTGTTGTCTGCAAATTTGCCAATCATGCCCCTTACATTCAAGCCCAATTCATTAATATATACCACAAACAGCAAGGGACCCAACACTGAGCCCTGTGGCACACCACTGGAAACGGATTTCCATTTGCAAAGACATCCATCAACTTTTACCCTTTGTTTCCTGTTACTGAGCCAATTTTGGATCCAATTCACCACATTTCCCTGTATCCCATGGGCTTTTACCTTTCTGTCCAGTCTGCCATGTGGGACCTTGTCAAATGTCTTACTAAAATCCATGTAGACAACATCCACTGCAGTACCCTCATCAATCCTCCTTGTCACTTCCTCAAGGAATTCAATCAGATTTGTAAGGCATGACCTTCCCTGAACAAATCCATGCTGACTGTCCTTGATTAAACCATGCCTTTCCGAGTGACAGTTTATCCTATCTCTCAGTATTGATTCTAATAGTTTGCCCACCACCGAGGTAAGACTGACCGGCCTATAATTGTTCGGCCTTTCCCTCGTACCCTTTTTAAACAACGGTACTACGTTTGTAGTCTTCCAGTCCTCCGGTACCTCCCCTATATCTAGTGAGGATTGGAAAATGATCCTCAGAGCATCCGCTATTTCCTCCCTGGCTTCCTTCAATAGCCTAGGAAACAATCCATCCGGCCCCGGTGACTTATCAACTTTCAAGGATTCCAGTCCCTCTTGTTATGTTTACCTTATCCAATATTTCACACCTCTCCTCTTTAACTACTACGTCTAGATCAGCCCTTTCCTTTGTGAATACGGAGACAAAATATTCATTTAAAACCCTACCCACATCCTCTGCTTCTACACACAAGTTACCCTTATCATCCCTGATAGGTCCCACCTTTTCCTTAGCTATCCTCTTGTTCTTAATGTACTGATAAAACATCTTTGGGTTTTCTTTAATCTTACTAGCTAATATTTTTTCATGCCCTCTCTTTGCTTTCCTTATTTCCTTTTTTACGTCATCCCTGTACTTTCTATATTCGCTTTTCTATTGAATCTGCTTCCACCACCTTTTCAGGCAATGAATTCCACATCATTACAACTCGCTGAGTAAAAAAAATTCTCATCTTGTCTCGGTTCTTTTGCCAGTTATCTTAAATCTGTGTCCTCTGGTTACCGACCCTCCTGCCAGTGGAAACAGTTTCTCCTTATTTACTCTATCAGAACCCTTCATGATTTTGAACACCTCTCCATAAACTTCTCTGCTCGAAGGGCGAACAACCCCAGCTTCTCCAACCTCTCTACATAACTGAAGTCCCTCATCCCTGGCACCATTCGAGTAAATCTCCCCTGCATCCTCTCTAAGGCCTTGACATGCTTCCTAAAGAATTGTACACAATACTCCAGCTGAGGCCTAACCAGTGATTTAGAAGGGTATAGCATAACTTCCTTGCTTTTGAACAGATGTTTTTCTGATTGGAGAGGAGTATGCAGTGGGGTCCCCTGGAGATCAGTATTAGGTCCATTGCTTTTCTTGTTATATATAAATGACCTGGGATTGGTTATAGGGAGTGCAATTTTGAAGTTTGCGGATGATACAAAACTTGGCAATGTAGTAAATAGTGAGGATAGTAGCAGACTTCATAGAGCAAGTAGGGAGAAACGGTTTCTTCTGGTAAGTGGGTCGGTAACCAGAGGTCATAGATTTAAAATAATTGGCAAAAGAACTAGAGGGGAAGTGAGGAGACGTTTTTCACGGAGGGTTGTTAAGATCTGGATCGCACCACCTGAAAGGGTGGTGGAATCAAATTCCATAGAACTTTCAAAAAGCAACTGGACATGTACTCGAAGAGGAGAAATTTGCAGGGTTATGGGGAAAAAGCTGGGGTTTGGGACTAAATTGGACAGCACGTTCTAAGAGTCGGCACAGGTACGACGGGCCGAATGACTTCCTTCTGTGCTGTAGGATTCTATGATTCTGTGCCTCTAATTATATGCCTTTTTAACAGCTTTATCAACTTGTCCTGCCACCTTCAAAGATTTGTTAACATAATCCTCCAGGTCTCTTTATTGCTGCACCCCCTTTAAAATTGAACCATTTTGTTTATATTGCCTCTCCTTAGTCTTCTGATCAAAATGCATCATTTCACACTTCCCTGCATTAAATTTCATCTGCTGCGTGTCTGCACATTTCACCAGTCTGTCCTGCTGAAGTCTGGTCATTGTTTACTGCATTTCCAAGTTTGGTGAGATCTGCAGACTTTGAAATTATGCCCTCTATACCCAAGTCCAGGTCATTAAGATGGTCCTAATACTGACCCCTGGGGAACACCACTGTATACTTCCCTCCAGTCTGAAAAACAACTGTTCACCACTACTCTCTGCTTTCTGTCAGCGTATCCATGCTGCCACTGTCCCTTTAATCCCAAGGGCTTCAATTGTGTCAGTAAGTCTAATTACTTTATCAAATGCCCTTATGTCCATATACACAATATCAACCGCACTACCCTCATGAACCCTCTCCGATACTTCACCAAAGAACTTAATCAAGTTTGTCAGACACGATTCGCCTTTAACAAATCCGTACTGTCATTTATTTACCCATGTTTTTCCAAATGACAAATAATTTTGTCCTGGATTATTGTCTCTAAAAGTTTCCCCACCACCGACGTTAGCCTGACTGGCCTGTAATTGCTGGGTTTATCCCTCTCCCCTTTTTTGAACAGGGTGTAACATTTGTAATCCTCCAGACCTCCGGCACCATCCCCATATCTAACAAGAATTGGAAGATTGTGGCCAGAGCCTCCGCAATTTCCACCCTTACTTCCCTCAGTAACCGAGGATGCATCCCATCCAGACCGGGTGACTTTTCTACTTTGAGTACTGCCAATCTTTTAAGCCCCTCCTCTTTATCTATTTTTATCCTATTCAATATCGCTCCTACCTCCTCCTTTACTGCTACAGTGGCAGCATCCTCCTCTCTAGTGAAGACTGATGTGAAGTATTCATTTATTACCTCAGCCATGCCGTCTGCCTCCACAAGATCGTCTTTTTTGTCCCAAATCGGCCCCACCCTTTGACTATTTTTTTATTCTTTATATATTTATAAAAGTCTTTAGTGTTCCATTTTATGTTATCCGCTATTTTTGTCTCATTTGTGTTGGATAATAAATTGTTTCTTAATATTTCTTCCACAGGGAAAATTTCCAGATCAGGATACAGCAGAAGATGGCTATCATGGTGTATCGCCTGTAAATGCATTTCCACCGCAGAATAACTATGGTAAGAATTTACCACCTTGCCCTACAGCACAGTGCTACCCCATGTTATACTTGCTATAGAGGGAGTGCAACAAAGGTTCACCAGACTGATTCCTGGGATAGTGGGATTGATGTATGAGGAGAGATTGAGTAGACTAGGCCTGTATTCTCTAGAGTTTAGAAGAATGAGAGGTGATCTCATTGAAACATACAAAATTCTTACAAGGCTCGACAGGGTAGATGCAGGGAGGATGTTTTCCCTGGATGGGGAGTCTAGAACCAGGGGTCAGAGTCTCAGGATAAGGGGTCGGCCATTTAGGATGAGGAGAAATTTCTTCACTGAGAGGGTGGTGAATCTTTGGAATTCTCTACCCCAGAGAGCTCAGACATTCAAAACAGAGATCGATAGGTTTCTAGATATTAAAGGCATCAAGGGACTATGGGGATAGTGCAGGAAAATGGCGTTGAGGTAGATGATCAGCCATGATCTTGTTGAATGGCAGAGCAGGCTCGAGGGGCTGGATGGCCTACTCCTGCTCCTATGTTCCTATGCTCCTATTTCTTATGTTCTTATCTCGCTCCACCATTAAAAACCCCTAAATCCATCTTTTCCACCATGCTTGTTGTTTTATCCATTTAATTGTTTTCTTCTCTTGCGCTCCTCCCAATCCAACAAAATACCATGGGACATTTTCTAAATGCAGGTTGTTAGTAAATGCATTGTTTCTAGACTGGTTTACAATGTCATTATTCACTGCAAACGATTTTACAACACCAAGTTATAGTCCAACAATTTCATTTGAAAATCACAAGCTTTCGGAGGCTTCCTCCTTTCTCAGGTGAATGTCAAGAAATCCTCGAAATCCCCACTGCACACAGAGGGAATCGTCCTCTAGAGTTACAATGGGCTGGAGATCTAGAGCTGGAGATCACAGGGTATGATTAGAGTTTAATGACCATGAAAAATGATTGATCTAACTGGAAGATATTAAAGTTTTCCAGAGTCCTCACTGGCAAAAACATTGATAAATGGATCATTGAATTTTAAAAAGTAACTTGTTATTTGCACTTAAGCAGCAGTTTGTTTGTGAACTTTGCTCAGGCCTCTACGACATGCTGGGAAATGTGTGGGAATGGACAGACTCGGAATATTCTCCACCCAGCCTCCCTGTAAAGGTTCATTCTCAGAAAATGTATGTCCTGCGTGGGTCCTCCTGGATTGACACTGCAGATGGATTGGCCAATCATAAAGCACGAGTTACAAGCAGGTAAAACTCAGCACTCATTGGAATGTCACTTTGTCACCGTTTATGTTTAGTTTGGTTTCAAGCACTCATTGGAATGTCACTTTGTCACCGTTTATGTTTAGTTTGGTTTCAAGCACTCATTGGAATGTCACTTTGTCACCGTTTATGTTTAGTTTGGTTTCTTGTTTTTCTCCTCCATTTTCCTGCCACTTTCTTGCTTTTGCTCCTCTATCCCTGACTGGGGATCATTCCGTGAGCACGGAGCAGCTTCTGTTACTTTACCCAGTGTTCAGTGTTCAGGTATGAGCCCTGACGGAACGGTTTGATTGGCTGTTCAACCACTGGGGCTGTTACAGGAGAGCCAAGCCTGCACTTCCAGCTCGGATCGAGAGCATAAGACACTCTCCAATTCACTTTATTTTTCCTTATGCTTCTTAAGCCAAATGTAACATCTCAAATGCCTCTCTGGCTGAAATTAGCTAACTCAGCACAGACGAACCCAAATTTGGGACCTTGATCAAACACACGAGCTCGCTGTTCTCCGGCTCAGCCTTTACCCACTCGATCAATCAGGGTGGCCTATGCTGCATTGTGTCTTCAATGCTTCTAGCCCTTTTTTTATTCATTCTCGGGATTTGGTCGCATTTATTGGCCGCATTCATTGCCCATCCCTAATTGCCCTTGAGAAGGTGGTGGTGAGCCGCCTTCTTGAACCGCTGCAGTCCGTGTGGTGAAGGTTCTCCCCACAGTGCTGTTAGGAAGGGAGTTCCAGGATTTTGACCCAGTGACGATGAAGGAACGGCCGATATATTTCCAAGTCGGGATGGTGTGTGACTTGGAGGGGAACGTGCAGGTGGTGTTGTTCCCATGTACCTGCTGCTCTTGTCCTAGGTGGTAGAGGTCGTGGGTTGAAGAAGCCTTGGCGAGTTGCTGCAGTGCATCCTGTGGATGGTGCACACTGCAGCCACAGTGCGCCGGTGGTGAAGGGAGTGAATGTTTAGGGTGGTGGATGGGGTGCCGATTGAGCGGGCTGCTTTGTCCTGGATGGTGTCGAGCTTCTTGAGTGTTGTTGGAGCTGCACCAATCGAGGCAAGTGGAGAGTATTCCATCACACTCCTGACTTGTACCTTGTAGATGGTGGAAAGGCTTTGGGGAGTCAGGAGGTGAGTCACTCGTCGCAGAATACCCAGCGGAGTACGGCAGTGCACACTTCCTGTCAGTATTTTCCAGTATAAATTCCTGTGTCTGAACTTATAATGGTAACGGGTCATGTAAACCTCCCGCCACTAGAGGCACTGCAGCACCAGGCTTTGTTAGCCCCGTGTATGCAGGAAGATGGAGGCAATATCGAGTGGGTGGAGATGAGGAGAGTTGTTGAAGTGGTGTAACTAGGGCTGAGAAAGGACTGAAGGACTGCATCTGAAAGTAAAGAAGGGGTTGGAGTGTGGAAGGGAGGGGTCTGCAACCTGAGAGGGAGCGGGCAAGACAATCTCAGAGTAAGAATGAAAGAACGAGCTCCCGTTTATATATCGCCTTTCACGACCTCAGGTCGTCCCAAATCGCTTCACAGACAGTGAAGTACTTTTGAAGTGGAGTCACTGTTTTAATGTAAGGAAACGTGGCACCCATTTTGTGCACAGCAAAGAGGTAATGACCAGAAAATTGGCTTTAGTGCTGTTGGTTGAGGGATAAATATTGGCCAGGACACCAGGGAGAACTCCCCTGCTCTTCTTCGAATAGTGCCATGGGATCTTTTATGTCCACCTGAGAGGGCAGACGGGGCCTCGGTTTAACATCTCCTCTGAAAGACGGCACCTCTCACAGTGCAGCACTCCCTCAGTACTGACCCTCCGACACTGCAGCACTCCCTCAGTGCTGACCCTCCGACAGTGCAGCACTCCCTCAGTACTGACCCTCCGACAGTGCAACACCCTCTCAGTACTGACCCTCCGACAGTGCAGCACTCCCTCAGTACCGACCCTCCGACAGTGCAGCACTCCCTCAGTACCGACCCTCCGACAGTGCAGCACTCCCTCAGTACTGACCCTCCGACAGTGCAACACTCCCTCAGTCCTGACCCTCCAACAGTGCAGCACTCCCTCAGTACTGATCTTCCGACAGTGCAGCACTCCCTCAGTACTGATCTTCCGACAGTGCAACACTCCCTCAGTACCGACCCTCCCACAGTGCAGCACTCCCTCAGTGCTGACCCTTCGACTGTGCAGCACTCCCTCAGTCCTGACCCTCCGACAGTGCAGCACTCCCTCAGTACTGATCTTCCGACAGTGCAGCACTCCCTCAGTACTGATCTTCCGACAGTGCAACACTCCCTCAGTACCAACCCTCCCACAGTGCAGCACTCCCTCAGTGCTGACCCTTTGACTGTGCAGCACTCCCTCAGTGCTGACCCTCCGACAGTGCAACACCCTCTCAGTACTGACCCTCCGACAGGTCAGCGCTCCCTCAGTACCGACCCTCCGACAGGTCAGCGCTCCCTCAGTACTGACCCTCCAACAGGTCAGCGCTCCCTCAGTACTGACCCTCCGACAGTGCAGCACTCCCTCAGTACTGTCCCTCCGAGAGTGCAACACTCCCTCAGTACCGACCCTCCGACAGTGCAGCACTCCCTCAGTACTGACCCTCCGACAGGTCAGCGCTCCCTCAGTACCGACCCTCCGACAGGTCAGCGCTCCCTCAGTACTGACCCTCCGACAGGTCAGCGCTCCCTCAGTACTGACCCTCCGACAGTGCAGCACTCCCTCAGTACTGTCCCTCCGAGAGTGCAGCACTCCCTCAGTGCTGACCCTCCGACAGTGCAACACCCTCTCAGTACCGACCCTCCGAGAGTGCAGCACTCCCTCAGTGCTGACCCTCCGACAGTGCAACACCCTCTCAGTACCGACCCTCCGACAGTGCAGCACTCCCTCAGTACCGACCCTCCGACAGTGCAGCACTCCCTCAGTACTGACCCTCCGACAGGTCAGCGCTCCCTCAGTACTGACCCTCCGACAGGTCAGCGCTCCCTCAGTACTGACCCTCCGACAGGTCAGCACTCCCTCAGTACTGACCCTCCGACAGTGCAGCACTCCCTCAGTACTGACCCTCCGACAGGTCAGCGCTCCCTCAGTACTGACCCTCCGACAGGTCAGCGCTCCCTCAGTACTGACCCTCCGACAGTGCAGCACTCCCTCAGTACTGTCCCTCCGAGAGTGCAGCACTCCCTCAGTGCTGACCCTCCGACAGTGCAACACCCTCTCAGTGCTGACCCTCCGAGAGTGCAGCACTCCCTCAGTACCGACCCTCCGACAGTGCAGCACTCCCTCAGTACTGCACTGGGAGTGTCGGCCTGGATTATGTGCTGAAGTCTCTGGAGTAGGACTTGAACCCATGACCGCTGACTCAGAGGCAAGAGTGCTACCCACTGAGCCACGGCTGGCACCTGGAATTGACTTAGTTGGCGATCTCCTCCCGCTGCCTCCTCATCTGCTGCCTGGAGGGCTTCCTCCCTCCTCCTCTCAACTTCCTGCATTAAGGCATCCAGTGCAGCATCTGAGAATCTTGTCTGCTCTCTCCTGGCTTCAGCCATTTCAACTATGGATAGCGCAACCGTTCTTCCAGCCAGAATACGCCTCCCCTCTAAGAGGTGCTGGCTGCCTTTAAGTGCCTAAAGGGCACAATTCTAAAAGAGACATCTGGAGGTGTATGTACATAAATCATTGAAGGTGGCAGGGCAGGTTGAGAAAGTGGCTAAAAAAGGATACGGGATCCTGGGCTTTATAAATGGAGGCATAGAGTACAAAAGTAAGGAAGTCATGATGAACCTTTATAAAACACTGGTTCGGCCACAACTGGAGTATTGTGTCCAGTTCTGGGCACCACACTTTAGGAAAAATGTGAAGGCCTTAGAGAGGGTGCAGCAGAGATTTACTAGAATGATTCCAGGGAATGGGGGCTTTAGTTATGTGGATAGACTGGAGAAGCTGGGGTTGTTCTCCTTGGAACAGAGACGGTTGCGAGGAGATTTGATAGAGGTATTCAAAATCATGAAGGGTCTAGACAGAGTAGATAGAGAGAAACTGTTCCCATTAACGGAAGGGTCAAGAACAAGAGGACATAGATTTAAGGTGATTGACAAAAAAAACAAAGGTGACATGAGGAAAAATGTTTTTACACAGCGAGTGTTTAGGATCTGGAATGCACTGCCCGAGGGGGTGGTGGAGGCAGATTCAATCATGGCCTTCAAAAGGGAACTGGATAAGTAAAAGGAAAAAATTTGCAGGGCTACATGGAAAGGGCGGGGGAGTGGGACTAGTGGGATTGCTCTTGCATAGAGCCAGCACGGACTCGACGGGCCAGATGGCCTCCTTCCATGTTGTAACCTTTCTATGATTCTATATAGCGGCGTGTCTTCCCGATATCGGGCACTCTGAGGGCTGCAGCTAATGATCAGCATGGGTAACACACAGGAATGATTTTAATGCGCGGGCTGTATGGATTTCACATGCTGCCTGCTCTCCTGTCAACAGGTGCAGGTTAACCACAGTCAGCAGCTCATCGTACTCTGCGACTCGAACTGCCAGCTGCACTTAAATTGCATCAAACATTAACAATGAAGAAAAGTAGCGGAAAGCTAATTTGACTTGCTTGTTTATAGAATGGGAAACACTCCAGACTCTGCTTCTGATAATCTGGGCTTTCGATGTGCTGCAAGCAACGTTCCATCTCAGGGAAAACAAAAAGCAAAAACTAAAACTGAACTCTAAAAAACAAAAGAACAGCAATAATCATGAAGAATGTGGAGAAGGATCAGTGGGCCAGAATAATACAGCACAGGGCACAGTTCGATTATGTTTCTACTAATGTGGAATACCCATGTTTTTCATAATCTTACAAAGTGAATTAAAATAGAAAATGACCACACACAACATAGCTGTGTGTCTTTAATGTGATGGTATTGCAGATAATTAATATTTTAATATTTGAGAAAAACACAATGCCAAGCAAAAGCTAAATTCTCTCTGTCATTAACCTGAATGATCATTCTGTTTCAGACACGGCTGCATCGGATTTGTATTTAATCTGGTTTGTTTGAAGGTGAGGAGGTTTATGCTGTTAGACAGGTTTGAGGTACAATGATAACCTAGTGAATATAATCCTAATGTAGCTCCCCCCCTCACAGAGCAGCCCCCCCACTCTGTGGAGAATCCCCTCCCTCCCCCCCAGCAGAGAAGCCCCCCCCTCGCCCCCACCATGCAGAGTATCGCTCCCCCCCTCACTGAGCAGATATTCTACTGGAGCAGCCCACTGGGCCCAGAGATTTGGGGAAAAGAGGCCACTGCTCTGAATCCGCCATTGCACGGGAGATGCACATTCACGATATGCACTGCTCTCGTTACACAGTCAAATTATTTAGGGGTAAATTGTCGCACTGTGAATTACCCAGCCCCTCATTCGTGTGTCCGTATACAGAGAGTGCTGGGACACCAAGCTGTACCCACAGCTTGTTACTGAATCGGTGAGAGCTGCGTTTTGACTCGACGTGCTTTGTGCATTTATTTATAACTTCCCCCATTTATTTAAAGCTTGTGCCTTTTTTGCTGCAATAAGCACTCCTTTGGTTCACAACTGCATTGTTACTGCTACCATCGATCCCTGCAGCAGGGAGCTGACCATAGGCCTTGCACTGGGCCTGCCAATGGCTGTGCTGGATTTGGAGGAGGGAGAGGAGTTGCAGAGGGAGGAGAGATGGATGTGCTTGCCCCTCAGGCGTCTGGTATCCACCTACAGGTGACCCTGCAGTACCATAACCCAACCCAAGGACAGGTACTAGGGGTTGTTGCAAGCGATCTGCCTTTTGCAGTCTATGATTTGGCAGGAAGCCAGTAATCAATCGGACAGCCTGTCCTGTTGTGCCTCCAGGTACCAGCGAGTTGAACTTTGATGCTGCTGGATCATTTCAAGGCACTGCTGGGGAGATTTGTCAGATCAGGGAGCTGTCTGCACACCAATCATCAATCCGGCCACTGGAGCCTTGGTTGCTGGGTTAACACTTATGTCACTTCCCACATAGAAAGGAAGGAATGGACAAGAGAGCTCAGCCATTCTACCAGACGACTGGGTTTCCAGGAGTGTCAGGCATCATTGGCACCCAAAAAACAAGCCCTTGGTGCTCACTAGTCACAATGGATTCCATTCCATCAATGTCCAAGTGGTCTGGGACCACCATAGAATAATGAAGATGACCACACAATACCTTGGAAGCGGCCATGATGCTTTCGCCTTAGACAGTGACGGCTGGGGAGGGGCAGGGCTACCCTTTGATTAACTGGCTATTAGTGCCAGTCAGGAACCCTCACACTGACGTAGAGTGAAATCAGTGAGGTTCCTGCCTCCTGAATTCTAGTGGAAGTAGAAGATACAATCTGGATGTAGGCAGTGCAAGTGGGTTAGGAATCTGAGAAACACCAGGAAGGTGCTTGCAGTGTCTGGACAGATCGGGTGGGCTCCTACTCCACAGCTCTGAGAAAGTGTGGAAGATCATCAGTGTCTGCTGTGAGCTGCTGTCGAAACTTAATATTACTTATTACTATACAAATGCATTAACACCCAAACAAGTAGTACAAAGAGAAACTTTATTGAACCCCAACTTGTATACAAGTGGAAGAGCACCTCAAGCAAAGGTTGATGGTGCAACTTCGCTGAGTTAAAGAAACAGCTCACGTTTATACAATTCGGTAAACAACGCCCACCTGTTACAGAATATGGGCGTACAAGTACATTCTTTATTGGCTCAGGTAGTTGCTCAATCAAAATAGGGAGCCCACCCTCGAGTTCCCACAGCCATCTTGATACCTTGTACGCAGGCCTGGGAAAGTGCTTTTCCCTACATTTCTGTCTTTCATTATCAGTAGGGCTGTAGCTAGTCTCAAGGCTATATGGTCATTTATTCCTGTAGTCAGCTACCTCCCTATCTAAAGGGAGGACAGCTATCAACGTGAGAAACTCCAAAGTAATTACACAATTCTGCTTCTATGTGTTCTCGTGAGAAACTTTATTATGTGAGTTAAGTGAATTAATAGAGAGTAAATATGGTCAAGTATCCCTTCATGCACTTCCACACTGCCTATGAAGCGGAGAGGGGAACCTACAGCCAGGAGCTGGAACCTGAGCCTGCTGCGGAAGAAGGAGGAATGGCCGAAGCTAATGCACAGCTAAGCAGATGGGTATCTCGGGGAGGCAGCTCCAGACCCTCTGTGCAGTGCACTGGCCCCATATACCAACAGGCTGGCCTGAATCATCCAGTCTTCATTATCATTCCTATATGGCCAACAAATTGTAACCAGATATTCCAAAGAAGGTTCAAGCAGTTTATTTTCTACTCCACATTGCTTGCCCTTAGTAATTATGTAAGATCTAAAACCACTTTCTAATCTCCTGCTCCTTCTCATTGGGGATCTGGTGAATGCCCTGTTAGTGTAGGGTCACGCGATGGCCCCTGCCCTACTGCCAGAGCTTTGCTGTATGTGTCGCTAGCTGCCGTACCTGCCTTTGCTGCAATCCTGAGGGGGGTCGGTGGGCAGGACGAATGGGTCTTCAAATCCTCATCTATCTCTGCTGTGCCACACCCCAGCTGCTAGCTAACCCCTGCAGATGACCAGGGTTAGGATGGAGACAGACCCTTGACAATTTCTAAAGAATGCCATCAAGATCCCCTCCAGCTGTCCCCCCAACCACTCTAACCCAGAAGTGCGTTTCCTATCAATTTCAGCCTAGAGTCCCAATAATGGGTGTCACAGGGTTGATGAGCAAAACTGCACCAGTGAGTGGACTTTGTGATCTCGGGCTCCCCTTTAAGGGCTCTAATTATAGACCACTTCCTGGTGTTTCTCAGATTCCTAACCCACTTGCACTGCCTACATGTTGGGGCAGCCCTGTTGCATGTGCTCTGCCATCCCATGCAGGGAGCTCGGAGAAGTGAGAAAGGACTGAATGAGGCTTAGCTGATCAATGAGCTGTCCAGGATCTTCCAATCCGGGGACTCGTCTTCCAATCCGGGAGAATCATCTACCAATCCGGGAGGTTCATTTTCCACCCCAGGAGACTAATCTTCCAATTTGATTGAGCAGTTCCAGCTGGTGCTCTCAAAAGGTGTATAAAGTAGGTTATCTGCTGAAGCACAGAGCGCATTATGAACAAAGTGGATTGTGAACCGAGTGGGAACTTGAGAATTTGGTGAGAGTGGGTATTAGGTGTAGAGGGGTAAGAACAGTGAACAAGAGAGCACCAAGAGACCCAGAAAAAAGGGCAGGTTACTCGGGGTAAGTAAACAGTAAGTAAATTAATAATAAGTGTCTAAAGGGAGTTTAGAAAAAAAGGTTTCTAAATATAATGGATGGGCAGCTGACCTGTGCCCTGTGGGAACTTCAGGACGCTTCATATGTCCTGGAGGGCCACATGTGCAGAAAATACCTCGAGTTGCTTGAGCTCATGCTGAGGGTTTCTGAACTTAGAATTATAGAATGGTTACAGCACAGAAGGAGGCCATCCGGCCCATGCTGGCTCCAAAGAGCAATCCAATTAGTCCCATTCCTCCACTCTTTCCCTGTAGCCCTGCACATTTTTTCCCTTCAAGTATTTATCCAATTCCTGTTTGAAAGCCAGGATTGAATCTGCTTCCACCGCCCTTTCAGGCAGCGCATTCCAGACCATGGCTACTCACTGTGTAAATTTCATCTGCCATGTGTCTGCCCATTCCACCAGCCTGTCTGTGACCTCTTGAAGTCTATCACTATCCTCCTCACTGTTTACTACACATCCAAGTTTTGTGTCATCTGCAAATTTTGAAATTGTGCCCTGTACACCCAAGGCTCACTTGTATTATCAGCTTGGTATCTGTCATACGCACCCTTTTTCTGCTTCATCTCACTTTCTCTCTCTTTTGTCATCCAGGGAGCTCTGGCTTTAGTTGCCCTACCTTTCCCCCTCGTGGGAATGTACCTAGACTGTACCTGAACCATCTCCTCTTTAAAGGCCGCCCATTGTTCGATTACAGTTTTGCCTGCCAATCTTTGATTCCAATTTACCCGGGCCAGATCCGTTCTCAACCCACTGAAATTGGCCCTCCTCCATTTAACTATTTTTACTTTAAATTGCTCCTTGTCCTTTTCCATAACTAATCCAAACCTTATGATACTATGATCACTGTTCCCTAAATGTTCCCCCACTGACACTTGCTCCAGTTGACCCACCTCATTCCCCAGAACCAGGTCCAGCAATGCCTCCTTATTGGGCTGGAAACATACTGGTCAAGAAGGTTCTCCTGAACACACTTCAGAAATTCCTCCCTCTCTTTGCCCTTTACACTATTACTATCCCAGTCTATATTCGGATAGTTGAAGTCCCCCATTATCACTACTCTATGATTCTTGCACCTCTCTTCTTTCCCTGCAAATTTTCTTCTCTATATCCTTCCCACTAGTTGGTGATCTATAGAATACACCCAGTAGTGTAATGGCACCTCTATTGTTTCTTAACTCCAACCAAATAGATTCTGTCCTTGACCCCTCCAGGACATCCTCTCTCTCCAGCGCTGCAATATTCTCCTTAATACTACCTTGGCCCCGATATTAGTGGGGAGGCGGGATGGCAGCGGCGGGGGGACGCGATTGGGTGCGTGGGTAACCGGCCCAATAAAATTTGTCCGTTCCCCACGCAATCGTGGGTAAATTGGAGCCACTTAACGTGGCTTCCGGGTTTGCCGTCCGAAAGCTGCGCAGCGGGCGGACTGCGTGCCCGCATCACAGGCTGTCAGCTGGAGGAGCTCTATTTAAAGGGGCAGTCCTCCAATGGCTGCTACTGGAGCAAACACCCACACACCACAATGGAGCAGCCCAGGGGAAAGGCTGCTCCCAGATTAAGTGCTGCCTCACTCCAGGTGCTACTGGATGGGGTGAGGAGGAGGAGGGATGTCTTTTATCTGGCGGACGGGAGGAAGTGGCCTCCCTCTGCCACCAAGAAGGCCTGGCTCGAGGTGGCAGAGGAGGTCAGCAGTAGCAGCAACGTCTCCCGCACCTGGATCCAGTGCAGGAATTGCTTCAATGACCTAACTAGGTCAGCCAAAGTGAGTACACTTACTCATTCTCCTACATTCCGTCTTCCACATCACCGCCCCCACCCCCCAACTCATTCTGCACTGCCAACACTACTCCATCACAGCACTCCTCACACCCACTCAAAGCTCATCCTCAACTTACCTGCACTTCCTCACCTCCCCATTACTCACCCCACCACTACCACTCAACCCAATCCTCATCCAATGTCATGGCTCTGTCTCATACTCACCCTCTAATGCATCTCTTTCATGGTCAGCCTCACCCAAACCAATGCATTCATCGGTTGACCACGTCACCATCACTCACTCATATGTCTCTACTTTCTCCCCTTATAGGAGAAGGGAGCCCAGACTGCACGGGAGAGGGCAAGGACCGGAGGGGGGCCGCAACAAATTGTCGTCCTCACAGAGACGGAGCAGGAGGCGCTGGAACTCAGCCGAACCTTCGAGTGCCTGTCCGTCGGGGACGGTGAGACTGGCACCCGACAAACGTCTGGTGACAGAACTTTAACATTCAGCACACACAATAGCAAATGATGTTAACATGCCCCGCCATCTTCAGCACCTCAACATCTGTCATCATGCTTAATATTGCCTTCTGTTCTCTTACAGGGCCTTCAGCGACCGCTGAGATGGTGGAGGGCAATTCCTCAGAGGACCTGCTGGCCTCTGAGGGGGCACCGCCACATCTGAGCGAGGCATCCACCAGTGCAGATACTCACACCTCGGTGGGTCCCCGTCCTCAGTTAGTTGGGGTCGCACATGGTGAGTTACCACACACGTGAGCACGAGCAGACACTGGTGGCAGGGGCAGATGTGGAGAGTCCGCGTCGGTGGGAACACTCTTCTCCAGGCTCTGCTCAGCTGGACACAGACGCTGAACCCTGGGGGCCATCCATTACAAGGAGAATGATTGAGGGGCAGCAGCACATTTACGAGGTGCCGGAACAGGTGCCACGCGCACTCTCCACAATCACGCAGAGGATGGAGGAATCCAACTCCTGCATGAGTGGAATGGTGGCACAGGTAAGGGAGGACATCTCTTGAGATACTGTCACAGGGACATGAGGGCATCTCTGAGATAGTGTCGGGGTTAAGTGCGGGAATGTCTGTGATGGAGGGAAGGCTAGCCTCCATGGAGCTTCAAGCACGGCTCACAAATGAGTCCATTGAGGCCCTGACAACGGCCCTTCGGACTCACAGTGAGCAACTTTCTGCCACCTTAAACAGGCAGGCAGATACTCTAGCACTTGCCTTACAAGGCTTCACACATGTCCTCCAAACTGTCATCCAGCAGAGTGGTAGGAGTGGTGTGGGCCTGGCCCAGGGGAGGGATGATGGCGAAAGGGGACATGGAAGTGGGGACACCACTCAAAGCGCTCCCACGTCTCACCCGTTGCCCCCCTCTCAAACAGTACCCACAATGCTGCCTCCTCTCCAGGTGGCCGAGTCTGCCCCTGCACAGGTGCAGGTGGAGCAGTCTTTGGAGGGGCCCTCACGGGCACCGAAACCCAGAGGGCATCGGCCCAAAGCATCTAATCGGTCAGGGCATGAATATGAGCAACCTGCCACTACCTCTGCTGCAGCCACGGGGGATGCACCACGTAGGAGTAGTCGGAAGCGAAAGACAAAGGTTTTGTAAGCATGAAGGGGATGGACAAGGGTGTTTGATGGTTGGTCATGTTTTTTATTTATATTTGCTTTTTGTTAAATGCACATTAAATATTATTATTGTCACCACTACTGCCACGTCTTGGCCATTCTTGACTGGCTTCTGTAATAAGGCCCTTTCATGAGGTTCACCATGAACGCCCACACTTGATGCCACCCATTGGGTCACTCTACAGTGGGTGTGTGTGTAGTTGCAGGACTGTTTTGTGCGGGGGGAGGGGGGCTGGTGTGGGCGCTGCTCTATCCAGGAGGTGAGGACTGGACTTTTCACACTGTCTGATGTTAGGAGAACCGTTCACATATCAGTGACTCCCTGGCCTCACGAGCAGCCAGGTGAACCGCTGTTCTGCCCATGGGTTGCTCCTCCTGTCCTCCGCCTCAATGTAGGTGGCAGATGTGGATGAAGCCTTCCCAGAGCACTAAAGGAAGTGGCCCTGGAAATAGTGGATGCATTGGTGATCATCTTCCAAAATTCTATAGACTCTGGAACAGTTCCTACAGATTGGAGGGTGGCAAATATATCCCCACTATTTTAAAAAAGGAGGGAGAGAAAAAACAGGGAATTACAGATCAGTTAGCCAAACATCAGTAATGGGGAAAATGCTAGAGTCTATTATAAAACATGTGATAACAGAACACTTGGAAGGTATTAACGGGATTGGACAAAGTCAGCATGGATTTATGAAAGGGAAATCATGCTTAACAAATCTATTGGAGTTTTTTGAGGATGTAACTGGTAGAATAGATAGAGGAGAACCAGTGGATGTGGTGTATTTGGATTATCAGAAGGCTTTTGATAAGGTCCCACACAAGAGGTTAGTGTGCAAAATTAAAGCACATGGGATTGGGGGGAATATACTGGCATGGATTGAGAATTGGTTGACAGACAGGAAACAGAGAGTAGGAATAAACGGGTCTTTTTCGGGGTGGCAGGCAGTGACTAGTGGGGTACCGCAGGGATCAGTGCTTGGGCCCCAGCTATTCACAATATATATCAATGATTTGGATGAGGGAACTAAATGTAACTTTTCCAAGTTTGCAGACGACACAAAGCTGGGCTGGAATGTGAGCTGTGAGGAGGATGCAAAGAGGCTCCAATGTGATTTAGACAAGTTGGGTGAGTGGGCAAGAACATGGCAGATGCAGTATAACGTGGATAAATGTGAGGTTATCCACTTTGGTTGTAAAAACAGAAAGGCAGATTATTATCTGAATGGTGATAGATTGGGAAAAGGGGAGGTGCAACGAGACCTGGGTGTCCTTATACACCAGTCACTGAAAGCGAGCATTCAGGAGCAGCAAGCAGTTAGGAAGGCGAATGGTATGTTGGCCTACATTGCAAGAGGATTTGAGTACAGGAGCAGGGATGTCTTACTGCAGTTATACAGGGCCTTGGTGAGATCACATCTGGAGTATTGTGTGCAGTTTTGGTCTCCTTATCTGAGGAAGGATGTCCTTGCCATGGAGGGAGTGCAACGAAGGTTTACCAGACTGATTCCTGGGATGGCAGGACTGACATATGAGGAGAGATTGGGTCGACTAGGTCTATATTCACCAGAGTTTAGAAGAATGAGAGGTGATCTCATCGAAACATATAAAATTCTAACAGGACTAGACAGACTAGATGCAGGGAGGATGTTCCCGATGGCTGGGGAGTCCAGAACCAGGGGTCACAGTCTCAGGATACGGGGTATGCCATTTAGAACTGAGATGAGGAGAAATTTCTTCATTCAGAGGGTGGTGAACCTGTGGAATTCTCTACCACAGAAGACAGTGGAGGCCAAGTCATTAGATGTATTCAAGAAGGAGATAGATATATTTCTTAATGTTAAAGGGATCAAGGGATATGGGAAAAAGCGGGAAAAGGGTACTGAGTTAGATGATCAGCCATGATCATTTTGAATGGCGGAGCAGGCCCGAAGGGCCGAATGGCCTACTGTTGCTCCTATTTTCTATGTTTCTCCTCAAGCGGCACCACTCTCCGTTGTGCCATGTTGCTCAGGGCACAACACACAACTATAATGCATCCCACTCTGTCTGGTGCGTATTGAAGCGCTCCCCCAGAACGATCAAGGCACCTGAAGCACATCTTGAGCAGCCCTATACCATGCTCAATTGTAGACCTGGTAGCGATGTGGCTGTCGCTGTTGCTCGGTGATGGGGTTCCTCAGAGGTGTCATGAGCCACGTGTGCAGGGGGTATCCCTTGTCCCCGAGGAGCCAGCCCTTGCGGGTGTTCGGTGCGTGGAAGAGGGGCGGGATGTTGGATTCCCGGAGGATGAAGGAATCGTGGCAGCTGCCAGGGAATCTGGCGCACACGTGAGGGAATCTCTTGCGGTGGCCACAGATGAGCTGAGTGTTGATGGACTGATAGCCCCTCCTGTTGATGAACAGCCCTGGCTCGTGTGGAGGTGCTCGTATTGCTATATGGGTGCAATCGATTACACCCTGCACCCGTGGGAAGCCAGCCACAGCGTGGAATCCCACTGCCCTCTCCGTCTGGCTGTGGTCATCCATGGGGAAGTTGACGTAGTGCGAGGCCCTGTGAAACAAGCCGTCGGTGACCTGCCTTATGCACTTGTGTGCAGATGACTGAGAGACCCCAGCGATGTCCCCGGTGGCACCCTGGAATGATCTGGAGGCGAAGAAGTTGAGGGCAGTGGTGATTTTGTCAGTGACAGGTAAGGAGATGCTGCTCGGCCCAGCCGGGAGCAGCTCAGCATGAAGGAGGCTGCAGATGTCTGCGACTACCTGGTGACTCACACTGAGCCTCTGTATGCACTGCTCCTCAGAGAGGCCCAGGAAGCTGAGCCTCGGTCTGTAGACCCTGTGGCGAGGGTAGTGCCTCCTGCAACGTCGCTCTCTCTGTTGCCCTCCGAGCTCTTGTGCAGGTGCCTGTGGCGCAGCACTGTGTTGTGGAGCTCCACGTGGCAGAGGTGGACGCCTTGCCTGGCGAGGCTGGTGATGTTGCTCGTCCTCGGATGTAGTGGGGAATGCAGTCATGGCGGCCCCCACCCTGACGGTGTGAGTTTGAGGGGGTCCGCAAAGTAGGTAAATGTGTTTGCACAGCAGAGTTTTGGGTGTAAAGTAAGAATTTTGAGTGGAAGCACAAAGGTGTTGCAGCCAAAACTTTGTCTGAAGTGACAGAGTGCCCTGCTGCAATAAATGAGGTTTTCCCCCACCTGTCAAATAATCCTTTGCATCTCCCACTGGCTGCTGGCTGAAACACGTCTGCTCCAACAGGGAGTGTTTCCCCCAGCACGGGAAACACGCTGAGGATCCTTCAAAATCGCACCCCTGCCAAAATGTCTACTCAATCAGGTATCTCAAGTACTTTAACTATGTGTAAAAGTATGGAAATCATCATCCCACCGGCTTTAATTGCCCGTGGGACTCCCATATTCAGGAGGCGCGCACACCCGAACCCGTCACTGGGGAACCCGGACGTCAGCGGGTTGGAGCCGGGCTCCGAACCTGTTCCGGATTTCAGTGATTCTCGGAGCCTCCCGCCCCCAACGCACCCGCTCTGCCATCTGAAAATCAGCCCCCTTGTATCCAGGAATATTCAGTACCCAATCCTGCCCTTTTTTGAGCCAGGTCTCTGTTATCGCCACTACATCGTATTCCCATGTGGTTATTTGCGCCTGGAGATCACCAACCTTATTTACCACACTTCATGCATTTACACACAAGCACTGTAAACCAGTCTTAGACTTTCTCGTATTTTCTCAGTCTGATCCCACCTAATACTGTATTATTTCTTGCTCTAATGCTATTTGTCGCTCCCAATCCTTTGTGCCCCTTGTTTCTCCTTTGTAATGCTACATTCCCCTGCTAAATTAGTTTAAACTCTTTCCCCACAGCATTAATGAACCTCCCTGCGAGGACATTGGTCCCAGCTCTGTTGAGGTGCAACCTGTCCGTCTTGAGCAGGTCCCTCCTGCCCCAGAACTGGTCCCAATGCCCCAGGAATCTGAAGCCCTCCCTCTTGCACCATGTCTCTAGCCATGCATTAACCTTCCTTATCTTCCTATTTCTATACTCACTACTGCATGGCACTGGGAGTAAACCAGAGATACTACCTTTGAGGTCCTGCTTTTTAACTTCCTCCCTAGCTCCAATGTTCCCCTTCCCCCCGCCGAATGTTCTGCACCTTCTCCATGATGTCCTTTACCCTGGCACCAGGGAGGCAATACACCATGTGGGACTCACGGCGATGGCTACAGGAATGGTAGCATAGTGGTTATGTTACTGGACTAGTAATCCAGAGACCTGGACGAGTAATCCATGAGACCTGGACTAATAATCTGGAGTCATGAGTTCAAATCCCGCTACGGCAGCTGGCGAATTTAAATTCAATTAATTAAATAAAACCTGGAATTAAAATACTAGTATTAGTAATGGTAGCCATGAAACTACCGGATTGTCGTAAAAACCCATCTGGTCCAATAATGTCCTTTAGGGAAGGAAACGTGTTGTCCTATATGTGATTCCAGACCCACAGCAATGTGGTTGATTCTGAAATGGCCTCGCAAGCCACTCAGTTGTAAAATCTTGCTACGAAAAGTCATAATAAGAATAAAACCGGACACGACAAAGGCAAACCAAGCCCAGTCGACCCTGAAAAGTCCTCCTCACGAACATCTGGGGACTTGTGTCAAAATTGGGAGAGCTGTCCCACAGTCGAGTCAAGCAACAGCCTGACAGAATCATACCTTTCAGCCAACATCCCAGACTCCTCCATTACCATCCCTGGGTATGTCCTGTCCCACCAGAGGTGGCGGTACAGTGATATACAGTCAGGAGGGAAACTATTTCCGCTGGTTGGGGATTCCAGGAGTAGGGGGCACAGTCTAAAAATTAGAACCAGACCTTTCAGGAGTGAGATTAGAAAACATTTCTTTCACACAAAGGGTTGTAGAAGTTTGGAACTCTCTTCCACAAACGGCAGTTGATACTAGCTCAATTGCTAAATTTAAATGTGAGGTCGATAGCTTTTTGGCAACCAAAGGTATTAAGGGATATGGGCCAAAGGCAGGTATATGGAGCTAGATCACAGATCAGCCATGATCTTATCAAATGGCGGAGCAGGCACGAGGGGCTGAATGGCCTACTCCTGTTCCTATGTTCCTATGGGAGTGGCCCTGGGAGTCCTCAACATTGACTCTGGACCCCATGAAATCTCATGGCATCAGGTCAAACATGGGCAAGGAAACCTCCTGCTGATTACCACCTACCGTCCTCCCTCAGCTGGTGAATCAGTCCTCCTCCATGTTGAGCACCACTTGGAGGAAGCACTGAGGGTAGCAAGGGCACAGAATGTACTCTGGGTGGGGGACATCAATGTCCATCACCAAGAGTGGCTCGGTAGCACCACTACTGACCGAGCTGGCCGAGTCCTGAAGGACATAGCTGCCAGACTGGGCCTGCGACAGGTGGTGAGCGAACCAACACGAGGGTAAAACTTACTTGACCTCGTCCTCACCAATCTACCTGTCGCAAATGCATCTGTCCATGACAGTATTGGTAGGAGTGACCACCGCACAGTCCTTGTGGAGACGAAGTCCCGTCTTCGCACTGAGGACACCATCCAACGTGTTGTGTGGCACTACCACCGTGCTAAATGGGATAGATTCAGAACGGATCTAGCAGCTCAAAACTGGGCATCCATGAGGCGCTGTGGGCCATCAGCAGCAGCAGAATTGTATTCCAGCACAATCTGTAACCTCATGGCCCGGCATATTCCTCACTCTACCATTACCAATAAGCCAGGGGATCAACCCTGGTTCAATGAGGAGTGTAGAAGAGCATGCCAGGAGCAGCACCAGGCGTACCTAAAAATGAGGTGCCAACCTGGTGAAGCTACAACTCAGGACTACATGCATGCTAAACAGCGGAAGCAACATGCTATGGACAGAGCGAAGCGATCCCACAATCAATGGATCAGATCAAAGCTCTGCAGTCCTGCCACATCCAGTCGTGAATGGTGGTGGACAATTAAACAACTAATGGGAGGAGGAGGCTCTGCAAACAACCCCATCCTCAATGATGGCGGAGTCCAGCACGTGAGTGCAAAAGACAAGGCTGAAGCGTTTGCAACCATCTTCAGCCAGAAGTGCCAAGTGAATGATCCATCTCGGCCTCCTCCCGATATCCCCACCATCACAGAAGCCAGTCTTCAGCCAATTCGATTCACTCCATGTGATATCAAGAAACGGCTGAGTGCACTGGATACAGCAAAGGCTATGGGCCCCGACAACATCCCAGCTGTAGTGCTGAAGACTTGTGCTCCAGAACTAGCTGCGCCCCTAGCCAAGCTGTTCCAGTACAGCTACAACACTGGCATCTACCCGACAATGTGGAAAATTGCCCAGGTATGTCCTGTCCACAAAAAGCAGGACAAATCCAATCCGGTCAATTACCGCCCCATCAGTCTACTCTCAATCATCAGCAAAGTGATGGAAGGTGTCGTCGACAGTGCTATCAAGCGGCACTTACTCACCAATAACCTGCTCACTGATGCTCAGTTTGGGTTCCGCCAGGACCACTCGGCTCCAGACCTCATTACAGCCTTGGTCCAAATATGGACAAGAGAGCTGAATTCCAGAGGTGAGGTGAGAGTGACTGCCCTTGACATCAAGGCAGCATTTGACTGAGTGTGGCACCAAGGAGCCCTCGTAAAATTGAAGTCAATGGGAATCGGGGAAAACTCTCCAGTGGCTGGAGTCATACCTAGCACAAAGGAAGATGGTAGTGGTTGTTGGAGGCCAATCATCTCAGCCCCAGGACATTGCTGCAGGAGTTCCTCAGGGCAGTGTCCTAGTCCCAACCATCTTCAGCTGCTCATCAGTGACCTTCCCTCCATCATAAAGTCAGAAATGGGGATGTTCGCTGATGATTGCACAGTGTTCAGTTCCATTCGCAACCCCTCAAATAATGAAGCAGTCCGAGCCCGCATGCAGCAAGACCTGGACAACATCCAGGCTTGGGCTCATAAGTGGCAAGTAACATTCGTGCCAGATAAGTGCCAGGCAATGACGATCTCCAACAAGAGAGAGTCTAACCACCTTCCCTTGACATTCAACGGCGTTACCATCGCCGAATCCCCCACCATTAACATCCTGGGGATCACCATTGACCAGAAACTTAACTGGACCAGCCACATAAATACTGTGGCTACGAGAGCAGGTCAGAGGCTGGGTATTCTGCGGCGAGTGACTCACCTCCTGACTCCTCAAAGCCTTTCCACCATCTACAAGGCACAAGTCAGGAGTGTGATGGAATACTCTCCACTTGCTTGGATGAGTGCAGCTCCAACAACACTCAAGAAACTCGACACCATCCAAGATAAAGCAGCCCGCTTGATTGGCACCCCATCCACCACCCTAAACATTCACTCTCTTCACCACCAGCGCACAGTGGCTGCAGTGTCTACCATCCACAGGATGCACTGCAGCAACTCGCCAAGGCTTCTTTGACAGCACCTCCCAAACCCGCGACCTCTACCACCTAGAAGGACAAGGGCAGCAGGCACATGGGGAACAATACCATCTGCACGTTCCCCTCCAAGTCACACACCATCCCGACTTGGAAATATATCGTCGTTCCTTCATCGTCGCTGGATCAAAATCCTGGAACTCCCTTCCTAACAGCACTGTGGGAGAACCGTCACCACACACGGACTGCAGCGGTTCAAGAAGGCGGCTCACCACCATCTTCTCAAGGGTCATTAGGGATGGGCAATAAATGCCGGCATCCCCAGCGATGCCCACATCCCATGAACGAATTTTAAAAAAAACCTGTCTGTCCCCCTGACCATCGAATCCTCTATGACTACTGCATTTCTACACTTCACTGTGCCCCCCTGTGCAGTCCTTTGCCCCATGATGCCATGCTCAGGACTGCACTCTCACTGGATGAATACCGGTTTGATCCCTGCACTGCCTGCCTCTTCCTACCCTTTCTGATGGCCCCACTTGCTATCCTGGACTCTCTGTGGCTGCGGGGTGAGCACCTCCTGGAACACACGATCCAGGAAACCTTCAGCCTCCCTTAGGCTCTGCAGTCACTCCAGCCGCCCCTCACGCGGTTGATGTGGTGTATATGGACTTTCAAAGGGCCTGTGATAAAGCTTGTCAGCAAATTTGGAGCCCATGGAACAAAAGGGGCAGTGGCAGCATGGTTACAAAATTGGCTAAGTGACAGGAAATAGAGAGTAGTGATGAACGGTTGCTTTTCAGACTGGAGGGAGGTGTACAGTGGTTAAGAGGAGATTTGATCAAAGTGTTCAAAATCATGAAGTGTTTAGATAGAGTAAATAAAGAGAAACTTTTCCCATTGGTGGAAGGGTCGAGAATCAGAGGACACATTTAAGGTGATTGGCAAAAGAACCAATGGCAACATGAGGAAAACCTTTTTTACGCAGCGAGTAGTTATGATCTGGAATGTGCTGCCTGAAAGGGTGGTGGAAGCAGATTCAATCATGGCTTTGAAACAGGAATTGGATAAAGACTTGAAGGGAAAAAATTTGCAGGGCTACGGGGAAAGAGCAGGGGAGTGGGACTAATTGGATTACTCTTACAAAGAGCCGGCACAGGCTCGAAGGGCCAAATGGCCTCCTTCCGTGCTGTATCCATTCTATAATTCTAAGCTCAGAAACTCTCAGCTTGAGCTCGAGCAACTGGAGGCATTTTCTGCACATGAAGTATCCTGAAGTTCCCACATGGTGCAGGAATTGCAGGCAATGGGTCTCAGCTGCCCGTCCATTATATTTAGAAAACTTTTTTTTCTAAACTCCCTTTAGCTACTCGATTATTATTAATTTACTTACTGTTTACTTACCCCGATTAACCAACCCTTTTATTCCGTGTCCCTAAGAGTTCTTCCTCTCTGTTCACTGTCCTTACCCCTCAACACCTAAAGTCCGGAGAATCATCTACCAATCTGGGAGGTTCATTATCCATCTGGAACATTCTGCTTCCAATCTATTGAAGGGATTCGCAAAATTTCACATGTTCCCCCCCCCACCGAAAATTTATTGGAGTTATTAAAAAAATAACCTTGGTGTGACTGTGTTCTAAACAAGCCAGGGCCTCTCAAAATGGCTGCAGTCAGACACATGGCCAAAGGCCTGCAGCATTTGAAACTGGACACCTTTCCACAAGGGCAGACAGGGATTTTTTTTTGAACAATGCAGGGAGACAAGCAGTTGCATTCACGCCCTGAGGCAAGCCATCAGAAGTAATCCCACCTAAGGTGAACCATCAAGGAACATTCAGGAACAATGGAAAGCAGTTATGGAACTCATAAGTACAGATACCGGCCATTATGTAAATAGACCAGAGATTGGGGTCCTTTGTCTTACGTTTTCGTGCTCAAATCGAACAATGGAGCAAGCTGATGAGGCACGGAAAAAACCTGATACCGGGAGGATATAACTGGGGCTTCTCTCTCTCTTCTCTTCGCCTCTTGGCCCGGTGTCCTGTCTGCCTGATAGCAACTAAGAAGGAAGGCCATCCAGTAAACCTTGCAACTACATGTCGACGGCAGCAGCAGGGCACAGGGGTCAGGCCTTTTCATCTGTTTTCACCGGTGAGCATTAATTTTCTGGCCGCCACAAGACAACCTAGCATAAGTGTAAGGGTGGGGGTTAAAGGGGTATTGCTAAAATTGTGATTTTAGAATTTTCCCTCGATGTGTCTGTTTCTTTCAACCCGATAAGTGTAAGACTGTATTGCATCCATAGCGATGTCTTTTATCTTCTGTATAATACTGTTTACTTTGTAGTTTTAGTTTTCTTATTAATAAACATTGGTTTTCCTTGTACCAATCCACTGGTCTGTTTGTCTGTCTTTGTTACCACTCGATAAGTCCTCAGCTCAGAATCAGGAAGGGGAAAGCGATTCGCAACCGCACTGCGGGCAGGGCAGCTCAGGAAAACATAACTGGCTGACCTATAATAAGCCCGAGAAACAGTAAAAAAAGAAACCCCTTACACTATGACATTCTTTTTCCAATCCGGAAGATTCCCAGACAATCCGGGATATTTATCTTCCAAACAGTGAGACTCATCTTCCAATCTGGGATATTAGAATCATAGAAAATTTACGGCACAGAAGGAGGCCATTCGGCCCATTATGTCCGTGCCGGCCGAAAAGGAGCCACCCAGCCTAATCCCACTTTCCAGCACTTGGTCCATAGCCCTGTAGGTTACAGCACTTCAGGTGCTCATCGAGGTACTTTTTAAAGGAGTTGAGTGTTTCTGCCTCTCCCACCCTCTCAGGCAGTGAGTTCCAGACCCCCACCACCCTCTGGGTGAAAAAATATTTCCTCAGCTCCCCTCTAATCCTTCTACCATTTACTTTAAATCTATGCCCCCTGGTTATTGACCTCTCTGCTAAGGGAAATAGGTCCTTCCTATCCACTCTATCTATTCCCGTCATAATTTTATACACTTCAATTAAATCTCCCCTCAGCCTCCTCTGTTCCAAAGAAAACAACCCCAGCCTATCCAATCTTTCCTCTTAGCTAAAATTCTCCAGTCCTGGCAACATCCCTGTAAATCTCCTCTGTACCCTCTCTAGTGCAATCACATCTTTCCTATAATGTGGTGACCAGAACTGTGCGCAGTACTCAAGCTGTGGCCTAACTAGTGTTTTATACAGTTCCAGCATAACCTCCCTGCTTTTATATTCTATGCCTTGGCTAATAAAGGAAAGTATCCCATTTGCCTTCTTAACCACCTTATCTATCTGTCCTGCTACCTTCAAGGATCTGTGGACATGCACTCCAAGGTCCCTCTCTTCCTCTACACCTCTCAGTATCCTCCCATTTATTGTGTGCTCCCTTGCCTTGTTTACTCTCCCCAAATGCATTACCTCACATTTCTCCGGATTGAACTCCATTTGTCACTTTTCTGCCCACCTGACCAGTCCATTGATATCTTCCTGCAGTCTACAGCTTTCCTCCTCACTATCAGCCACACGGCCAATTTTTATATCATATCCATTTTTTGTATCAAATTTCTTAATCATGCCCCCTACAGTGAAGTCCATATCATTAATATATATCACAAAAAGCAAGGGACCCAGTACTGAGCCCTGCGGAATCCCACTGGAAACAGCTTCCGGTCTCAAAAGCATCCGTCAACCATTACCCTTTGCTTCCTGCTACTGAGCCAATTTTGGATCCAATTTGCCACATTCCCTTGGATTCCATGGGCTTTTACTTTTTTGACCAGTCCCGGCCCTGTCAAGGTGCAACCCGTCCGGCCTGTACAGGTTTCACCTCCCCCAGAACCGGTCCCAATACCCCAGGAATCTAAAGCTCTCCCTCCTGCACCATCTCTCCAGCCACGCATTCATCTGCTCCATCCTCCGATTTCTATACTCACTAGCGCGTGGCACTGGGAGTAATCTGGAGATTGCTACCTTTGAGGTCCTGCTTATTAATCTCTCTCCTAACTCCTTAAAATTTTCCTGCAGGACCTCATCCCTCTTTCTACCTATGTTGTTGGTACTGATATGGACCACGACCTCTGGCTGATCATCCTCCCCCTACAATGTTCTGCAGCCGCTTAGTGACATCCTTGACCCTGGCACCAGGGAGGCAACATACCATCCTGGAATCACATCTGCGGCCACAGAAACACCTGTCTGCTCCCCTAACTATAGAATTCCCAATCATTATCGCTCTGCTGTCCTTTCTCCTCCTCCCCTGAACAGCTGAGTGACACATGGTGCTCTGGTCTTGGCTCTGGCTGCACTCCCCAGAGGAACCCTGTCTCCCACCACCGGTTAGAGAGTGAAATGCCCTCAGGGGACTCCTGTCTGGTCCTCCTTGTCTGTCTGGTGGTCACCCAGCCCCTCTCTGCCTTCACTCTGTGTGAGGCAAAGGAGGAGATTGCGGGGGCTCTAACACATATATTCAGAACCTCTCTGGCCACAGGGGATGTGCCAGAGGACTGGAGAACCGCTAATGTAGTACCATTATTCAAGAAGGGGAGTAGGGAAAAACCGGGGAACTACAGGCCAGTGAGCCTAACATCAGTGGTAGGAAAATTATTGGAAAAAATTCTGAAGGACAAAATTAGTCTCCACTTGGAGAAGCAAGGATTAATCAACATGGCTTTGTCAAGGGAAGATCATGTCTGACTAATTTGATTGAATTTTATGAGGGGGTGACGAGGCGTGTGGATGAGGGTAACGCAGTGGATGTGGTATACATGGATTTCAGTAAGGCCTTCGATAAAGTCCCCCACAGGAGACTGGTCAAGAAGGTACGAGCCCATGGAATCCAGGGTGCCTTGGCACTTTGGATACAAAACTGGCTTAGTGGCAGAAGGCAGAGGGTGATGGTCGAAGGTTGTTTTTGTGACTGGAAGCCTGTGGCCAGTGGGGTACCACAGGGATCTGTGCTGGGGCCCTTGCTGTTTGTGGTCTACATTAACGACTTGGATATGAATGTAAAAGGTATGATCAGTAAGTTCGCTGATGATACAAAAATTGGTAGGGTGGTAAATAGCGAGGAGGATAGCCTCAGTCTGCAGGACGATATAGATGGGTTGGTCAGATGGGCGGAACAGTGGCAAATGGAATTTAACCCGGAAAAGTGCGAGGTGATGCACTTTGGAGGGACTAACAAGGCAAGGGAATACACAATGAATGGGAGGACCCTAGGCAAGACAGAGGGTCAGAGGGATCTTGGTGTGCAAGTTCACAGATCCCTGAAGGCGGCGGAACAGGTAGATAAGGTGGTAAAGAAGGCATATGGGATACTTGCCTTTATTAGCCGAGGCATAGAATATAAGAGCAAGGAGGTTATGATGGAGCTGTATAAAACACTGGTTAGGCCACAGCTGGAGTACTGTGTGCAGTTCTGGTCGCCGCACTACAGGAAGGATGTGATCGCTTTGGAGAGGGTGCAGAGGAGATTCACCAGGATGTTACCAGGGCTGGAGCGCTTCAGCTATGAAGAGAGACTGGGAAGATTGGGTTTGTTTTCCTTGGAGCAGAGGAGGCTGAGGGGGGACATGATTGAGGTGTACAAAATTATGAGGGGCATAGATAGGATGGATACTCAGGAGCTTTTTCCCTTCGTTGAGGGTTCTATAACAAGGGGACATAGATTCAAGGTAAAAGGCGGGAGGTTTAGAGGGGATTTGAGAAAGAACTTTTTCACCCAGAGGGTGGTTGGAGTCTGGAACTCACTGCCTGAGAGGGTTGTGGAGGGAGGAACCCTCACAACATTCAAGAAGCATTTGGATGAGCACTTGAAATGCCATAGCATACAAGGCTACGGACCAAATGCTGGAATATGGGATTAGATTAGACTGGGCTTGATGGCCGGCGCAGACACGATGGGCCGAAGGGCCTCTATCCGTGCTGTATAACTCTATGACTCTATGACTCTGTTAAGCGGCGGGGTGACCACCTCCTGAAGCGTGCTATTAATGAAACTCTCAGCCACACTGATGCACTGCAGTGATGCCAGCTGCTGCTCAAGCTCTGAAATCCGGAGCTCGACCTCCTCCAGTTGATGGCATTTCCTGCACCTGTGGTTGTTGAGGACACGGGAAGTGCATGGAGTTTTCCACATAGCACCATCTTATTCATCTAATCCTGGTGATCCATCTTCCAATCGGGCGACTCAACTTCCAATCCAGGAGATTCTTCTTCCAATCAGGGAAACTCATCTCCCAATCTGGGAGATTCCCAGAAAATCTTTGAGACTATCTTCCAATCTTGGAGATCCATCTTCCAATCCAGGACATTCTTCTTCCAACCAGGAAAAGTCTCTCTTTATCTACCCTATCAATTTCTTGCAAAATCCTAAACACCTCAATCAAATCACCCTATAACCTTTTATATTCTGGGGAAATCAAGCCTCGTGTATATAATCTCTCCTCATAATCTAACCCTTGGAGTCCTGGTAACATTCTGGTGAATCTGCGCTGCATTCCTTCCAAGGCCAATATATCCTTTCTAATGGCGTGATGCCCAGAACTGTACACAGTACACCAGATGTGGTCTAACCAGGGCTTTGTATAACTGTAACAAAACTTCCTCCCCTTTATATTCTAGCCCTCTAATTATAAAGGCCATTAGCCTTTTTGATTATTTTTTGTACCTGACCACTACATTTTAGTGATCTGTGTCCATAAATCTCTTTGATCCTGCACTGTTCCTAACTTTTCACCATTTAAAAAATGGATGACCTCACACTTACCTGCATTGAAATCCATCTGCCACAGTTTTGCCCACTCACTTAATCTATCAATGTCTCTTTGTAATGTTATACTCCTGTCTACATTACTCACTATGCCACCAATCTTTGTGTCATCAGCAAACTTGGATATATGGCTCTCTTGTGTTATCTAACTCATTAATAAATATAGTGAATATTTGAGGCCCTGCACAGATCCCTATGGGACACCACTAGTCACTTCCTTCCAATTCGAGTACATTCCCATTATTCCTACTCTCTGTCTTCTACTGCCTAACCAATCTCCTAACCAGATCAATAATTTGCCTTCAATTCCCTGAGCTTCAATTTTAGCTAACAGTCTCTTATGTGGAACCTTATCGAATGCCTTCTGGAAGTCCATATAAACTACATCCATAGACAGTCCCCCGTTACTTTAGTTACTTCCTCAAAAAATTCAATCAGTTTCTTTAGACTTGACCTACCATTACAAATCCATGTTGGCTCTCTCTGATCAGCTCAAATTGCTCTCAGTGCTCCGTCACACTGTCCTTAATTATAGATTCCAATAACTTCCCCACAACAGACCTTAGATTAACAGGTCTATAATTTCCTGGTTTCTCTCTCGCACCTTTCTTAAATATGGAGTTACATTTGTAATTTTCCAATCTGAAAGGTCAGTTCCTGAATCGAGAGAGCTTTGGGAGATTTTGGCTAAAGCATCTGCAATTTCCTCACCTACTTCCTTTAAAATCCTGGGGAGGAAACCATCAGGTCCTGGGGATTGGTCAGTCTTTAGTGCCATTATTGTTTCTAATACTGTTTTCTTGTTTACATTAACTTTAGTGAGTCTTTGATTCATTATTAGTTTCCCTGGAATGTCAGGTATATTATCCTCTTCCCCTACTGTGAGGACTGACACAAAGTCATTATTCAACAAGTCTGCTATTTGTTTATTTTAATTTGCAATATTTCCAGCATCTGTTTTTAAAGGCCCATATCACCCTTTTCTTATAATGTAATCGTAAAAACTTTTTGTGTTAATCTTGACATCCCTCGGCAAGTTTCTTTTCGTATTCCCTTTTTGCCTTCCTTTGCTGTTCCTTATATCTCTCCCAGTCCTCTGCATCTACACTATTCTTTGCACTTTTGTATGCTCTTTCCTTTAGTATTGTGTTATCTCGCACTCTTTTGTCGACCATGGCTGTTTTATTTGGTAAGGAGAGCTCTTGCCCCTTAGGGATATATAATGATTCTGTATTAAGCTAAATTTGAACACCTCCCACTGTTCATCTGTAGTTTTACCCAATAACAGTTTTAATCAGTTTGCTGTTGTCAGTCTCTGTCTCATAAGAATGTAAGAAATAGGAGCAGGAATAGTCCATACAGGTCCTCGAGCCTGCTCCGCCATTCAATCAGATCATGGCTGATCTTCAACCTCAACTCCACTTTCCCGCCTGATCCCCATATCCCATGATTCCCCTAGAGTCCAGAAATCTATCCATCTCATCCTTGAATATACTCAATGACTCAGCATCCACAGCCCTCTGAGGTAGAGAATTCCAAAGATTCACAACCCTCTGAGTGAAGAAATTCCTCCTCATCTCGGTCCTGAGTGGCCGACCCCTTATCCTGAGACTATGACTTCTAGTTCTAGACTCTCAACATCTACCGTCAAGCCCTCTAAGAATTTTATACGTTTCAATGAGATCACCTCTCATTCTTCTAAACTCCAGAGAGTATAGGCCCATTCTACTCAATCTCTCCTCATAGGACAACCCTCTCATCCCAGGAATCAATCTAGTGAACCTTCACTGCGCCCCCTCTAAGGCAAGTATATCCTTCTCTTAGGCACGGGAGTCCTATATAATTGCAGCAAGATCTCCTTACTCTTATACTCCAACCCCCTTGCAATAGAGGCTAACATACCATTTGCCTTCCGAATTGCTTGCTGTACCTCATCCTGTTAAAGTTAGCTGTACCAAAATCTAGAATTTTAGTAACTTTTTGTCTTTTCAAACCTAACATTGAACTCAATCATATTATAGAATCATAGAAGTTACAACATGGAAACAGGCCCTTCGGCCCAACATGTCCATGTCGCCCAGTTTATACCACTAAGCTAGTCCCAATTGCCTGCACTTGGCCCATATCCCTCGATACCCATCTTCCCCATGTAACTGTCCAAATGCTTTTTAAAAGACAAAATTGTACCCGCCTCTACTACTGCCTCTGGCAGCTCGTTCCAGACACTCACCACCCTTTGAGTGAAAAAATTGCCCCTCTGGATCCTTTTGTATCTCTCCCCTGTTAGATTAACCAAGTCTGGCTCATTACTCATTACTAAATCTAGTATAGCCTGCCCTCTTGTTAGTTCTAGAACATATTGCTCCAGAAAACTATCTTGAATGCACTCAAGAAGTTCACTACCTTTCTGACTTGAGCTACTCTGCTCTTCCCAATCTAAATGAAAATTAAAATCTCCCATTAAAACAACTCTACCTTTGCTACAAGCCTCTCTAATCTCCGAATTAATACATTGTGCCACTTCATTGTGGCCTGTAGACAACTCCCATTACACTTTTATTTACATTCTTATTCCTCAATTCTAACCATAGAGTCTTCGCTGATTACTTTCCCTTACCTTTATCCTCTCTTGCTAATGTTGTAATAGCATCTTTAATGAGCTTCCAATCCGGGACCTTCTTGCAATCCGCGAGATTCATCTTCCAATCCAGGAGGATCAAATGACCTGTCAACAGCGCTGTCCAGGCAAAGAATGGTCATTGGGCCAAGATACTGGGGAAAGGGGGAACAGCTGACACTATTAGGCCAGCCTATTCAAGAAGGAGAAACACTTTCAAGGGACAGGGATAACAGTAAAAATTAATTTGTGTCTCTGGTGTTATTAGAGCAAAGAGAAACCCTGAGATTCAATACATTCAATAAATTATAGATGCACACATACACACGCACACAGATAGTCACACGGACACAGTCACACACATACACACGCACGCAGATAGTCACACGCACACAGATAGTCACACGGACACAGTCACACACATACACACACACACAGATAGTCACACGGACACAGTCACACACATACACACGCACACAGATAGTCACACGGACACAGTCACACACATACACACGCACACAGATAGTCACACGGACACAGTCACACACATACACACGCACGCAGATAGTCACACGCACACAGATAGTCACACGGACACAGTCACACACATACACACACACACAGATAGTCACACGGACACAGTCACACACATACACACGCACACAGATAGTCACACGGACACAGTCACACACATACACACGCACGCAGATAGTCACACGCACACAGATAGTCACACGGACACAGTCACACACATACACACACACACAGATAGTCACACGGACACAGTCACACACATACACACGCACACAGATAGTCACACGGACACAGTCACACACATACACACGCACACAGATAGTCACACGGACACAGTCACACACATACACAGATAGTCACACGGACACAGTCACACACACACGCACGCAGATAGTCACACGGACACAGTCACACACATACACACGCACGCAGATAGTCACATGGACACAGTCACACACACACGCACGCAGATAGTCACACGGACACAGTCACACATACACACGCACGCAGATAGTCACACGGACACAGTCACACACATACACACGCACACAGATAGTCACACGGACACAGTCACACACACACGCACACAGATAGTCACACGGACACAGTCACACACATACACACGCACACAGATAGTCACACGGACACAGTCTCACACACACACGCACGCAGATAGTCACACGGACACAGTCACACACATACACATGCACGCAGATAGTCACACGGACACAGTCACACACACACACAGATAGTCACACGGACACAGTCACACACACACGCACGCAGATAGTCACACGGACACAGTCACACACACACGCACACAGATAGTCACACGGACACAGTCACACACATACACACGCACACAGATAGTCACACGGACACAGTCACACACACACGCACGCAGATAGTCACACGGACACAGTCACACACATACACATGCACGCAGATAGTCACATGGACACAGTCACACACACACGCACACAGATAGTCACACGGACACAGTCACACACACACAGATAATCACACGGACACAGTCACACACATACACACGCACACAGATAGTCACACGGACACAGTCACACACATAGTCACATGGACACAGTCACACAGATACACACAGTCACACGGACACAGTCACACAGATACACACACAGATAGTCACACGGACACAGTCACACATATACACACACAGATAGTCACACAGACACAGTCACACAGATACACACGCACACAGATAGTCACAGACACAGTCACACAGATACACACGCACACAGATAGTCACACGTACACAGTCACACACATACACAAAGATAGTCACACGGACACAGTCACACACATACACACGCACGCAGATAGTCACACGGACACAGTCACACAGATACACACGCACACAGATAGTCACACAGACACGGTCACACACATACACACAGATAGTCACAGACACAGTCACACAGATACACACGCACACAGATAGTCACAGACACACAGATAGTCACAGACACAGTCACACAGATACACACGCACACAGATAGTCACAGACACAGTCACATAGATACACATGCACACAGATAGTCACACAGACACAGTCACACAGATACACACGCACACAGATAGTCACACAGACACAGTCACACAGATACACACGCACACAGATAGTCACACAGACACAGTCACACAGATACACACACACACACAGATAGTGACACAGACACAGTCACACAGATACACACACACAGTCACACGGACACAATCACACAGATACACACACACACAGATAGTCACACAGACGCGCACACAGTTAAGACACACTGACAGTCATACAGGCACACACATACAGACATGTGCACACAGACACATACGCACACATATATATCACGTTAGTAAGTGAGAAGAAATATTAGACAGACTCCACACAGCCTAAAAAATTATTTAATTTTCTCTCTCAGCTGGCCTGAACAGGAACAGGCTGCACTCATATCAAACAGCCAACCACAGAGTACATGCAATGAAAACGCAAATCATGCACTGAAGGACAGGCCCCATCTGCTGCAGGTCACTGGGCTTTTTTGTTGGTTTATTTTTGCACTTATATTTTGAAACCCCAGCTCCCTTCCTGGTAGATTAGTCTGCCTCCCAGGACACTCTGGGACAATCCGGACATTGTCTGACTGAGATCGCTTATATTATCGAGCAGCCTCGTGCTTTTCTTTGAAGCAGGACACAGGCTTTGTTTATCTTTCAGAGTTGTGGCCTGGTGAGGGGCCCTGGCTGGAACCTCCACCCTCTCTGTCCTCTCTGAGACACTCACTGACCTACTGAGTATTTACAGCATTTGTAGGTTTTTGCTTTTTATTGGCATATAAACTGAAAGCTGCTGTTTATCTTGAGATGTTTGCAGACACAGACTCTGATTTTCCCACAACAAATCCTTTAGCTTTTGGTATAAGCCCAAAGCACCAACATTTCCATGGGATTGGCGATTAGTTTCAGGGAGTTGATGTGTATCTTACTTTGTCATGTGAGCACTGAGTCCCCATTTTATCAAAGATTTTAAGTGGTTAGAATTGGGAATAAGGTGTTTTTAATATTACACACATTGGTACCAAGCAGAATAGGGCCAACTGGAAAAGAGCATGGGACGAAGAGGAAATGCAGCAAGGGAGCTTTTAAAATTAAAGTGAGAGTCCTGGAAAAATTTTGTCTAGAAAAAATGAGAGAGATAGCTCGGAGAAAAGGCAAAAACAGAACAGGGCCCATGAAAAACAGAGGCTGAGCGTATTAAAAAAAGAACGTGAGATAAAGAGAGGAAAATAGGGCTATTAGACTTTAAAGAGAGAGTTGGGGAAAAATATAAAAGGGGGCTCTTGAAAAAATCAGCACCAACTTGCATTTATATCGAGCCTTTAATGTAGTAAAATGTCCAAAGGCCCTTCGCAGGAGTGTAATCAAACAAAACTTGATACTGAGCCAAATGAGGAGATATTAGAACAGGTGAACAAAGCTTGGTCAAAGCAGTAAGTTTTTAAGGAGGAGAGAGAGGTTTACGAAGGGAATTCCAGAGCTTCGGGCCTAGGCAGCCGAAGGCACTGCCGCCAATGGTGGAGCGAAGGGAGGGGGGGATACGCAAGAGGCCAGAGTTGGAGGTGGTTGGTTGGTGTGGTGAGGCCCAGAAGGACCTGTCAAAGGAAGGGCTCCAAGCCCCAGGCTGCATCTTCTAGTGGTGAATGCAGGCCGATAGTCAGGGAGGGAGAATTGAGCCAAAAGGGGTGAGGGGCAGAAAGGAACCTGTACTCGGGAGAGGAGAGGTCGACATGAGTTACTGCCAGCAGTTTGAATTGATGAGATGGAGCAGGCACAGTGATCACGAGTAACAGGCCTGTGTCCATCAGATGGACAAACTGGAACACCTCCATAAAGGCTCAGGGCTCACACTAATACCCTGAACTGCACTGAACAGTATCCCGTGCCTCCCAACTCCGCTCCTCACACACGGCTGCCCTGCATTCGAATAATTTTGCTGGGGTCACATCAGTGCTGCTTTTCTACAAATATTAAATTAACGATTGATATTCGTAAGGTTACAACTCCACCCCCTCCCCATTACAATACATAACTGAAGAGGGAAGCCGGGGTCAGGGGTCAGGGGTCATTGCCAGAGAATCACGCGACAGTTACGCCAAACTACTAGTAATAATTGGAGAGGCTGTATTTATTCCAACGGTTGTTCAAACACATCATCGAAATCTGAGCCTAGAGAGAACAGGAAGGCTTTTGGAGAATTCTCAAACAAGGCTGCTCGGTTCTGCTGGAGGCCTTTCTTCACCCAGTGTCCGTACACCTTGAATGCACAGCCATCGATCACTTTACGAATACCCTTAATAGCGTAAGGGTCACGAATCAGAACCTGCTTGGTGAGGGGTTTCGCACGGCGGTAGTTGTAATAAATGCGAACTGAGGCCAGAACAGTCCATATGATGGTCTGAAAACAGAACCCAGAACACAGTTACCCTTAACATACCACAGCAAAATCTCCTTCTGTCCCTCCTTACTGCACAACTACTTCAACCCCTCCATACAACACACCTCGTTCATTCCCCCAATACAGCACATCTCCTTCAACCTCTCCATACTGCAATGTGGTTGATTCTTAATTGCCCTCTGAAATGGCCGAGCAAGCCACTCAGTTGTAAAATCTCGCTACGAAAAGTCATAATAAGAATAAAACCGGACGGACCACCCGGCATCGGACCACTAGGCACCGGACACGACAACGGCAAAACACCAAGCCCAGCCGACCCTGCAAGGTCCTCCTTACTAACATCTGGGGACTCGTGCCAAAATTGGGAGAGCTGTCCCACAGACTAGTCAAGCAACAGCCTGACATAGCCATACTCACAGAATCATATCTTTCAGCCAACGTCCCAGACTCTTCCATCACCATCCCTGGGTATGTCCTGTCCCACCGGCAGGACAGACCCACCAGAGGTGGCGGTACAGTGATATACAGTCAGGAGGGAGTGGCCCTGGGAGTCCTCAACATTGACTCTGGACCCCATGAAATCTCATGGCATCAGGTCAAACATGGGCAAGGAAACCTCCTGCTGATTACCACCTACCGTCCTCCCTCAGCTGATGAATCAGTCCTCCTCCATGTTGAACACCACTTGGAGGAAGCACTGAGGGTAGCAAGGGCACAAAATGTACTCTGGGTGGGGGACTTCAATGTCCATCACCAAGAGTGGCTCGGTAGCACCACTACTGACCGAGCTGGCCGAGTCTTGAAGGACATAGCTGCCAGACTGGGCCTGCGGCAGGTGGTGAGCGAACCAACACGAGGGAAAAACTTACTTGACCTCGTCCTCACCGATCTACCTGTCGCAAATGCATCTGTCCATGACAGTATTGGTAGGAGTGACCACCGCACAGTCCTCGTGGAGATGAAATCCCGTCTTCGCACTGAGGATACCATCCAACGTGTTGTGTGGCACTACCACCGTGCTAAATGGGATAGATTCAGAACAGATCTAGCAGCTCAAAACTGGGCATCCATGAGGCGCTGTGGGCCATCAGCAGCAGCAGAATTGTATTCCAGCACAATCTGTAACCTCATGGCCCGGCATATTCCTCACTCTACCATTACCAACAAGCCAGGGGATCAACCCTGGTTCAATGAGGAGTGTAGAAGAGCATGCCAGGAGCAGCACCAGGCGTACCTAAAAATGAGGTGCCATCCTGGTGAAGCTACAACTCAGGACTACATGCATGCTAAACAGCGGAAGCAACATGCTATAGACAGAGCTAAGCGATTCCACAACCAACGGATCAGATCAAAGCTCTGCAGTCCTGCCACATCCAGTCGTGAATGGTGGTGGACAATTAAACAACTAACGGGAGGAGGAGGCTCTGCAAACATCCCCATTCTCAATGATGGCGGAGTCCAGCACATGAGTGCAAAAGACAAGGCTGAAGCGTTTGCAACCATCTTCAGCCAGAAGTGCCGAGTGGATAATCCATCTCAGCCTCCTCCCGATATCCCCACCATCACGGAAGCCAGTCTTCGGCCAATTCGATTCACTCCACGTGATATCAAGAAACGGCTGAGTGCACTGGATACAGCAAAGGCTATGGGCCCCGACAACATCCCAGCTGTAGTGCTGAAGACTTGTGCTCCAGAACTAGCTGCGCCTCCAGCCAAGCTGTTCCAGTACAGCTACAACACTGGCATCCACCCGACAATGTGGAAAATTGCCCAGGTATGTCCTGTCCACAAAAAGCAGGACAAATCCAATCCGGCCAATTACCGCCCCATCAGTCTACTCTCAATCATCAGCAAAGTGATGGAAGGTGTCGTCGACAGTGCTATCAAGCGGCAATTACTCACCAATAACCTGCTCACGGATGCTCAGTTGGGGTTCCGCCAGGACCACTCGGCTCCAGACCTCATTACAGCCTTGGTCCAAACATGGACAAAAGAGCTGAATTCCAGAGGTGAGGTGAGAGTGACTGCCCTTGACATCAAGGCAGCATTTGACCGAGTGTGGCACCAAGGAGCCCCAGTAAAATTGAAGTCAATGGGAATCAGGGGGAAAACTCTCCAGTGGCTGGAGTCATACCTTGCACAAAGGAAGATGGTAGTGGTTGTTGGAGGCCAATCATCTCAGCCCCAGGGCATTGCTGCAGGAGTTCCTCAGGGCAGTGTCCTAGGCCCAACCATCTTCAGCTGCTTCATCAATGAACATCCCTCCATCATAAGGTCAGAAATGGGGATGTTCGCTGATGACTGCACAGTGTTCAGTTCCATTCGCAACCCCTCAGATAATGAAGCAGTCCGAGCCTGCATGCAGCAAGACCTGGACAACATCCAGGCTTGGGCTCATAAGTGGCAAGTAACATTCGCGCCAGATAAGTGCCAGGCAATGACCATCTCCAACAAGAGAGAGTCTAACCACCTCCCCTTGACATTCAACGGCATTACCATCGCCGAATCCCCCACCATCAACATCCTGGGGGTCACCATTGACCAGAAACTTAATTGGACCAGCCATATAAATACCGTGGCTACGAGAGCAGGTCAGAGGCTGGGTATTCTGCGGCGAGTGACTCACCTCCTGACTCCCCAAAGCCTTTCCACCATCTACAAGGCACAAGTCAGGAGTGTGATGGAATACTCTCCACTTGCCTGGATGAGTGCAGCTCCAACAACACTCAAGAAGCTCGACACCATCCAAGATAAAGCAGCCCGTTTGATTGGCACCCCATCCACCACCCTAAACATTCACTCCCTTCACCACCGGCGCACTGTGGCTGCAGTGTGCACCATCCACAGGATGCATTGCAGCAACTCGCCAAGGCTTCTTCGACAGCACCTCCCAAACCCACGACCTCTACCACCTCGAAGGACAAGGGCAGCAGGCGCATGGGAACAACACCACCTGCACGTTCCCCTCCAAGTCACACACCATCCCGACTTGGAAATATATCACCGTTCCTTCATCGTCACTGGGTCAAAATCCTGGAACTCCCTTCCTAACAGCACTGTGGGAGAACCTTCACCACACGGACTGCAGCGGTTGAAGAAGGCGGCTCACCACCACCTTCTCAATGGGCAATTAGGGATGGGCAATAAATGCCGGCCTTGCCAGCGACGCCCACATCCCGTGAACGAATAAAAAAAATAAAAAAAATCTCCTTCAATCTCTCCATTCTGCACATCTCCTTCAATCTCTCCATACTGCACATCTCCTTCAACCTCTCCATTCTGCACATCTCCTTCAATCTCTCCATTCTGCACATCTCCTTCAACCTCTCCATTCTGCACATCTCCTTCAACCTCTCCATTCTGCACATCTCCTTCAATCTCTCCATACTGCACATCTCCTTCAACCTCTCCATTCTGCACATCTCCTTCAACCTCTCCATTCTGCACATCTCCTTCAATCTCTCCATACTGCACATCTCCTTCAACCTCTCCATTCTGCACATCTCCTTCAATCTCTCCATACTGCACATCTCCTTCAATCTCTCCATTCTGCACATCTCCTTCAATCTCTCCATACTGCACATCTCCAAAAAATATTGGCAAGTAAACTCAAGGAAAACACAACGATGTTTTACAAATACATAAAGAGCAAACAGATAACTAACGAAAGCGCAGGGCTATTGGAGATCAAAAGGTAACCTGTGTGTGGAGGCGGAAGATGTGGGTCTGGTTCTTAATGAATACTTTGCGTCTGTTTTCACATCGTTCACCTGACGAAGGAGGAAGCCTCCGAAAGCTTGTGAATTCACAAAAAAGGAGGACGATGCAGAGATTGTAGTTAAGAAGGAGGAGTGTGAAATATTGGATGGGATAAACAAGGTGAGGAAGGAAATATTAAGGGGTTTTGCATCTTTGAAAGTAGCTAAATCACCAGGCCCGGATGAAATATATCCCAGGAAGCAAGGGAGGATCATTTTCCAATCCCCTCTGGTTACAGGCGTGATGTCGCAGGATTGGAGGACTGCTAACGTTGAACCATTGTTTAAAAAGGGAGAAAGGGATAGCCCGAGTAATTACAGGCCAGTCTAACCTCGGCAATTTATTGGAAAAAATTCTGAGGAACAGTATTAATCATCATTTAGAAAGGCACAGATTAATCGAGGACAGTCAGCATGGATTTGTTAAGGGAGGGTTGTGTCTGACTAACTTGATTGAATTTTTTGAGGAGGTAACAAGGAGGGTCGATGAGGACAATGCGTTTGATGTAGTCTACATGGATTTTAGGAAGGCTTTTGACAAGGTCCCACATGGCAGATTGGTCAAAAAAGTAAAAGCCCATGGGATCCAAGGGAAAGTGGCAAATTGGTTCCAAAATTGGCTCAGTGGTAGGAAGCAAAGGACAGGTGTTTTTGTGACTGGAAGGCTGTTTCCAGTGGGGTTTCCAGGGCTCAGTACTCGGTCCCTTGCTTTTTGTGGTATATATTAATGGGTTAGACTTAAATGTAGGAGCATGATTAAGAAGTTTGCAGATGATACAAAAATTAGCCGTGTGGTTGATAGTGAGGAGGAAAGCTGTAGACTGCAGGAAGATATCAATGCACTGGTCAGGTGGGCAGAAAGGCGGCAAATGGAATTCAATCCAGAGAAGTGTGAGGTAATGCATTTGGGGAGGGCAAACAAGGCAAGGGAATACACAATAAATGGGAGGATACTGAGAGGTGTAGAGGAAGAGAGGGACCTTGGAGTGCATGTCCACAGATCCCTGAAGGTAGCAGGACAGGTAGATAAGGTGGTTAAAAAGGCATACGGGAAACTTTCCTTTATTAGCCGAGGCATAGAATATAAGAGCAGGGAGGTTATGCTAGAACTGTATAAAACATTAGTTAGACCACAGCTTGAGTACTGCGTATAGTTCTGGTCGCCACATTACAGGAAAGATGTGATTGCACTAGAGAGGGTGCAGAGGAGATTTACGAGAATGTTGCCAGGACTGGAAAATTTTAACTATGAGAAAAGATTGGACAGGCTGGGGTTGTTTTCTTTGGAACAGAGGAGGCTGAGGGATGATTTAATTGAGGTGTATAAAATTATGAGGGGCTGAGATAGAGTGGGTAGGGAGAACCTATTTCCCTTGGCAGAGGGGTCAGTGACCAGGGGGCATAGATTTAAAGTAATTGGTAGAAGGATTAGAGGGGAGCTGAGGAGAGGGTGATGGGGGTCTGGAACTCACTGCCTAAAAGGGAGGTAGAGGCAGAAACCCTCACCGCATTTAAAAAGTACCTGGATGTGCAATTGAAGTGCCGTAACCTACAGGGCTACGGACCAAGTGCTGGAAAGTGGGATAGCTCTCTTTTGGCCAGCACACACACAATGGGCCAAATGGCCTCCTTCTGTGCTGTAAATTTCTATGATTCTATCTCCTTCAGTCCCTTCACACTGCACATTGCCTTCAACCCAATCCATACTGCAAACTTCCTTCAGTCCCTGCATACTGCTGGATATATGTTCACGGGAGTGTGTCAGTATTTACAGGGGGTCCCCGGGAGTGTGTCAGTATTTACACCGGGTCCCGGGCAGTGTGTCAGTATTTACAGGGGGTCCCGGGAGTATGTCAATATTTACAGGGGATCCCCGGGAGTGTGTCAGTATTTACAGGGCGTCCCCGGGAGTGTGTTCGTATTTTCAGGGGGTCCCTGGGGTGTGTCAGTATTTACACCGGGTCCCGGGGAGTGTGTCAGTATTTACAGGGGGTCCCCGCGACTGTGTCAGTATTTACAGTACAGAGGGACATAGGAACAGGAGGAGGCCATTCAGCCGCTCGAACCTGTTCCACCATTCAATTAGATCATGGCTGATCTGTATCTTAACTCCATTTACCCGCCTTGGTTCCATATCCCATAATACCCTTACCTAACAAAAATCTATTAACCTCAGTTTTGACATTTTCAGTTGACCCCCAGAATCAACAGCTTTTTGGGGGAGAGAGTTCCAGGTTTCCACTATCCTTTGTGTGAAGAAGAGCTTCCTGACATCACCCCTGAACGGCCTCGCTCTAATTTTAAGTAGGTCCCGGGGAGTGTGTCAGTATTTACAGGGGGTCCCGGGAGTATGTCAGTATTTACAGGGGATCCCGGGCAGTGTGTCAGTATTTACAGGGGGTCCCCGGGAGTGTGTCAGTATTTACAGGGGATCCCCGGGAGTGTGTCAGTATTTACAGGGGGTCCCCGGGAGTATGCCAGTATTTACAGAGGGTCCCTGGGGTGTGTCAGTATTTATAGGGGGTCCCCGGGAGTTTGTAAGTATTTATAGGGCGTCCCTGGGATTGTGTCAGTATTTATAAGGGGTCCCCGGGAGTGTGTCAGAATTTACAAGGGGTCCCCGGGAGTGTGTCAGTATTTACAAGGGGTCCCCGGGAGTGTGTCAGTATTTACAAGGGGTCCCCGGGAGTTTGTCAGTATTCACAGGGGGTCCCCGGGAGTGTGTCAGTATTCACAGGGGGTCCCCGGGAGTGTGTCAGTATTTACAAGGGGTCCCCGGGAGTGTGTCAGTATTTACAGGGGGTCCCCAGGAGTGTGTCAGTATTTACAAGGGGTCCCCGGGAGTTTGTCAGTATTCACAGGGGGTCCCCGGGAGTGTGTCAGTATTTATAGGGGGTCCACGGGAGTTTGTCAGTATTTATAGGGGGTTCCCGGGAGTGTGTCAGTATTTACAGAGGGTCCCCGGGAGTTTGTCAGTATTCACAGGGGGTCCCCGGGAGTGTGTCAGTGTTTTCAGGGGGTCCCGGGTAGTGTGTCAGGAATTACAGGGGGTCCCTGGGAGTGTGTTAGTATTTACGGGGGGTCCCCGGGAGTGCGTCAGTATTTTCAGGGGGTCACGGGTAGTGTGTCAGTAAGTACAGGGGGTCCCCGGGAGTGTGTCAGTATTTACAGGGGATCCCCGGGAGTGTGTCAGTATTTACAGGGGGTCCCCGGGAGTGTGTTAGTATTTACAGGGGGTCCCTGGGAGTGTGTCAGTATTTACAGGGGATCCCCGGGAGTGTGTCAGTATTTACAGGGCATCCCCGGGAGTGTGTTAGAATTTACAGGGGGTCCCTGGGAGTGTGTCAGTATTTACAGGGGATCCCCAGGAGTGTGTGAGTAATTACAGTGGGTCCGCGGGAGTGTGTCATCATTTACAGGGGATCCCTGGGAGTCTGTCAGTATTTACAGGGGGTCCCCGGGAGTGTGTCAGTCGTTTAAGGGGGTCCCCGTGAATGTGTCAGTATTTACTGGGGGTCCCGGGGAGTGTGTCAGTATTTACAGGGGGTCCCCGGGAGTGTGTCAGTATTTACAGGGGGTCCCTGGGAGTGTGTCAGTATTTACATGGGGTCCCCGGGAGTGTGTCAGTATTTACTGGGGGTCCCGGGGAGTGTGTCAGTATTTACAGGGGGTCCCCGGGAGTGTGTCAGTATTTACATGGGGTCCCTGGGAGTGTGTCAGTATTTACATGGGGTCCCTGGGAGTATGTCAGTATTTACAAGGGGTCCCCGGGGAGTGTGTCAATATTTACAGGGAGTCCCTGGGGGTGTGTGAATATTTGTAGGGGGTCCCCGTGAGTTTTAACAGCATTTACAGATGGTCCCCGGGAGTGTGTCAGTATTTACAGGGTGTCCCCGGGAGTGTGTCAGTATTTATAAGGGGTCCCCGGGAGTGTGTCAGAATTTACAAGGGGTCCCCGGGAGTGTGTCAGTATTTACAAGGGGTCCCCGGGAGTGTGTCAGTATTTACAAGGGGTCCCCGGGAGTTTGTAAGTATTTATAGGGCGTCCCTGGGATTGTGTCAGTATTTATAAGGGGTCCCCGGGAGTGTGTCAGAATTTACAAGGGGTCCCCGGGAGTGTGTCAGTATTTACAAGGGGTCCCCGGGAGTGTGTCAGTATTTACAAGGGGTCCCCGGGAGTTTGTCAGTATTCACAGGGGGTCCCCGGGAGTGTGTCAGTATTCACAGGGGGTCCCCGGGAGTGTGTCAGTATTTACAAGGGGTCCCCGGGAGTGTGTCAGTATTTACAGGGGGTCCCCAGGAGTGTGTCAGTATTTACAAGGGGTCCCCGGGAGTTTGTCAGTATTCACAGGGGGTCCCCGGGAGTGTGTCAGTATTTATAGGGGGTCCACGGGAGTTTGTCAGTATTTATAGGGGGTTCCCGGGAGTGTGTCAGTATTTACAGAGGGTCCCCGGGAGTTTGTCAGTATTCACAGGGGGTCCCCGGGAGTGTGTCAGTGTTTTCAGGGGGTCCCGGGTAGTGTGTCAGGAATTACAGGGGGTCCCTGGGAGTGTGTTAGTATTTACGGGGGGTCCCCGGGAGTGCGTCAGTATTTTCAGGGGGTCCCGGGTAGTGTGTCAGTAAGTACAGGGGGTCCCCGGGAGTGTGTCAGTATTTACAGGGGATCCCCGGGAGTGTGTCAGTATTTACAGGGGGTCCCCGGGAGTGTGTTAGTATTTACAGGGGGTCCCTGGGAGTGTGTCAGTATTTACAGGGGATCCCCGGGAGTGTGTCAGTATTTACAGGGCATCCCCGGGAGTGTGTTAGAATTTACAGGGGGTCCCTGGGAGTGTGTCAGTATTTACAGGGGATCCCCAGGAGTGTGTGAGTAATTACAGTGGGTCCGCGGGAGTGTGTCATCATTTACAGGGGATCCCTGGGAGTCTGTCAGTATTTACAGGGGGTCCCCGGGAGTGTGTCAGTCGTTTAAGGGGGTCCCCGTGAATGTGTCAGTATTTACTGGGGGTCCCGGGGAGTGTGTCAGTATTTACAGGGGGTCCCCGGGAGTGTGTCAGTATTTACAGGGGGTCCCTGGGAGTGTGTCAGTATTTACATGGGGTCCCCGGGAGTGTGTCAGTATTTACTGGGGGTCACGGGGAGTGTGTCAGTATTTACAGGGGGTCCCCGGGAGTGTGTCAGTATTTACATGGGGTCCCTGGGAGTGTGTCAGTATTTACATGGGGTCCCTGGGAGTATGTCAGTATTTACAAGGGGTCCCCGGGGAGTGTGTCAATATTTACAGGGAGTCCCTGGGGGTGTGTGAATATTTGTAGGGGGTCCCCGTGAGTTTTAACAGCATTTACAGATGGTCCCCGGGAGTGTGTCAGTATTTACAGGGTGTCCCCGGGAGTGTGTCAGTATTTACAGGGGGTCCCCGGGAGTGTGTCAGTATTCACAGGGGATCCCCGGGAGTGTGTCAGTATTTACAGGGGGTCCCCGGGAGTGTGTCAGTATTTACAGGGGATCCCCAGGAGTGTGTCAGTATTTACCGGGGGTCCCCGGGAGTGTGTCAGTATTTACAGGGGGTCCCGAGAGTGTGTCAGTATTTACAGGGGATCCCGGGCAGTGTGTCAGTATTTACAGGGTGTCCCCGGGAGTGTGTCAGTATTTACAGGGGGTCCCCGGGAGTGTGTCAGTATTTACAGGGGATCCCCAGGAGTGTGTGAGTATTTACAGGGGGTCCCCGGGAGTGTGTCAGTATTTACAGGGGATCCCCAGGAGTGTGTCAGTATTTACCGGGGGTCCCCGGGAGTGTGTCAGTATTTACAGGGGGTCCCGAGAGTGTGTCAGTATTTACAGGGGATCCCGGGCAGTGTGTCAGTATTTACAGGGGGTCCTCGGGAGTGTGTCAGTATTTACAGGGGGTCCCGCGGAGTGTGTCAGTAATTACAGGGGGTCCCCGGGAGTGTGTCAGTATTTACACCGGGTCCCCGGGAGTGTGTCAGTATATACAGGGGGTCCCGAGTCGTGTGTCAGTAATTACAGGGGGTCCCGGGAGTGTGTCAGTATTTACAGGGGATCCCCGGGAGTGAGTCAATATTTAAAGGGGGTCCCCGGGAGTGTGTCAGTAATTACAGGGGATCCCCGGGAGTGAGTCAGTATTTACAGGGGGTCCCCGGGAGTGCGTTAGTATTTACAGGGGGTCCTGGGTAGTGTGTCAGTAATTACAGGGGATCCCCGGGAGTGAGTCAGTATTTACAGGGGGTCCCCGGGAGTGCGTTAGTATTTACAGGAGGTCCTGGGTAGTGTGTCAGTAATTACAGGGGATCCCCGGGAGTGAGTCAGTATTTACAGGGGGTCCCCGGGAGTGCGTTAGTATTTACAGGGGGTCCTGGGTAGTGTGTCAGTATTTACAGGGGGTCCCCGGGAGTGTGTCAGTATTTACAGGGGGTCCCCGGGAGTGTGTTCGTATTTACAGGGGGTCCCGGGTAGTGTGTCAGTATTTACAGGGGATCCCCGGGAGTGAGTCAGTATTTACAGGGGATAGCTGGGAGTCTGTCAGTATTTACAGTGGGTCCCCGGGAGTGTGTCAGTAGTTTCAGGGGGTCCCCGTGAATGTGTCAGTATTTACAGGGGGTCCTGGGGAGCGTGTCAGTATTTACAGGGGGTCCCCCGGGCGTGTGTCAGTATTTACAGGGGGTCCCCGGGAGTGTGTCAGTATTTACAGGGGGTCCCCGGGAGTGTGTCAGTATTCACAGGGGATCCCCGGGAGTGTGTCAGTATTTACAGGGGGTCCCCGGGAGTGTGTCAGTATTTACAGGGGATCCCCAGGAGTGTGTCAGTATTTACCGGGGGTCCCCGGGAGTGTGTCAGTATTTACAGGGGGTCCCGAGAGTGTGTCAGTATTTACAGGGGATCCCGGGCAGTGTGTCAGTATTTACAGGGGGTCCTCGGGAGTGTGTCAGTATTTACAGGGGGTCCCGCGGAGTGTGTCAGTAATTACAGGGGGTCCCCGGGAGTGTGTCAGTATTTACACCGGGTCCCCGGGAGTGTGTCAGTATATACAGGGGGTCCCGAGTAGCGTGTCAGTAATTACAGGGGGTCCCGGGAGTGTGTCAGTATTTACAGGGGATCCCCGGGAGTGAGTCAATATTTAAAGGGGGTCCCCGGGAGTGTGTCAGTACTTACAGGGGATCCCCGGGAGTGAGTCAGTATTTACAGGGGGTCCCCGGGAGTGCGTTAGTATTTACAGGGGGTCCTGGGTAGTGTGTCAGTAATTACAGGGGATCCCCGGGAGTGAGTCAGTATTTACAGGGGGTCCCCGGGAGTGCGTTAGTATTTACAGGGGGTCCTGGGTAGTGTGTCAGTAATTACAGGGGATCCCCGGGAGTGAGTCAGTATTTACAGGGGGTCCCCGGGAGTGCGTTAGTATTTACAGGGGGTCCTGGGTAGTGTGTCAGTATTTACAGGGGGTCCCCGGGAGTGTGTCAGTATTTACAGGGGGTCCCCGGGAGTGTGTTCGTATTTACAGGGGGTCCCGGGTAGTGTGTCAGTATTTACAGGGGATCCCTAGGAGTGAGTCAGTATTTACAGGGGATAGCTGGGAGTCTGTCAGTATTTACAGTGGGTCCCCGGGAGTGTGTCAGTAGTTTCAGGGGGTCCCCGTGAATGTGTCAGTATTTACAGGGGGTCCTGGGGAGCGTGTCAGTATTTACAGGGGGTCCCCCGGGCGTGTGTCAGTATTTACAGGGGGTCCCTGGGAGTGTGTCAGTATTTACAGGGGGTCCCCGGGAGTGTGTCAGTATTTACAGGGGGTCCCTCGGAGTGTGTCAGTGTTTACAGGGGATCCCCGGGAGTGTGTCAGTATTTACAGGGGGTCCCCGGGAGTGTGTCAGTATTTACAGGGGGTCCCCGGGAGTGTGTCGGTATTTACAGGGGGTCCCCGGGAGTTTGTCAGTGTACACAGGGGGTCCCCGGGTGTGTGTCAGTATTTACAGGGGGTCCCCGGGAGTGTGTCAGTATTTACAGGGGGTCCCCAGGAGTGTGACAGTATTTTCAGGGGTTCCCGGGGAGTGTGTCAGGAATTACAGGGGGTCCCCGGGAGTGTGTCAGTATTTACGGGGGGTCCCCGGGAATGTGTCTGTATTTACAAGGGGTCCCCGGGAGTGTGTCAGTATTTACAGGGGATCCCCGGGAGTGTGTCAGTATTTACAGGGGGTCCCCGGGAGTGTGAGTGTGTTAGTATTTACAGGGGGTCCCTGGGAGTGTGTCAGTATTTACAGGGTGTCCCTGGTTGTGTGTCAGTAATTACAGTGCGTCTGCGGGAGTGTGTCATTATTTACAGGGGTTCCCCGGGAGTTTGTCATTATTGACAGGGGATCCCTGGGAGTCTGTCAGTATTTACAGGGGGTCCCCGGGAGTGTGTCAGTAGTTTCAGGGGGTCCCCGTGAATGTATCAGTATTTACTGGGGGTCCCGGGGAGTGTGTCAGTATTTACAGGGGGTCCCTGTGAGTGTGTCAGTATTTACATGGGGTCCCCGGGAGTGTGTCAGTATTTCCAAGGGGTCCCCGGGGAGTGTGTCAATATTTAAAGGGAGTCCCTGGGGGTGTGTGAATATTTTTAGGGGGTCCCCGTGAGTGTGACAGCATTTATAGATGGTCCCCGGGAGTGTGTCAGTATTTACAGGGTGTCCCCGGGAGTGTGTCAGTATTTACAGGGGGTCCCCGGGAGTGTGTCATTGTTTGCAGGGGATCCCCAGGAGTGTGTCAGTATTTACAGGGCGTCCCCGGGAGTGTGTTCGTATTTTCAGGGGGTCCCTGGGGTGTGTCAGTATTTACACCGGGTCCCGGGGAGTGTGTCAGTATTTACAGGGGGTCCCCGCGACTGTGTCAGTATTTACAGTACAGAGGGACATAGGAACAGGAGGAGGCCATTCAGCCGCTCGAACCTGTTCCACCATTCAATTAGATCATGGCTGATCTGTATCTTAACTCCATTTACCCATCTTGGTTCCATATCCCATAATACCCTTACCTAACAAAAATCTATTAACCTCAGTTTTGACATTTTCAGTTGACCCCCAGAATCAACAGCTTTTTGGGGGAGAGAGTTCCAGGTTTCCACTATCCTTTGTGTGAAGAAGAGCTTCCTGACATCACCCCTGAACGGCCTCGCTCTAATTTTAAGTTGGTCCCCGGGAGTGTGTCAGTATTTACAGGGGGTCCCCGGGCGTGTGTCAGTATTTACAGGGGGTCCCCGGGAGTGTGTCAGTATTTATAGGGGGTCCCCGGGAGTGTGACAGTAGTTACAGGGGGTCCCCCGGGAGTGTGTCAGTATTTACAGGGGGTCCCTGGGAGTGTGTCAGTATTTACAGGGGGTCCCCGGGAGTGTGTCAGTGTTTACAGGGTGTCCCCGGGAGTGTGTCAGTATTGACAGGGGGTCCCCGGGAGTGTGTCAGTATTTGCAAGGGGTCCCCGGGAGTGTGTCAGTATTCACAGGGGGTCCCCGGGAGTGTGACAGTATTTTCAGGGGGTCCTGGGTAGTGCGTCAGTATTTATAGGGGGTCCACGGGAGTTTGTCAGTATTTATAGGGGGTCCCTGGGAGTGTGTCAGTATTTACAGGGGGTCCCCAGGAGTGTGACAGTATTTGCAGGGGGTCCCCGGGAGTGTGTCAGTATTTACAGGGGGTCCCTCGGAGTGTGTCAGTGTTTACAGGGGATCCCCGGGAGTGTGTCAGTATTTACAGGGGGTCCCCGGGAGTGTGTCAGTATTTACAGGGGGTCCCCGGGAGTGTGTCGGTATTTACAGGGGGTCCCCGGGAGTTTGTCAGTGTACACAGGGGGTCCCCGGGTGTGTGTCAGTATTTACAGGGGGTCCCCGGGAGTGTGTCAGTATTTACAGGGGGTCCCCAGGAGTGTGACGGTATTTTCAGGGGTTCCCGGGGAATGTGTCAGGAATTACAGGGGGTCCCCGGGAGTGTGTCAGTATTTACGGGGGGTCCCCGGGAATGTGTCAGTATTTACAAGGGGTCCCCGGGAGTGCGTCAGTATTTTCAGGGGGTCCCGGGTAGTGTGTCAGTAATTACAGGGGGTCCCCGGGAGTGTGTCAGTATTTGCAGGGGATCCCCGGGAGTGTGTCAGTATTTACAGGGGGTCCCGGGTAGTGTGTCAGTATTTACAGGGGATCCCCGGGAGTGTGTCAGTATTTACAGGGGGTCCCCGGGAGTGTGAGTGTCTTAGTATTTACAGGGGGTCCCCGGGAGTGTGTCATTATTTACAGGGGGTCCCCAGGAGTGTGACAGTATTTTCAGGGGTTCCCGGGGAGTGTGTCAGGAATTACAGGGGGTCCCCGGGAGTGTGTCAGTATTTACGGGGGGTCCCCGGGAATGTGTCAGTATTTACAACGGGTCCCCGGGAGTGTGTCAGTATTTACAGGGGGTCCCCGGGAGTGTGAGTGTGTTAGTATTTACAGGGGGTCCCTGGGAGTGTGTCAGTATTTACAGGGTGTCCCTGGTTGTGTGTCAGTAATTACAGTGCGTCTGCGGGAGTGTGTCATTATTTACAGGGGTTCCCCGGGAGTTTGTCATTATTGACAGGGGATCCCTGGGAGTCTGTCAGTATTTACAGGGGGTCCCCGGGAGTGTGTCAGTAGTTTCAGGGGGTCCCCGTGAATGTGTCAGTATTTACTGGGGGTCCCGGGGAGTGTGTCAGTATTTACAGGGGGTCCCTGTGAGTGTGTCAGTATTTACATGGGGTCCCCGGGAGTGTGTCAGTATTTCCAAGGGGTCCCCGGGGAGTGTGTCAATATTTAAAGGGAGTCCCTGGGGGTGTGTGAATATTTTTAGGGGGTCCCCGTGAGTGTGACAGCATTTACAGATGGTCCCCGGGAGTGTGTCAGTATTTACAGGGTGTCCCCGGGAGTGTGTCAGTATTTACAGGGGGTCCCCGGGAGTGTGTCATTGTTTGCAGGGGATCCCCAGGAGTGTGTCAGTATTTACAGGGCGTCCCCGGGAGTGTGTTTGTATTTTCAGGGGGTCCCTGGGGTGTGTCAGTATTTACACCGGGTCCCGGGGAGTGTGTCAGTATTTACAGGGGGTCCCCGCGACTGTGTCAGTATTTACAGTACAGAGGGACATAGGAACAGGAGGAGGCCATTCAGCCGCTCGAACCTGTTCCACCATTCAATTAGATCATGGCTGATCTGTATCTTAACTCCATTTACCCATCTTGGTTCCATATCCCATAATACCCTTACCTAACAAAAATCTATTAACCTCAGTTTTGACATTTTCAGTTGACCCCCAGAATCAACAGCTTTTTGGGGGAGAGAGTTCCAGGTTTCCACTATCCTTTGTGTGAAGAAGAGCTTCCTGACATCACCCCTGAACGGCCTCGCTCTAATTTTAAGTTGGTCCCCGGGAGTGTGTCAGTATTTACAGGGGGTCCCCGGGCGTGTGTCAGTATTTACAGGGGGTCCCCGGGAGTGTGTCAGTATTTATAGGGGGCCCCCGGGAGTGTGACAGTAGTTACAGGGGGTCCTGCGGGGTGTGTCAGTAATTACAGGGGGTCCCCGGGAGTGTGTCAGTATTTACAGGGGGTCCCCCGGGAGTGTGTCAGTATTTACAGGGGGTCCCTGGGAGTGTGTCAGTATTTACAGGGGGTCCCCGGGAGTGTGTCAGTGTTTACAGGGTGTCCCCGGGAGTGTGTCAGTATTGACAGGGGGTCCCCGGGAGTGTGTCAGTATTTGCAAGGGGTCCCCGGGAGTGTGTCAGTATTCACAGGGGGTCCCCGGGAGTGTGACAGTATTTTCAGGGGGTCCTGGGTAGTGCGTCAGTATTTATAGGGGGTCCACGGGAGTTTTTCAGTATTTTCAGGGGGTCCCGGGTAGTGTGTCAGTAATTACAGGGGGTCCCCGGGAGTGTGTCAGTATTTACAGGGGATCCCCGGGAGTGTGTCAGTATTTACAGGGGGTCCCGGGTAGTGTGTCAGTATTTACAGGGGATCCCCGGGAGTGTGTCAGTATTTACAGGGGGTCCCCGGGAGTGTGAGTGTCTTAGTATTTACAGGGGGTCCCTGGGAGTGTGTCATTATTTACAGGGGATCCCCGGGAGTGTGTGAGTATTTACAGGGCGTCTCCGGGAGTGTGTTAGAATTTACAGGGTGTCCCTGGTTGTGTGTCAGTAATTAGAGTGCGTCCGCGGGAGTGTGTCATTATTGACAGGGGATCCCTGGGAGTCTGTCAGTATTTACAGGGGGTCCCCGGGAGTGTGTCAGTAGTTTCAGGGGGTCCCCGTGAATGTGTCAGTATTTACTGGGGGTCCCGGGGAGTGTGTCAGTATTTACAGGGGGTCCCTGGGAGTGTGTCAGTATTTACATGGGGTCCCCGGGAGTGTGTCAGTATTTCCAAGGGGTCCCCGGGGAGTGTGTCAATATTTAAAGGGAGTCCCTGGGGGTGTGTGAATATTTTTAGGGGGTCCCCGTGAGTGTGACAGCATTTACAGATGGTCCCCGGGAGTGTGTCAGTATTTACAGGGTGTCCCCGGGAGTGTGTCAGTATTTACAGGGGGTCCCCGGGAGTGTGTCATTGTTTGCAGGGGATCCCCAGGAGTGTGTCAGTATTTACAGGGCGTCCCCGGGAGTGTGTTCGTATTTTCAGGGGGTCCCTGGGGTGTGTCAGTATTTACACCGGGTCCCGGGGAGTGTGTCAGTATTTACAGGGGGTCCCCGCGACTGTGTCAGTATTTACAGTGCAGAGGGACATAGGAACAGGAGGAGGCCATTCAGCCGCTCGAACCTGTTCCACCATTCAATTAGATCATGGCTGATCTGTATCTTAACTCCATTTACCCATCTTGGTTCCATATCCCATAATACCCTTACCTAACAAAAATCTATTAACCTCAGTTTTGACATTTTCAGTTGACCCCCAGAATCAACAGCTTTTTGGGGGAGAGAGTTCCAGGTTTCCACTATCCTTTGTGTGAAGAAGAGCTTCCTGACATCACCCCTGAACGGCCTCGCTCTAATTTTAAGTAGGTCCCCGGGAGTGTGTCAGTATTTACAGGGGGTCCCCGGGCGTGTGTCAGTATTTACAGGGGGTCCCCGGGAGTGTGTCAGTATTTATAGGGGGTCCCCGGGAGTGTGTCAGTAATTACAGGGGGTCCCCGGGAGTGTGTCAGTATTTACAGGGGGTCCCCCGGGAGTGTGTCAGTATTTACAGGGGGTCCCTGGGAGTGTGTCAGTATTTACAGGGGGCCCCCGGGAGTGTGTCAGTGTTTACAGGGTGTCCCCGGGAGTGTGTCAGTATTCACAGGGGGTCCCCGGGAGTGTGACAGTATTTTCAGGGGGTCCTGGGTAGTGCGTCAGTATTTATAGGGGGTCCACGGGAGTTTGTCAGTATTTATAGGGGGTCCCTGGGAGTGTGTCAGTATTTACAGGGGGTCCACAGGAGTGTGACAGTATTTGCAGGGGGTCCCCGGGAGTGTGTCAGTATTTACAGGGGATCCCTCGGAGTGTGTCAGTGTTTACAGGGGATCCCCGGGAGTGTGTCAGTATTTACAGGGGGTCCCGGGTAGTGTGTCAGTATTTACAGGGGGTCCCCGGGAGTGTGTCAGTATTTATAGGGGGTCCCCGGGAGTGTGACAGTAGTTACAGGGGGTCCCGCGGAGTGTGTCAGTAATTACAGGGGGTCCCCGGGAGTGTGTCAGTATTTACAGGGGTCCTGGGAGTGTGTCAGTATTTACAAGGGGTCCCCGGGAGTTTGTCAGTATTCACAGGGGGTCCCCGGGAGTGTGTCAGTAATTACAGGGGGTCCCTCGGAGTGTGTCAGTATTTACAAGGGGTCCCCGGGAGTGTGTCAGTATTTACAGGGGGTCCCCGGGAGTGTGTCAGTATTTACAGGGGTCCTGGGAGTGTGTCAGTATTTACAAGGGGTCCCCGGGAGTTTGTCAGTATTCACAGGGGGTCCCCGGGAGTGTGTCAGTAATTACAGGGGGTCCCTCGGAGTGTGTCAGTATTTACAAGGGGTCCCCGGGAGTGTGTCAGTATTTACAGGGTGTCCCCGGGAGTGTGTCAGTATTTACAGGGGGTCCCCGGGAGTGTGTCATTGTTTGCAGGGGATCCCCAGGAGTGTGTCAGTATTTACAGGGCGTCCCCGGGAGTGTGTTCGTATTTTCAGGGGGTCCCTGGGGTGTGTCAGTATTTACACCGGGTCCCGGGGAGTGTGTCAGTATTTACAGGGGGTCCCCGCGACTGTGTCAGTATTTACAGTGCAGAGGGACATAGGAACAGGAGGAGGCCATTCAGCCGCTCGAACCTGTTCCACCATTCAATTAGATCATGGCTGATCTGTATCTTAACTCCATTTACCCATCTTGGTTCCATATCCCATAATACCCTTACCTAACAAAAATCTATTAACCTCAGTTTTGACATTTTCAGTTGACCCCCAGAATCAACAGCTTTTTGGGGGAGAGAGTTCCAGGTTTCCACTATCCTTTGTGTGAAGAAGAGCTTCCTGACATCACCCCTGAACGGCCTCGCTCTAATTTTAAGTTGGTCCCCGGGAGTGTGTCAGTATTTACAGGGGGTCCCCGGGCGTGTGTCAGTATTTACAGGGGGTCCCCGGGAGTGTGTCAGTATTTATAGGGGGTCCCCGGGAGTGTGACAGTAGTTACAGGGGGTCCCGCGGAGTGTGTCAGTAATTACAGGGGGTCCCCGGGAGTGTGTCAGTATTTACAGGGGTCCTGGGAGTGTGTCAGTATTCACAGGGGGTCCCCGGGAGTGTGTCAGTATTTACAAGGGGTCCCCGGGAGTGTGTCAGTATTTACAAGGGGTCCCCGGGAGTTTGTCAGTATTCACAGGGGGTCCCCGGGAGTGTGTCAGTAATTACAGGGGGTCCCTCGGAGTGTGTCAGTATTTACAAGGGGTCCCCGGGAGTGTGTCAGTATTTACAGGGGGTCCCCAGGAGTGTGACAGTATTTTCAGGGGTTCCCGGGGAGTGTGTCAGGAATTACAGGGGGTCCCCGGGAGTGTGTCAGTATTTACGGGGGGTCCGCGGGAGTGTGTCAGTAGTTTCAGGGGGTCCCTGGGAGTGTGTCAGTAGTTTCAGGGGGTCCCCGTGAATGTGTCAGTATTTACTGGGGGTCCTGGGGAGTGTGTCAGTATTTACAGGGGGTCCCTGGGAGTGTGTCAGTATTTACATGGGGTCCCCGGGAGTGTGTCAGTATTTCCAAGGGGTCCCCGGGGAGTGTGTCAATATTTAAAGGGAGTCCCTGGGGGTGTGTGAATATTTTTAGGGGGTCCCCGTGAGTGTGACAGCATTTACAGATGGTCCCCGGGAGTGTGTCAGTATTTACAGGGTGTCCCCGGGAGTGTGTCAGTATTTACAGGGGGTCCCCGGGAGTGTGTCATTGTTTGCAGGGGATCCCCAGGAGTGTGTCAGTATTTACAGGGCGTCCCCGGGAGTGTGTTCGTATTTTCAGGGGGTCCCTGGGGTGTGTCAGTATTTACACCGGGTCCCGGGGAGTGTGTCAGTATTTACAGGGGGTCCCCGCGACTGTGTCAGTATTTACAGTACAGAGGGACATAGGAACAGGAGGAGGCCATTCAGCCGCTCGAACCTGTTCCACCATTCAATTAGATCATGGCTGATCTGTATCTTAACTCCATTTACCCATCTTGGTTCCATATCCCATAATACCCTTACCTAACAAAAATCTATTAACCTCAGTTTTGACATTTTCAGTTGACCCCCAGAATCAACAGCTTTTTGGGGGAGAGAGTTCCAGGTTTCCACTATCCTTTGTGTGAAGAAGAGCTTCCTGACATCACCCCTGAACGGCCTCGCTCTAATTTTAAGTTGGTCCCCGGGAGTGTGTCAGTATTTACAGGGGGTCCCCGGGCGTGTGTCAGTATTTACAGGGGGTCCCCGGGAGTGTGTCAGTATTTATAGGGGGTCCCCGGGAGTGTGACAGTAGTTACAGGGGGTCCCGCGGAGTGTGTCAGTAATTACAGGGGGTCCCCGGGAGTGTGTCAGTATTTACAGGGGTCCTGGGAGTGTGTCAGTATTTACAAGGGGTCCCCGGGAGTTTGTCAGTATTCACAGGGGGTCCCCGGGAGTGTGTCAGTAATTACAGGGGGTCCCTCGGAGTGTGTCAGTATTTACAAGGGGTCCCCGGGAGTGTGTCAGTATTTACAGGGGGTCCCCGGGAGTGTGTCAGTATTTACAGGGGTCCTGGGAGTGTGTCAGTATTTACAAGGGGTCCCCGGGAGTTTGTCAGTATTCACAGGGGGTCCCCGGGAGTGTGTCAGTAATTACAGGGGGTCCCTCGGAGTGTGTCAGTATTTACAAGGGGTCCCCGGGAGTGTGTCAGTATTTACAGGGTGTCCCCGGGAGTGTGTCAGTATTTACAGGGGGTCCCCGGGAGTGTGTCATTGTTTGCAGGGGATCCCCAGGAGTGTGTCAGTATTTACAGGGCGTCCCCGGGAGTGTGTTCGTATTTTCAGGGGGTCCCTGGGGTGTGTCAGTATTTACACCGGGTCCCGGGGAGTGTGTCAGTATTTACAGGGGGTCCCCGCGACTGTGTCAGTATTTACAGTGCAGAGGGACATAGGAACAGGAGGAGGCCATTCAGCCGCTCGAACCTGTTCCACCATTCAATTAGATCATGGCTGATCTGTATCTTAACTCCATTTACCCATCTTGGTTCCATATCCCATAATACCCTTACCTAACAAAAATCTATTAACCTCAGTTTTGACATTTTCAGTTGACCCCCAGAATCAACAGCTTTTTGGGGGAGAGAGTTCCAGGTTTCCACTATCCTTTGTGTGAAGAAGAGCTTCCTGACATCACCCCTGAACGGCCTCGCTCTAATTTTAAGTAGGTCCCCGGGAGTGTGTCAGTATTTACAGGGGGTCCCCGGGCGTGTGTCAGTATTTACAGGGGGTCCCCGGGAGTGTGTCAGTATTTATAGGGGGTCCCCGGGAGTGTGACAGTAGTTACAGGGGGTCCCGCGGAGTGTGTCAGTAATTACAGGGGGTCCCCGGGAGTGTGTCAGTATTTACAGGGGTCCTGGGAGTGTGTCAGTATTTACAAGGGGTCCCCGGGAGTTTGTCAGTATTCACAGAGGGTCCCCGGGAGTGTGTCAGTAATTACAGGGGGTCCCTCGGAGTGTGTCAGTATTTACAAGGGGTCCCCGGGAGTGTGTCAGTATTTACAGGGGGTCCCCAGGAGTGTGACAGTATTTTCAGGGGTTCCCGGGGAGTGTGTCAGGAATTACAGGGGGTCCCCGGGAGTGTGTCAGTATTTACGGGGGGTCCCCGGGAATGTGTCAGTATTTACAAGGGGTCCCCGGGAGTGCGTCAGTATTTTCAGGGGGTCCCGGGTAGTGTGTCAGTAATTACAGGGGGTCCCCGGGAGTGTGTCAGTATTTACAGGGGATCCCCGGGAGTGTGTCAGTATTTACAGGGGGCCCCGGGTAGTGTGTCAGTATTTACAGGGGATCCCCGGGAGTGTGTCAGTATTTACAGGGGGTCCCCGGGAGTGTGAGTGTCTTAGTATTTACAGGGGGTCCCCGGGAGTGTGTCATTATTTACAGGGGGTCCCCAGGAGTGTGACAGTATTTTCAGGGGTTCCCGGGGAGTGTGTCAGGAATTACAGGGGGTCCCCGGGAGTGTGTCAGTATTTACGGGGGGTCCCCGGGAATGTGTCAGTATTTACAAGGGGTCCCCGGGAGTGTGTCAGTATTTACAGGGGATCCCCGGGAGTGTGTCAGTATTTACAGGGGGTCCCCGGGAGTGTGAGTGTGTTAGTATTTGCAGGGGGTCCCTGGGAGTGTGTCAGTATTTACAGGGTGTCCCTGGTTGTGTGTCAGTAATTACAGTGCGTCTGCGGGAGTGTGTCATTATTTACAGGGGTTCCCCGGGAGTTTGTCATTATTGACAGGGGATCCCTGGGAGTCTGTCAGTATTTACAGGGGGTCCCCGGGAGTGTGTCAGTAGTTTCAGGGGGTCCCCGTGAATGTGTCAGTATTTACTGGGGGTCCCGGGGAGTGTGTCAGTATTTACAGGGGGTCCCTGTGAGTGTGTCAGTATTTACATGGGGTCCCCGGGAGTGTGTCAGTATTTCCAAGGGGTCCCCGGGGAGTGTGTCAATATTTAAAGGGAGTCCCTGGGGGTGTGTGAATATTTTTAGGGGGTCCCCGTGAGTGTGACAGCATTTACAGATGGTCCCCGGGAGTGTGTCAGTATTTACAGGGTGTCCCCGGGAGTGTGTCAGTATTTACAGGGGGTCCCCGGGAGTGTGTCATTGTTTGCAGGGGATCCCCAGGAGTGTGTCAGTATTTACAGGGCGTCCCCGGGAGTGTGTTCGTATTTTCAGGGGGTCCCTGGGGTGTGTCAGTATTTACACCGGGTCCCGGGGAGTGTGTCAGTATTTACAGGGGGTCCCCGCGACTGTGTCAGTATTTACAGTACAGAGGGACATAGGAACAGGAGGAGGCCATTCAGCCGCTCGAACCTGTTCCACCATTCAATTAGATCATGGCTGATCTGTATCTTAACTCCATTTACCCATCTTGGTTCCATATCCCATAATACCCTTACCTAACAAAAATCTATTAACCTCAGTTTTGACATTTTCAGTTGACCCCCAGAATCAACAGCTTTTTGGGGGAGAGAGTTCCAGGTTTCCACTATCCTTTGTGTGAAGAAGAGCTTCCTGACATCACCCCTGAACGGCCTCGCTCTAATTTTAAGTAGGTCCCCGGGAGTGTGTCAGTATTTACAGGGGGTCCCCGGGCGTGTGTCAGTATTTACAGGGGGTCCCCGGGAGTGTGTCAGTATTTATAGGGGGTCCCCGGGAGTGTGACAGTAGTTACAGGGGGTCCCGCGGAGTGTGTCAGTAATTACAGGGGGTCCCCGGGAGTGTGTCAGTATTTACAGGGGTCCTGGGAGTGTGTCAGTATTTACAAGGGGTCCCCGGGAGTTTGTCAGTATTCACAGGGGGTCCCCGGGAGTGTGTCAGTAATTACAGGGGGTCCCTCGGAGTGTGTCAGTATTTACAAGGGGTCCCCGGGAGTGTGTCAGTATTTACAGGGGGTCCCCGGGAGTGTGTCAGTATTTACAAGGGGTCCCCGGGAGTGTTTCAGTATTTACAGGGGATCCCCGGGAGTGTGTCAGTATTTACAGGGGATCCCCGGTAGTGAGTCAGTATTTAAAGGGGGTCCCCGGGAGTGTGTCAATATTTACATGGGATCCCCGGGAGTTTGTCATTATTTACAGGGGATAGCTGGGAGTCTGTCAGTATTTACAGGGGGTCCCCGGGAGTGTGTCAGTAGTTTCAGGGGGTCCCCGTGAATGTGTCAGTATTTACAGGGGGTCCTGGGGAGTGTGTCAGTGTTCACAGGGTGTCCCCGGGAGTGTGTCAGTATTTCCAGGCCGTCCCCGGGAGTGTGACAGTATTTACAGGGGATCCCGGGAGTGTGTCAGTATTTACAGGGGATCCCCGGGAGTGTGTCAGTATTTACAGGGGGTCCCCGGGAGTGTGTCAGTATTTACAGGGGGTCCCGGGAGTATGTCAGTATTTACAGGGGATCCCGGGCAGTGTGTCAGTATTTACAGGGGGTCCCGGGAGTATGTCAATATTTACAGGGGATCCCCGGGAGTGTGTCAGTATTTACAGGGGGTCCCCGGGAGTGTGTCAGTATTTACAGGGGGTCCCGAGAGTGTGTCAGTATTTACAGGGGATCCCGGGCAGTGTGTCAGTATTTACAGGGGGTCCACGGGAGTGCGTCAGTATTTACAGGGGGTCCCTGGGAGTGTGTCAGTATTTACCGAGGGTCCCCAGGAGTGTGTCAGCATCAAATGGGAGAGAAATTCAACAAATACTTTGTGTCTGTCTTTCTGGAAGAAGACACAAAAAACCTCCCAGAAATACTAGAGAACCAAAGGTCTGGCGAGAATGAGGAACTGAAGGAAATTAGTATTAGTAAAAAAAATAGTACCAGAGAAATTAATGGGACTGAAAGTCGATAAATCCCAAGGACCTGATGATCTGTATCCCAGAGTTTTGAAAGAGGTGGCTATAGAGATAGTGGATGCATTGGTTGTCATCTTCCAAAATTCTATAGATTCTGGAACGGTTCCTACAGATTGGAGATTAGCAAATGTAACCCCACTATTTCAGAAAGGAGGGAGAGAGAACACAGGGAACTACAGACCTGTTAGCCTGACATCAGTAGTAGGGAAAATGCTAGAATCTATTATAAAGGATGTGATAACAGGACACTTAGAAAATAAGGATTTGGCAGTCAACATGGATTTATGAAAGGGAAATCATGTTTGACAAACCTATTGGAGTTCTTTGAGGATGTAACTTGTAGAATGGATAAGGGGGAACCAGTAGATGTGGTGTATTTGGATTTTCAGAAGGCTTTCGATAAGGTCCCACACAGGTTGGTGAACAAAGTTAGAGCACATGGAATTGAGAGTAATATACTGGCATGGATTGAGAATTGGTTAACAGACAGAAAATAGAGAGTAGGAATAAACAGGTCTTTTTCAGGTCGGCAGACTGTGACCAGTGGGGTACCGCAGGGATTGGTGCTTGGGCCCCAGCTATTCACAATATATATCAATGATTTGGATGAGGGGACCAAATGTAATATTTCCAAGTTTGCTGACAACACAAAACTAGGTGGGAATGTGAGTTGTGAGGAGGATGCAAAGAGGCTTCAAGGGAATATAGACAGGCTAAGTGAGTGCGCAAGAACATGGCAGATGGAATATAATGTGGAAAAATGTGAAGTTATCCACTTTGGTGGAAAAAACAGAAATGCAGAGTATTTTTTAAATAGAGATTGGGAAATGTTGATGTTCAAAGGGACCTGGGTGTCCTTGTACATGAGTCACTGAAAGCTAACATTCAAGTGCAGCAAGCAATTAGGAAGGCAAATGGTATATTGGCCTTTATTACAAGAGGATTTGAGAACAGGAATAAAGATGTCTTACTGCAATTATATGGGGCCTTGGTGATTTTTTTTTATTCGTTCATGGGATGTGGGCGTCGCTGGCGAGGCCAGCATTTATTGCCCATCCCTAATTGCCCTTGAGAAGGTGGTGGTGAGCCGCCTTCTTGAACCACTGCAGTCCGTGTGGTGAAGGTTCTCCCACAGTGCTGTTAGGAAGGGAGTTCCAGGATTTTGACCCAGCGACGATTAAGAAACGGGGATATATTTCCATGTCAGGATGGTGTGTGACTTGGAGGGGAACGTGCAGGTGGTGTTGTTCCCATGTGCCTGCTGCTCTTGTCCTTCTAGGTGGTAGAGGTCGCGGGTTTGGGAGGTACTGTCGAAGAGGCCTTGGCGAGTTGCTGCAGTGCATCCTGTGGATGGTACACACTGCAGCCACAGTGCACCGGTGGTGAAGGGAGTGAATGTTTAAGGTGGTGGATGGGGTGCCAATCAAGTGGGCTGCTTTGTCCTGGATGGTGTCGAGCTTCTATAGTGTTGTTGGAGCTGCACTCATCCAGGCAAGTGGAGAGTATTCCATCACACTCCTGACTTGTGCCTTGTAGATGGTGAAAAGGCTTTGTGGAGTCAGGAGGTGAGTCACTCGCCATATAATACCCAGCCTCTGACCTGCTCTTGTAGCCACAGAGCCACAGACTGCACCTGGAGTATTGTGTGCAGTTTTGGTCTCCTTACCTAGGAAAGGATATACTTGCCATCGAGGGAGTGCAATGAAGGTTCACCAGACTGATTGCTGGGATAGTGGGATTGTCGTATGAGGAGAGATTGAGTAGACTAGGCCTGTATTCTCTTGAGTTTATGAGAGGTGAGAGGTGACCTAATTGAAACATACAAAATTCTTACAGGATTCGACAGGGTAGATGCAGGGAGGATGTTTCCCCTGGATGGGGAGTCTAGAACCAGGGGTCAGTCTCAGAATAAGGGGTCGGCCATTTAGGACTGAGATGAGGAGAAATTTCTTCACTCAGAGGGTGGTGAATCTTTGGAATTCTCTACCCCAGAGGGCTCAGTCATTGAGTACATTCAAAACAGAGATCGATAGATTTATAGATATTAAAGGCACCAAAGGATTATGGGGATAGTACAGGAAAATAGTGTTGAGGTAGATGATCAGCCATGGTATTGTTGAATGGCGGAGCAGGCTCGAGGGGCTGGATGGCCTACTCCTGCTCCTATTTCTTATGTTCTTATGCTGTTGGTTGGATCATGCTGTGTCCAAATTGTCTGCAAGTCTTTCTTTTATGAAGGTCTCTTTTGACTGGGGATGTGAGTTTGAGTTATTGTTCCTCACAGATCCAATCTGTTCACTGAGTTAGTGGATAACGGAGATAATGACCAATTTAATGACTCCAGTCCGGCACTATCGGCACTGGTTTTGGCCACTGTTCATGGTGAATACTATCTGACAATGTTTCCTCAACCTTTACCTTAAACTTCCTGTAAGGACTGAAATAGCGAACCTCCTCCACCAGGTACTGCTGGAAGAATGGGTGTGAGAGAGCCTGCTCCGCAGTGAACCGATCTTCTGGCTTCACCACCAGAAGGTGACGGATCTGCACATTGCAAAAAGAAATGGACAAAATGGAATCACGCGCTCCAAATCGACAGCAATCTCACTGCCACATAGTTTGATGTCCTCCTCTCTCTCTGTTCTTGTCTCCAGCTCAAACTGGTGTCAATATACAGAAACTAAACTCTGCCTCTTTCTCTGATTGCCCGATGACCCTGTGCAATCTGTGATCTGCCCAATGTCCTCATCAGAGAAAGAGGCAGAATTTAGTTTCTGTATATTGACACCAGTTTGAGCTGGAGACAAGAGCAGAGAGAGAGGAGGACATCAAACTATGTGGCAGTGGCAAATGGAATTCAGTCCAGAGCTGTGAGTTGTGCTATCATTCTGGCCCCTTGGCCTTTGCTCAGTTCCCAGGCTCACTCACCCCAACAATCCCACCCCCCATCACCAGGTGCTGTGCTCGCTGTGGCCACCAGCTCCGTCTCTCCAAACTGCTCTCTCCTCCCGAACTCGGACCCTGTGCACCAAAGGATCCTAACTCCCCCCCAGATCCCTCACTCTTCCCTGACCCCCGACACCCAGTCATTTCCAGCCCTATCAAAGCAATAGCCTCTCTCTTTCCTGTATGTCCCTCTCTCACCTGTAGGCTACATATATATACATATCGCCTATATATATCCTGTAGGCTTTCTGTAGTGGAAGCTCTGACCATCATTATCCAATCCACTCTGGCTACACATGTGGTTCCAGAGAACTGGAGGGCTGCTAACGTTGTACCATTGTTTAACAAGGAAGCGAGGGATAGACCGAGTAATTACAGGCCAGTCAGCCTAACCTCGGTGGTGGGCAAATTATTGGAATCAATTCTGAGGGACAGGATAAAGCATCATTTAGAGAGGCACGGGTTAATCAAGGACAGTCAGCATGGATTTGTTAAGGGAAGGTCGTGACCGAATATAAGGAGTTAGGAAATAAGTTAAAAAGCAGGACGTCAAGGGTAGTAATCTCAGGATTACTCCCAGTGCCACGTGCTATTGAGTATAGGAATAGGAGAATAGACCAGATGGATGCATGGCTGGAGGGTTGGTGCAGGAGGGAGGGATTTAGATTCCTTTTTTTTATTCGTTCATGGGATGTGGGCATCGCTGGCAAGGCTGGCATTTATTGCCCATTCCTAATTGCCCTTGAGAAGGTGGTGGTGAGCCGCCTTCTTGAACCGCTGCAGTCCGTATGGTGAAGGTTCTCCCACAGTGCTGTTAGGAAGGGAGTTCCAGGATATTCACCCAGCGACGATGAAGGAACAGCGATATATTTCCAAGTCGGGATGGTGTGTGACTTGGAGGGGAACGTGCAGGTGGTGTTGTCCCCATGTGCCTGCTGCTCTTGTCCTTCTAGGTGGTAGAGGTCGCGGGTTTGGGAGGTGCTGTCGAAGAAGCCTTGGCGAGTTGCTGCAGTGCATCCTGTGGATGGTGCACACTGCAGCCACAGTGCGCCGGTGGTGAAGGGAGTGAATGTTTAGGGTGGTGGATGGGGTGCCAATCAAGCGGGCTGCTTTGTCCTGGAGTGAAAGGGAAAATGGAAGAGGGGGAGGAGTATCCTTAGTAATTAGAGATGAAATCACTTCAATGATAAAGGAGGATATAACGAGGGGTAAGCAGCCAACAGAGACCTTGTGGGTTGAATTGAGAAATAGGAAAGGATCTAAGACTATAGTGGGAGTTGTGTATAGGACCCCTGGCAGCAGCTCTGAAGTGCTAGATTGTATAAATGCAGAGATTAGGCAAGCATGTAAGAAAGGCATAGTGGTCTTAATGGGGGACTTTAACCTTCACATAGATTGGGAAAAGCAGACGAGCAACTGTCAGAAAGGTAGTGAATTTCTTGTGTGTCCGGGATAGTTTTCTACAGCAGTATGTCCGAGAGGCAACAAGGAATGAACCAGATTCAGTTAACAGCTTAACTGTGTGTGAACATCTATCCAATAGCGATCATAACATGATCGAGTTCAATGTAGTGTTTGAAAGGGAAAAAAGTGAATCAGCTGCTAAGATTCTAGACTTGGGTAAGGCCGACTTCAATGGGATGAGACAGAGACTGTCCACAGTGAACTGGGCAAATCTGTTAATGGGTAAAATGACTGATGATCAGTGGGAAATGTTTAAAGAAACATTTAACGTGATACAGAATTGGTTTATACCCCTGAGGGGCAAAAACTCTACTTGCCAAAAAAAACAGCCATGGACAACTAAAGAGGTAAGGGACAGTATAAGACATCAGGAAAGGGCATACAAAAAGGCAAAAAATGGCACAGATCCTGGCGAATGGGAAAGATACAAAGATCAACAAAGGGTCACAAAACAGATAGTAAGAGCTACGAAAAGAGAGTATGAAAAGAAACTTGCAAGGGCTATCAAAACCAATACGAAGAACTTTTATAGTTATATTAAGAAAAAGAGGGTGGTCAGGAGCAGTGTTGGCCCCTTAAAAACTGAAAGTGGGGATATTGTCATTGACAATGGGGAAATGGCGGACATGTTGAATAATTACTTTGCGTCAGTATTTACAGTAGAAAAAGAGGATAGCATGCCGGAAATCCCAAGAAAACTAATATTGAATCGGGGACAGGGACTCAATAAAATTAACATAAGTAAAACAACAGTAATGAAGAAAATAATAGCACTAAAGAGTGACAAATCCCCAGGACCAGATGGTTTCCATCCCAGGGTTTTAAAGGAAGTAGGTGAGCACATTGCAGATGCCCGAACTGTAATCTTTCAAAGTTCTCCAGATTCAGGAACCATCCCTCCAGATTGGAAAATTGCACATGTCACTCCGCTTTTTAAGAAAGGAGATAGAGGGAAACCGGGGAATTCTAGACCAGTTAGCCTAACATCTGTTGTGGGGAAAATGCTGGAGTCTATAATTAAGGATAGGGTGACTGAACACCTCGAGAATTTTCAGTTAATCAGAGAGAGCCAGCATGGATTTGTGAAAGGCAGGTCGTGCCTGACAAACCTGATTGAATTTTTTGAAGAGGTGACTAAAGTAGTGGACAGGGGAATGTCAATGGATGTTATTTATATGGACTTCTGGAAGGCATTTGATAAAGTCCCACATAAGAGACTGTTCGCTAAGATAGAAGCCCATGGAATCGAGGGAAAAGTACGGACTTGGTTAGGAAGTTGGCTGAGCGAAAGGCGACAGAGAGTAGGGATAATGGGTAGGTACTCACATTGGCAGGATGTGACTAGTGGAGTCCCGTAGGGATCTGTCTTGGGGCCTCAATTATTCACAATATTTATTAACGACTTAGATGAAGGCATAGAAAGTCTCATATCTAAGTTTGCCAATGACACAAAGATTGGTGGCATTGTAAGCAGTGTAGATGAAAACATAAAATTACAAGGAGATATTGATGGATTAGGTGAATGGGCAAAACTGTGGCAAATGGAATTCAATGTAGACAAATGTGAGGTCATTCACTTTGGTCCAAAAAAGGATAGAACAGAGTACTTTCTAAATGGTAAAAAGTTAAAAACAGTGGATGTCCAAAGGGACTTAGGGGTTCAGGTACATAGATCATTGAAGTGTCATAAACAGGTGCAGAAAATAATCAATAAGGCTATTGGAATGCTGGCCTTTATATCTAGAGGAAGTTATGCTGCAGCTATACAAAACCCTGGTTAGACTGCACCTGGAGTACTGTGAGCAGTTCTGGGCACCGCACCTTCGGAAGGACATATTGGCCTTGGAGGGAGTGCAGTGTAGGTTTACTAGAATGATACCCAGACTTCAAGGGTTAAGTTACGAGGAGAGATTACACAAATTGGGGTTGTATTCTCTGGAGTTTCGAAGGTTAAGGGGTGATCTGATCGAAGTTTATAAGATATTAAGGGGATCAGATAGGGTGGATAGAGAGAAACTATTTCCGCTGGTTGGGGATTCTCGGATTTGGGGGCACAGTCTAAAAATTAAAGCCAGACCTTTCAGGAGTGAGATTAGAAAACACTTCCACACACAAAGGGTGGTAGAAATTTGGAACTCTCTTCCGCAAACGGCAATTGATACTTGCTCAATTGCTAATTTTAAATCTGAGATAGATAGCTTTTTGGCAATCAAAGGTGTTAAGGGATATGGGCCAAAGGCAGGTATATGGAGTTAGATCACAGATCAGTCATGATCTTATCAAATGGCAGAGTGGGCTCGAGGGGCTGAATGGCCTACTCCTGTTCCTATGTTCCTATGTGAATGACTAACTTGATTGAATTTTTTGAGGAGGTAACAATAAGGATTGATGAGGGTAGTGCGTTTGATGTCGTCTACATGGATTTTAGCAAGGCTTTTGACAAGGTCCCACATGGCAGACTGGTCAAAAAAATAAAGGGATCCAAGGGAATGTGGCAAATTGGATGCAAAATTGGCTCAGTGGCAGGAAGCAAAGGGTAATGGTTGATGGGTGTTTTTGTGACTGGAAGGCTGTTTCCAGTGGGGTTCCACAGGGCTCAGTATTCGTTCCCTTGCTTTTTGTGATATATATCAATGATTTTGGGGGTGATTTTGAAACGGAGCCGGGAAGGGGGCTGGGGGGGTCAATTTGAGGTCGGGAAACCCATTAGTCCGGGTTTCCTGGACGTTCTTACAATTTTGACATAAGGATCTATTTTTTTTGTCAGTTTCCCGTCCGACTGATCAGCCTGATTGATAGGCTGGTCTCAGTCAGATGGGAGAGCAGCCAGGGAGAGGAGGTGTTTAGGTAAGTCTGCAGGTAAGTCTTTGTTTGTATGGATGGGGGTGGGGGGCACGGGGGCCATGGGTGGGTAAGGTGCATGGGTGGGCATAGGTGGGCGAGGGGTTGCAAGTCATGGGGGATGGGATTGGGGGGATCAGTCACTGGGGGGGGGGGCCTGGATCGAGGGTCATTGCAGGGGTCCCCGATCGTTGAGGGGGAAGGTTGCGGGTTGGAGGATTGGGTACAGGGGGTGACTGGGGTCGGAGGATCAGGGTCGGGGGGGGGTGATTGGGGTCGGAGGATCAGGGGATTGGGATCGGGGTCAGAGGGGGAGGATCGGGGGTCGGAGGATCAGGGTCAAGGTTTGTGATTGGCGGGTGTCCGCGATTGGGGGTGGTGGGGGTGGTCGGTGCAGGTAGGCTTGTGGGCCTGGGGGAAGCACTCCTGCTCCTCCAGGCCCACGGACTGTGTCTTTCTAGGCACCTGTTAGTCTCGGGCCTTCTCGCCTCCTTTTACGAGGCATTGAACAGATGTTCCGTACAGGGGTTGAAATTGGGAATTAGTGAAAAATGGAGGCCTGAAGCCTCCTTGAAAGATTTTAAGGCCCGGCCCGCCTCCCGGGAGTGGGTTGGTTGCCCCCCGCTCATCCCAACCCGGAGAAAACTGGAAATGGGCGGGTTGGGGGCGGGTCTAAAATGATGGCAATTTTCAATGCCCGCCCGCCTGCCCCCAACCCACCCGTTTTTTAACTTGAAAATCAAGCACTTAGACTTAAATGTAGGGGGCATGATTAAGAAGTTTGCAGATGATACAAAAATTGGCCATGTGGTTGATAGTGAGGAGGAAAGCTGTAGACTGCAGGAAGATATCAATGGACTGGTCAGGTGGGCAGAAAAGTGGCAAATGGAATTCAATCCGGAGAAGTGTGTGGTAATGCATTTGGGGAGGGCAAACAAGGCAAGGGAATACACAATAAATGGGAGAATACTGAGAGGTGTAGCGGAAGAGAGGGACCTTGGAGTGCATGTCCACAGATCCCTGAAGGTAGCAGGACAGGTAGATAAGGTGGTTAAGAAGACATATGGAATACTTTCCTTTATTAGCCGAGGCACAGAATATAAGAGCAGGGAGATCATGCTGGAACTGTATGAAACACTAGTTAGACCACAGCTTGAGTACTGCGCACAGTTCTGGTCACCACATTACAGGAAGGATATGATTGCACTAGAGAGGGTACAGAGGAGATTTACGAAAATGTTGCCAGGACTGGAGAATTTTAGCTAAGAGGAAAGACTGGATAGGCTGGGGTTGTTTTCTTTGGAACAGAGGAGTCTGAGGGGAGATTTAATTGGGGTGTATAAAATTATGAGGGGCCGAGATAGAGTGGATAGGGAGGACCTATTTCCCTTAGCAGAGAGGACAATAACCAGGGGGCATAGATTTAAAGTAATTGGTAGAAGGATTAGAGGGGAGATGAGGAGAATTTTTTCACCCAGAGGGTGGTAGGGGTCTGGAACTCACTGCCTGAAAGGGTGGGAGAGGCAGAAACCCTCAACTCATTTAAAAAGTACTTGGATATGCACCTGTATGTCTCTCTCTCATCTGTATGTCTCTCTCTCTCTCCTATATGACACGCGTTCGCGTTCTCCTATATATCCCTCACTCTCTCTCCTCGATGGACCTCACTCTATCTATCCTGTATGTCCCTCTCTCTCTCCTGTACGTCCCTCTCTCTCCTGTATTTCATAAGAACATAAGAAATAGGAGCAGGAGTAGGCCATGGGGCCCCTCGGGCCTTCTCCCCATTCAATAAGATCATGGGATCTGCGACCTCAACTCCACTTTCACGCCTGATCCCCATATCCCTTGATTCCCCAGGAGTTCAAAAATCTATCGATCTCAGTCTTGAATATACTCAACGACTGAGCATCCACAGCCCTCAGGGGTAGAGAATTTCAAAGATTCACAAGCCTCTGAGTGAAGAAATTTCTCCTCATCTCAGTCCTAAATGGCCGACCCCTTATCCTGAGACTCTCCCTCTCTCTCCTGTATGTCCCTCCCTTTCTCTCTTGTCTGTATGTCCCTCTCTCTTTCTGCTGTATGTCCCTCTCTCTTTCTGCTGTATGTCCCTCTCTCTTTCTGCTGTATGTCCCCCTCTCTCTCTCCTCCATGTCACTCACTCTCTTATGTATTCGCCTCTCTATTTTTCTCTCCTGTATATCCCTCTTTTTCTCTCCTATACGGCACTCATTTTCCCTCTCCTGGATGTCCCTCTCTCTCTCTTTCTCTCCTGTATGTCCCTCTTTCTCTCTTTCTCCTGTATGTCCCCCCCTCTTTCTCTTTACTGTCTCTCTCTCTCCTGTATATCTGTCTCTTGAATGTCCCTCTCTCTCTCTCCTGTATAACCCTCCCTCTCTCTTTCTCTTGAATGTCCCTCTCTCTCCTGTATGACCACCTGACTCTCTCCTCTATACCCCTCTCTCTCTCTCCAGTAGGTCCCTCTCTCTTTCACCTGTATGTCCCCCTCTCACTCTCTCTTCAATGTCCCCCTCGCTCTCCTGTATGTCCCTCTCTCTCTCTTTCTCCTGTAAGTCCCTCTCTCTCTCTTTCTCCTGTATGTCCCTCTCTCTCTCTTTCTCCTGAATGTCCCTCTCTCTCTTTCTCCTGAATGTCCCTCTCTCTCTCTTTCTCCTGAATGTCCCTCTCTCTCTCTTTCTCCTGAATGTCCCTCTCTCTCTCTTTCTCCTGAATGTCCCTCTCTCTCTTTCTCCTGAATGTCCCTCTCTCTCTCTTTCTCCTGAATGTCCCTCTCTCTCTTTCTCCTGAATGTCCCTCTCTCTCTCTTTCTCCTGTATGTCCCTCTCTCTCTCTTTCTCCTGTATGTCCCTCTCTCTCTCTTTCTCCTGAATGTCCCTCTCTCTCTCTCTCTCCTGTAAATCCCTCTCTCTCCTGTAAATCCCTCTCTCTCTCTTTCTCCTGTATGTCCCTCTCTCTCTCTTTCTCCTGTAAATCCCTCTCTCTCTCTCTCTTTCTCCTGTATGTCCCTCTCTCTTTCTCCTGTGTAACCCACACTCTGTGTTTGACAAATCTGTTAGAGTTTTTTGAGGATGTAACTAGCAGGGTAGATAAAGAGGAACCAGTGGATGTCGTATATTTGGATTTTCAAAAGGCATTCGATAAGGTGCCACATAAGACAAGAGCTCATGGGGTTGGGGGGTAATATATTAGCATGGATAAAGGATTGGTTAACGGACAGAAAAGAGAGTAGGAATAAACGGGTCATTTTCAGGTTGGCAGGCTGTAACTAGTGGGGTGCTGAAAGGATCAGTGTTTGGGCCTCAGCTATTTACAATCTATATTAATGACTTAGATGAAGGGACTGAGTGCAATGTATCCAAGTTTGCTGATGATAC